>NW_004444103.1:2155248-2186904 GCF_000243295.1 Trichechus manatus latirostris
TTCTTCTTTTTGAATGTGTGCATTTATTGCTATAAACTGACCTCTGAGCACTGCTTTTGCTGTGTCCCAAAGGTTCTGGTAGGATGTGTTTTCATTCTTATTTGATTCTATGAATTTCTTTATTCTATCCTTAATTTTTTCTATAACCCAGTAGTTTTTGAGCAAAGTGTTGTTCAGTTTCCATGTGTTTAACTTTTTTTCCTTGCTTTCTCTGTTGTTGATTTCTGCTTTTATGGCTTTATGGTCAGAAAAGATGTTTTGTAATATTTAGATGCTTTGGATTTTTTTAAGGCTTGCTTTGTGGCCTAATATGTGGTCTATTCTGGAGAATGTTCCATGTGTGTTAGAAAAGAAAGTATACTTCTGCTGTTCGGTATATGTCTGTGAGATCAAGTTGGTTGATCGTAGCATTTAGCTCTTCTGTTTTTTTGTGAGCTTCTTTCTGGATGTTCTGTCCTTTACTGAAAGTGGTGTGTTGAAGTGTCCTGCTACTATTGTGGCGCTATCTGCCTCTCTTTTCAGTGCTGTTAGAGTTTGTTTAATGTATTTTGGAGCCCTGTCGTTGGGTGCATAAATATTTATTATAGCTATGTCCTCCTGGTGTATTGACCCTTTAATCATTATATAGTGTCCTTCCTTATTCTTTGTGGTGGATTTTACTTTGAAGTCTGTTTTGTCAGAGATTAATATTGCCACTCCCGCTCTATTTTGAGTGTTGTTTGCTTGCTATGTTTTTTTTCCATCCTTTCAGTTTTAGTTTGTTTGTGTCTTTAAGTCTAAATGTGTCTCTTGTCGGCAGCATATAGACGGATTGTGTTTTTTTATCCAGTCTGCCACTCTCTGTCTCTTTATTGGTGCATTTAGTCCATTTACATTCAGCGTAATTATTGATAGGTATGAGTTTAGTGCTGTCATTTTGATGTCTTTTTTTGTGTGTTGTTCACAGTTTCTTTGTTGACTTAATTTTCTGTACTGAGACGTTTTTCTTTATGTACTTTCTTTTCATCTTTTTCATTGTTGTTGATTTTGTGTTTTTGTGAGTCTTTATA
Source organism: Trichechus manatus latirostris (assembly GCF_000243295.1). Taxonomy (NCBI): domain Eukaryota; kingdom Metazoa; phylum Chordata; class Mammalia; order Sirenia; family Trichechidae; genus Trichechus; species Trichechus manatus. The sequence continues at coordinate 2,156,298 of NW_004444103.1, forward strand.
TTTTTCCAGTTTTTTATTTTGATTTGTAGGATTGTTAGTTTCCTTTGTGGTTACCTTAATATTTACCCCTATTTTTCTAAGTTTATACCAGGCTTTTATTTCTTTATATCGCCTTGACTTCCTCTTCATATGCAAAGTCTATGTCTGTGTTTTTTAAGTCCCTCCGTTTTGTTTTAATGTTGTCATCTTTTACATATTGACATCTGTTTCTGTATTCTCAGTGTTTTAGCTTTGATTTATTTTTGTGACTTCCCTGTCTGGGTTGATATCTGGTTGCTCTGTCGTGTGATCTAGTCTTGGGTTGTTATCTGATGTTAATGAGCTTCTAACCAGAGGACTCCCTTTAGTAGTTCTTGTGTTTTGGGTTTGGTTTTTGCAAATTCTCTAAACTTCTGTTTATCTGAAATTTCCTAATTTCACCATCATATTTGAGAGAAGGTTTTGCTGGATATATAATTCTTGGCTGGCAGTTTTTTTCCTTCAAGGCTTTATATATGTCTTCCCATTGCCTTCTTTCCTCCATGGTTTCTGCTGAGTAGTCCGAGCTTATTCTTATTGACTCTCCTTTGTAGATGACTTTTCATTTATTTCTACCCGCTCTTAAAATTCTCTCTTTGTCTTTGGTTTTGTCAAGTTTGATTATATGTCTTGGTGACTTTCTTTTGGGATCTGCCTTACGTGAGGTTCGCTGAGCATCTTGGATAGATATCTTGTCATATTTCGTGATATCAGGGAAGTTTTCTGCCAACAAATCTTGAGCAATTTTCTCTGTATTTTCTGTAATCCCCCCCATTCTGATACTCCAGTTACTCGTAGGTTATTCCTCTTGATAGAGTCCCACATAATTCTTAGAGTTTCTTCATTTTTTTTTAATCCTTTTATCTGATTTTTTCCTCAAATAATTTGGTGTCAAGTGCTTTATCTTCAGTCTCACTAATTCTGACTTCCATTGCCTCAATTCTGCTCCTATGACTTTCTACTGAGTTGTCTAATTCTGAAATTTTATTGTTAATCTTCTGGATTTCTGATTGCTGTCTCTCTGTGGATTCTTGCAACCTGTTAAATTTGTCATTATGCTCTTCTCTAATCTTTTTAATTTCCTCTATTGCATGTTCTGCATTTTGCTTAATTTCCCTCCTAATTTCTTGAAGAGTTCTGTATATTAATCTTTTGTATTCTGCCTCTGGTAATTCCAAGAAATTTTCCTACTCTGGAAAATTTCTAGATTCTTTATTTTGGGAGCATGCAGAAGCCACCATGGATTGCCTCTTTATGTGATCTGATATTGACTGTTGTCTCCGAGCCATCAGTAAGTTATTATATTTATGTATTTTATGTTTGCGTCTGTGTCCTAGCTCTTGTTTTGTTTTGATATGCCCAGATAGGCTGCTTATATGAGCTAGTTTGATTATTGGCACCTTTGAAGCTCTAATGTCCTGTCATCAGGTGGCTAGATCTGTTACTAGGTATGTGAGCTCAGGAGTCTGTCCACTCCTCCTGTATGGATTCAGCTCAGGTGCCCAGGTAGATAGCCACCAAGTGTATTGTGTAGGCTCTCACCTACAGTCCTAGACAGGCATGGGTAATTGGTGTAGGCACAGGCATCTGGCTGCAGCAAGGGGACACACTCTGAGCAAGGCAGGGGGCTGACAGCTGCCCCCAAGTGTCTAGGAGGAAGGTATGTCCCCGTTCCCTGCAGCTCCTAGGTGGGTGAGTTTTACAGCTGGACTATGAGCACCCAGTGCTGTTGGCTCTAAGGACTGGGGGGCACCTCTTATTCTTGGGCCCCTATCACAAGTGGCTAGGTGGCATGGGTGGAGCCACCAGTCCTCAGGCCCCTGATGTGTGTAGATGAAGACCTTGCTTAATGGACAGAGCAGTGTCAAATGTCATGAGCATGCCACTTCACATCTGATACAATTGAAGTTAGACTTCAGATACATACTCTGTTGTACTGTGGTAATGAGGCCCTAACCTACACTATTGAAATGGGCCCACACAAGTCTCTGCAGGGGGAAAGGCACTCAAAGTCCGTGGATCCCTTATGCTTGTGCCTAGGCAAAGGAGCTGTGCCTACCCTGGGTTCCTGGCTTAGGGGAGCTGGCAGTTTATTTTTCCCCAGTTTGTTAATTTGTTCACTTTCCAAGGCCGGGAGAATGACTCAGGGTGTGTGATGGATCCTACTTCCGGCCCAGGGGACTTGGCACTTGCTGAAGCCGGTCCGGGACCCAGGGCAGAGCAGGGAGCAGGGAGGTAAATGGGAGAGATGTTTTTTCCTAAGGGGGTTGTTTTTGATCTGTGCAGTAGGCCATACGCAAATACTTATCTTTTGCCAGTTGAGGGCTCCTTCTCAATGGTTCTGGGTGACTAAGTAGACTCTCTGGCACTGGATCGCTCTCGGTGCGGAAAAGGTGCCTTCTTAGCACTGCTGCTTGTCTGCCTTGCCACTAACCCGTGAGCTGATCAGGCCTAGAGGCTTCAGGCTTTCACTGGGTCAGGTCTGGCAACTCCTCGTTGCTTCTGAACCATCTGTCCCTCCCCCGACACTCGGTCCGGTTCCTCAGCTTTGCCTCAGATGTTCAGAGCTCCTAGATTGTCATACATAATTGATTCACTTGTTTTTTTGGGTCTTTGTTGTAAGAGGGTTCACCGGAACCGTCTGACTACTCTGCCATCTTGGCCTCGCTTCATTTATTATTTTCTTAATAAGTTAAGGACCTTGTTGTTGTTGTTGTTGTTAGGTGCCTTCAAGTCGGTTCCAACTCACAGCAACTCTCTATACAACAGGACCAAACATTGCCCAGTCCTGCACTATCCTCACAATCATTGCTATGTTTGAGCCCATTGATGTAGCCACTGTGTCAGTCCATCTCGTTGAAGGTCTTCGTCTTTTTTACTGACCCTGTCCTTTACTAGGCATGCTGTCCTTCTCCAGGGACTGTTTCCTTCTGATTACATGAGCTTAGATGGTCACATATTTTGAAATTCATTTTACTGAGATAAAAGAATATAAAAAATTAAAAATTAATGCAACTTATTTTTTAAACCGTCTTTCTGTGTTCTCTTAAGATAATGAAGTGCCCATTAATTTGCACTGCTATTAACCCTGCCATCTAATCAAGTAATGCTTTTCATAGTGTCCTCTGTGGTTATCTGACCTTGAGGTTATAGAGGCACAGCCTTGTTAGTATGCAGTAACTCATTTGCAAATATTAGGGTCTTGATTTAGGACATATAATTTGGCATCAGTCTGATATTTTTTTATCCTCTCAGAATTTTAAGTCTCGAGGTTTGGCCTGGTGAATATCTTAATTCATAACTGTTTTAAGCCTGTGCCTTTTTAGTAAATTATATACAAACAAAATCTGCATAATATCTTTTAACCAAGTGAATACACTTGATCTCCTCTATGTAGTTCCTTTGCTTAATTGCATTTAGATACTGTGCTGGGAAACATTTTTGAAATAGGCTTTACACGTTAAAATTTAAGATATTTTGACGTAACCAGTTCAAAGAATTTACCTTATTCTAAAAGGAAATGGGTTTGATTGTTTAAATGTGAGATTAGGAAACAAAGTTCTTGATGTTGAAGTGTTCTCGAGTTTAGCTAAAAATCAAAGTCATCCTTTTAAAAGAATTTATGTATAATAAATAGAATTTAGATCGCCAGATATTCAAACTCCTAAATCAGTGGCAAATTAGATAGCACACAGGGCTGGAGATGTGAATGTTATATAATGAGGATAATAAAGGAGCTGAATGTGATGTGCCTCGGGCGCATGTTAGTAGCTAATTCCAATGTGAACACTTTGCAATCATTTGTCGGTTGAGATGCATGTGTTCAGCTAAATGGAAATCTTGGACTTTCTCTCATACACTCCATTATTTGTAATTGAACACCTGATTTCTATCATGCAACAAATTAACATCTGCACTGGATCTGCCTTTTGTGCATATGGATACCCTGATTAGAATTTTACAGATAGGCAGATACTTGAAAACAAAAAGACAACATTGTGAAACACTTCCAGCCATAATTTTTGATTACATATTGAGAATCGTTTAATTATCTTACTCCTTTTAATTAGCCCTTTTACTTAGGTCAATTGCTTTTTTTATTAACATGACATGTTAGCAGTTTGTTAATTGGCATGAAATAACATGAGACGTTTCTGGGTATTTCGTACGAGAGATACATTTGCTTAAGGAAGCCAGGGAAAATACAAAGACGTAGATTTGTTCATTAGCCCCTTCCAGCATTTGCCAGTAGCATTGCTTAGTGCCACCAAAACGGGTTTCTGTCCTTTGAATTTCTGTCCTTCTGTTACACAGAGTGAGTTTTTTTATTTGAGCAGTTACAGAAATGTGAGGCCTTGGGTGTATGTTGAAAAGAAAAGAGCCTTTTCTGAAATCAAGACAATGATGAAAATGGAAGAGATAGACATGTATAAATGCTAATAGGAGAGAGATAGGCAGAGAGAAACGTACATGCAGGTAAGAAAATTAAAGAAAAATATTTAGTCAATATCAAGCCTTTAAGCTCCAGGCCTATTTACCAGTGTTTTATATTATACCTAATTTTTGTGTCGATAGTATTCCTTTTGTGACATTAAGACCCCCTCCAATTTATTGATTCCGTATATACAAGTCAAAGATTAAGTATATTCAGATGTTGAGTACTAGAAAATAATATACACATGTCTATGGAGTGTACTGTAAAAACATTACTGATTATACCTAGAAAGACAAATTTATTTTCCTCCCAAAAATTCCTCTGGGATCTAGTACAAGTGGACAATTACCAGTATCCTATATTGGGGGTGGGGGAAATGTTTAACTGGAGCCCATTTAACCACTGGCATTATATTCAATTATTTAAGTAAGACTCATTTTCTTTTTAAACCCTAAATGAATCATTAATAGTATATCATCACAACTTTGAGGAACTCTGTGATAATAATAGAAAAACATTGGTTTTTCTGTTATTTATTTCCTTATAGTCCACTTTATTCTAAATACTGTTTGTTGTTGCTTTTTATGGGCATAGAATTTAAAAGCTAAAAGATTTTGGGACTACTTGGGGCAGTTCTGTCCTGTAGGGTCACTATGAGTCAGAATCGACTCGATGGCAACGGGTTTTCTTTGATTTGGTCCAACATAGATAAAACACTAAGGACAAGAGTGGCGGGCCTTTCTAAAAATGTATGTGTGTATGTGTGTGTGTGTGTGTTTAACCTATGCTGAATGTACTCTGGGCAAAGTACCAGGTTGAGTATTCTGGCAATACAAAGCTACGTTTACATAACCCTGTCCCTAGGGAGAATTGTTCAGTTCTCCTGTCTTGTTTATAATGTTTCCATCCACTTGGGGGCACTATGATCAAATTTAAGAAAAAAAGAGAAAAAAATGTTATTTTGTTTATTTCAGTTAGAAAAATTGTTTGCTCATTGTATTGTAGGGATATCTAATTAATTAGACACTTTTAGGTAAAATTTCTTTTTACTATACAGATATTATTGGGGTTTTTGGTTTGTTTTTAAGTTTCAAAATAGGTATAGTTTAAAACAGTGGTTCTCAAAGTGTGATCCCCTGACCAGGCGTAACAGCGGCATCTAAGAACTTGGTAGAAATGCAGATTCCCAGGCCTGACCTACTGAATCTGAAACTCTGGAGCAGGGCTCAGCAATCTGTGTTTTCACAAGCTTGCCACAGGATTCTGATCCTTGCCAACGTGTATGATGGAATAATTACTTTTTGTATTTCCAACTGTTAAAATATTATTACCCTAGCAATTAACTTATGAAAAGTGCTTGATATGTGAAATTTTGTTTCTTAGGAAAGGTTTATTCTCCTACATTAAAAATAAGTAAGTCCGAAGACTTAAATAAAGCTAATTTTTTGTCCATTACCATGCATGTGAATGAGAACAGCTAGTTGATGAGTCAATTTTATCACCCCTCCCAAAAGGAAAAATTTTACTCGAAAGAAAATTTGAGATAAATCATGGTATTGTGTAGATAAATCATCCAGTTAATGGAATTCCTCAAATCTAACTCCTTGTGATCGTATCAGAGGCATGGCCTAGATTTTGAGATAACAATATTTCTTTACACCTCTATAATATTTTTACATTTGTTAAAAGGGCTGTAATTGTACTGAGTCATTTGATCCTCAGGATAATCCCTTGAGGTGATCAGAAAACCAACCATTGCCTCAATTTACAGTTAGAAAAACTGAGACTCAGCTGAGACCCGGTTTATAGTTCTTATCTAAGTTGAATATAGGATAGGGACTTCCTTTAGAATAATATCATTTTAATTAGTGCTGAACTTTGTTCTGCTGTTCCTGAGAAGTAATGGAAACTACTGGAATACTGATGCGCTTAAGGAAAGAATTTCAAACTTTTAATGTTTTAGTCAGGAAAGAGAACCTTCGGGTGCAGGTGACTGGACCCTGAGGTTGGGACTTGATTTTCAGAGTTTTCCCTTCCTATGGTGTTCTCTCACACCCTTCGCTAACACTGTGCTGGACCTCACAAGTGCCCCACCTCCACCTCATTTTCTTCTGTTGTGGACAGTCTTTCCCTTGTTTCTCTCTGGGCAGTTAAGGTAGTATAGAACTTGTGGAAGTCATTATGCTGACAGAGAACAAATGAGAAAGTAATCACAGAAGACAGAAGATATTTCCAACAAAGCTTGCTGTCAGTCTGGATTCTGACGTGTTTGTCTACTGCCATGATACTATGTGCTGGACTTAGATGGCACCTCATGAGGGTCCCCTGTTTTGCTGTTAGTCATTTCTCCAAATGAAGGCTTTTACCTGAACACCCACCACCAGGGGAAGACCTCTGTATATGGAACATTTTCCCATTCATAACCAAGAAAGATGTTTCTATCAGCATCTATCACAGCATGCACCTTGCCTCAATATATAAGGCATGGTCTTTACCCCATGTTAGATCCTGTTGTTCTCAGAGCTGACCACCTCCACATAAAAGAGGTACAAGCTTATGTGAAGATAAGTGTAATATGTATATAGTAGCTGGAGGCCATTCCTTCATAATTAACTATAATGCTAAAGTTAATCTTGTAGCAAATTCTGAAAGGGTAAATACTCAATGCATATTGCTAATCAGTACTTAAATATTATCGTTAAGGTAGTTTTTGTAGCATTAAAAGTATCAGAAGTTAATTATAAAATGTGTTTATTGTAGTCTGTAGCAATAATCATGCCTAGCTATATAAGATTGTATTAACTGAGATAATATGTGTCAAATACTAAGCACAATGCCTGGAACTTTGTAACTCTCCAAAGGAAAAAAAAAACCTGTTTAAAGAAAATGGTAGTGATTAAATACACTAAGAATAGTTATTCTAAGAATATATTACTTCTTAGAACATATTCAACATGGAATATACGCTAATGTAATATTATAGTCTTATCATTTTTCTCAGAATTTATTTTTTTATTTTCTGATAGAGTAAAAGCTTAATTAACTTGAATGCTAGGAAAATAAGGCTAACTTAAGTTTAAGTGGAAAGCTGTTTTTATGTTAAACCTTACTGTTGAAAATTCTCTAAAATTTACTAGAATCCTATATTGCTTTTTAGAGTAGAGTACATAAATACATTTTAATTTTATCTGATGACTAAGGATCATTTACTTGCCTATGGTCATCGGGCTGAAAATCTCTTCTTCCTAAGAGCTCCCATTCTCATATTTTCTGCCTTATGTCGATGTTAATTGTGAGCTCACCTTCTGTCCTAAAGTATACATTATTTACTACAAATTTGCTCACAAATATAAGTGAATCAGTTGTCACTAAAGAGTACTAACACCAAGATATATCTTGCAGTCTCTGAAATAAGTTTGTTTTCTTGCGCCTTTTTCTGTAAGTATAAAACAAAGAAAAAAAGAATCAATAAATTGAAAATTATTTAAATTCCAGTCAATTAGGATGATAGTGGAATTTATGGTAACTTTCTCATAATTCATGTATCACACTGGAAAGCAGATATAAATGCAGAAGCAACTAAATAAAACCCCACACCCAGGGTTATAATTATGATATGGATCTTTAACCAAGATTCCTGTTTTATTTTTCTGGGGAAAAAAATAACATGCCTTCTTAATTGCAAATGAACAAATCTCAGATTTCTTTTCCATTCTTCTGCTACTTAGGTTGAGCCACTATAAGGAAGGAAAGAAAAATATTCATAAGCTGTTGTCCTCCTGGCAGTGATTTTTATTGTGCTTTATTATTGCTGCTGTTGTTATTTCTTAAGAAAAAATACATAGATGCTTTCAAATTGGCCTTAACTCTTTGCTTGGAATTCTTTGCTGTACAAATTTATGTAACAGAGTTCTAGTCTTTAACCCTAACTTTGTGGCTAAATGAGAGAGGACCTCTGATTATTTTTGTTTTAAAATTAGGTACTGGTATACTTTTTTTAAAAACAGTAAAATGTTTGACATACTTCCTTTCCTCCATCTGCATTTCTCTACTTCTTCGCATCTACTTTAGCCTGTGAATGTGTGGTTCTGGCAAATGATTCTCTTAAGATAGAAATATTGATTTGAACTAATGTATACTAGCGTTGCTTTGGGAGAAAAGGTGCTGATTTTCTGTACAGACAGGTGCCTTTTAAAAAAAGAAAGAAAGAAAAGAAGGAAAGCAGAGGAATTGATTTTGTTCCAAAATGGCATTTTAGAAGGAACTGCTTCACAAGCTTCTTTGGAAGTGAGGATTCTATTTTGACAAAGATAGTACTATATTTTACCAGTAGATGGCGCTAGCATTCCCTGAAAATAGAAGCTGCTGTTCTCTGTTGAACAAAATAGAGAACTTGGTAGTAGAGGTGGTACTGTTTAAATACTATTAAGTAATCTTCAAGACGTTTTCTTTAAAAAAATGTAAAAAGGAAATGTAAAAAGGAAACGTTAAAAGGAGATGAAGTGCTATTTCACTTTGGACATATCAAACTCATCAAGAAACTTTATCAAATACAGAAGAACTTTAATGTTTAGTAGTACATAAATCAAAGATATTGCTAAGATCAGTTTTAACCAAAATTATCTGAGACTTGAAATTCTGAATATGTTGTATAAATTCCAAAGGTTTGGTTTGGTTTTGTTTCTATTGATGATCTTCGTTTCATTTTTCTTTTGTATCCTGCATCCATAGGCCAGAAGTTGTGGGAATACAGTTTTGTAGACCCTAAATAAATAAATCAAATTCTTAGGCTTTAAGTTAAAGAAGAAAGAGAAACATACAAGTCTAGTCCAATGAGTCCCAGCCTTTTTATACATGGGATCCTTATTACTTTTGGCTTGATTTTGTGATACTTTCTCCTCAAAATGAATCAGTGTATGCAAGGGGGAAACTGTACATCTTGGTACTTTTTTGTAGTAGCCGAGAATTTTTTAGTTGGTTGACAAGCAGCAATTTCTTAAGAACATAAGTAATTCAGTAGCCAGGAAACATTATGTAGGTACAATATGGAAATTTTGCTGTATCCTAGTGAATAAGAAAAGCTAGATTTGTTGTTGTTGTTTTTAACTCGTGTGATGTCAAAAATATACTTAATTTTAGAAAAAGCGTTCCCTTTTCTTCCCCACTCTTTGAAAGTTTTTTCCCCTCCTAAACGGATGAATGTTGAAGAATTTATTGTCCCCCTCTGCTCTACAAAGCTTCCCAAGATTCCTTTTAAAAAGTTAGGTTGAAATATTTTTCTGTGTATTCTGCCACCGTCAACAGCAACAACAGTAATAATAGTGCCTTGACTTATATTGTGCTTTTTATTTTCAAAGGCCATTTTACATACATCATTTCACTAGATTGTTATAACAACTCGGTCTGTCGGAGTCAGGGCAAGTAGTACTATTACTGTTTTACAGATGAGGAAAGTGAAATTCATACCTGGTACATAGAAGTGAAAAGGACATAACTCTCTCTCTCCCCCTCCCCCCTCCCTCTCCCTCTCCCCTCCCTCTCATTTTCTCTCTTCATCTCTCTCTCTCTCCCTCTTCCTCTTTCTCTCCCTCTCATTCTCTCTTCTCCCTCTCTCTCTCTCACACGCACACACACCCACAAATTATTTTAACTCCTTCATCTCTCATTGGAAGGAACACTTATTCTGCACTCCTGCTGTTTGCTCCCTTGTGGAGGGACATTCATTACAGTAGTACTCCTGGCTTCTGTCCACCCTGTTTTTGGATTTACTGATTGGTTAAAGCAGAAAATGGGCATGCATAGAGCAGCCCTTTCCACTCTTTCTCCTTTGAAGGTGAGTTGTCATAGGGAGGACCTGTCTTCTGCTCCTCCCTGCATAGGTCGTTGAGGGGCAGGGTCTCCCTGTAAGAGGCTTGCCCTGTCCAGCGTCGCCTGTGACTGTGGTGGGGAACGTGTGTAATAGTAATACTGAACCTCTTGAGGGAGCCTACTTCTGACTGAAAGAAGCCACGTTCTCCAGTGTTATCTTTACCAGTGTTAAAGGTGATGTGTTGGCCTCCATTTGTCAACTCTTTTATCTTAAATCAATTTATTCAGAAATAAGGCAGAGAAAAGGGATACTAAATAACTAAAAAAAAAAAAAAAACCCTACTGCCACCAAGTCGAATCCAATTCATAGTGACCCTATAGGACAGAGTAGAACCACCCCATAGGGTTTCCAAGGCTGTAATCTTCATGGAAGCAGAACACCACATCTTTCTCCCGAGGAACAGCTGGCAGGTTTGAACTGCTGACCTTTCAGTTAGTAGCCGAGTACTTAAGCACTGTGCCACCAGGGCTCCTGGTATTAAATCCTTGGGCCTCCTTAAAGTCTAACAATTTTTATATATCAGAGTGTCAAAAAATAAATAAAAAGCACACAAGTGAGAATTAGAAATCTGGTGGCATTTCGAGATCTAAAGGTAGATTATTTTCTGTTCCATTTTGGTTAAAAGCCCTTGGGAATCTGTGAGCTTGGGGCCATTTACAGCAGAGGTTCAAACTGTCTGCCCTAAAGTCTTGGGCATTGCTTGTGGGATAAACCGATGTGTCCCTAGGTGGCGCAAACAGTTTGCACTCGACTGTAAACCTAAACTTTGGTGGTTTAAACCTACGCAGCTGTGCCATGAAAGAAAGGCTTGATGGAGCAGTTCTACTCTGTAACCCATAGGGTCTCCACGAATTAGAATTGACTCAAGGGCACTAGTTTTTTGTTGGTTTGTTTTGTTTTTTTGTGCTCCTGAACCTCCAGGCCTGCTTTCTCGGCATCTGCTTCCTACTTCCTTTACATTATGATCTTACATATTAAGTTAAAGTTTAGGATGACATTCTGCTGCTAAAGCTATTTGAATATTCTTAATATAAATACAAATAAATATAAAAATACTCATTTATGGACAATCCAAAGACTATCCAAAGACTTTTTACTGTGAGATGTGTTATATAAATTTTTGCTAGAGATTTACCTTTTATTATGCTTTTATTATAACCATTCCTAAAGACACACCTAGGAACAGCCATTCAGTCATTCCAAAAATGTTTATGGAATGCCTGCCAGATGAAGGCACGATGCTAAGCAATAGAGATAGGTGAGTCCTCATTGACATGGTACTGGCTTCATGGAGCTTGCAGTCTTGTGCTGGAAACAGACATTAGTCAAATGATCCTAAATCCATGACAGGCAACCAATGGAAGAAATATCCACTTCTTGTATAATGCGTGTAATAAGGGAATATAACCTTGTTAAGTGGCACTGATGGCGCAACTGTTAAGTGTTCAGCTGCTGTCCAGAAGGCTGGAGGTTTGAACCAACTAGCAGCTCCATGGGAGAAAGACCTGGTGATCTGCTCCCATAAAGATTACAGCCTAGAAAATCCTATGGGGCAGTTCTGCTCTGTCATATAGGGTCACTATGAGTCAGAATTGACTCGATGACCATGAGTTTTGTTTATAATAAAAGACATTCAGGGATGTTCAAATAGGAATAAACCATCAAAACTATTGAAAGAGGAGGAGGAAAATACAACAAGGGTCAAGGACAGCACAACAACCACCACCTTGTTGGGAATGTCAGGGAGGGCTTTGCTGAGAAAGTGACAGTTGAGTGAGGGGACAGGAAGGAATGGGAAGTATGGGACTCAAGAAGTCATTTAATATAGATACTGGATATGGATGACATTGTAAGACATGTGGAACTGATGGGGTAGGACCGACAACATACAAACAATGTAGGGAAATCAAATTTGGCAGCTAGAACCAAGAAGAGTATATTTACAAAGGAGTACTTGGTGTCAGAGTGAGCCAAGAAAAGCATCAAAGGATTTCAGTAGAGATGTGAGCAACCTCAGAAAGGTGTGTGACTAAGGAACACATCCAGCATTCAGGAGCAGGACATCAGAGACAGATTATTGAGAACAAGAGCAGAGCTGGGTCTTCATCCTTGGGGTTTGGAGCAGTTTATCAGAACAAGTACTTAGCCCAGGGGAAAAGAACAGGGATTGAGACATGGAAGCCAAGGTAGAACACAGAGCTGGAGTAACAGCAAGGGGATCTTACTGCTCAGTCTCTTGAGTCTTGAACCAGAACTCCACAGTCCTCCTTGACTGTGGATAAGATTGATCACAAAGCATAGAATTGAAGTTCAAGTGACACAGTTTAGGGAGAACAGGGCTGTTGAGGCAGTGAAACAGGCAGGTGCTGGTGAGAGGAAGCCCTGAGATGTGCTGGATGTCAGGAGGGCTTTAAATACCTTTGTAAGTAAGTCCCATGAAGATAAATTACTCTAAAGATGGAAGTAGACATTTTCTAAATTTCAGGGCCCTCCAAAAAATGTCCTGGTTAACCAAGACCAAAGAGCAACATTTCTAGGCAAGGGACTTTCTGGAGTCACACCTAATCCATGGAGAATGTGATCTACCTTTTCAAGAAAACTATTTCTTCTTTTCAAACATAAATCTTCCTAGATGCTTAGTAAAATTATGTTATAAGTGAAGAAGATATTTTAATTATGACTAGAATATTAGTTCATTCCTAACAGAATGTAGAAACTCAGTTGTATCATTTTATTGCTTAAAGACTCATTAGCAGTAATCTAGTCCAGCTAATTTCCCGAAGTGTATTCTGAAGAATGTTACTCCTACAACATGTTCTCTGAAAAACAGCCTGTAATTTTGAAGGCACCAAGTGCATTATTCTCCCCCACTTTCTCCACCCCTGAGTGTCTCATTGCACACATCTATCACAGGCTCTTAGAAGTTTTGACATCCAGAACCTGTTTAGCTTTGTTTAGCTTAGTATTGCTCACATTTATTTGCCCACCAAACCCATTTTTTCCTGCATAAGACCCTTTTGTATCCAGATATTCTAAGACATACATTCACCTTGGAAAAAACTGAGTCACAAACTTTCTTCTTAGTCATTTTCTTTTTAAAGCATATACAGTTTACAAAGTGGAAATTTTATGTGCGTATTTCACTTCAATTTATCTTAAGCATGAAAAAGAAATATTATTTTACATAGAAATATGTTACAAACAAATATGCATTATGTATTATGTGTAGATTATGATATATACTATAATCTATATAATCTATATACTAATGAAGATCAAAGACCACAGCCTTCAGTGTAGATTACATCTCAACATAAAGAAAACATAATTCCTCACAACTGGACCAATAAACAACATCTGGAGAAAAGATTGAATTTGTCAAGGATCTCTTTGCTTGGATCTGCAAGCAACACCAGTGGAAGCAGCTGTCAAGAAATCAAAAGATGCATTGCATTGGGCAAATCTGCTGCAAAAGACCTCTTTAAAGTGTTAAAAAGCAAAGATGGCACCTTGAAGACTAAGGTGCACCTGACCCAAGCCATGGTGTTTTCAGTCGCCTCATATGCATGCCAAAGCTGGACAATGGATAAAGAAGACCAAAGAAGAATTGATGTCTTTGAATTATGGTGTTGGGGAAGAATATTGAAAGTACCATGGACTACCAAAAGAACGAAAAAATCTGTCTTAGAAGAAGTAGAGCCAGAATACTCCTTTGAAGTAGGGATGGCAAGACTGTCTTACCTACTTTGGACATTTCATCAGGAGGGATCAGTCCCTGGAGAAGGACATCATGCTTGGTAAAGTAGAGAGTCAGAGGAAAAGAGGAAGACTCTCAACAAGATGGATTGACACAGTGGCTACAACAGTGAGCTCAAGCATAACAACAATTGTAAGGATGGTGCAGGACCAGGCACTGTTTCCTTCTGTTGTATATAGGGTTGCTATGAGTCAGAACAGACTCGATGGCACACAACAACAACAACATATATATGTGTGCGTAGATACAGGTATGTATATATATATACACACACACACACACACACACGTATATATATTATATGTTGTTATATATACAAAAATGTGTATATATAGGGGTGTGTGTGTATATATATATATGTATATATATACCAATATATATATGTACACAGGTATATATGTTACATGTTCTTGTGGTTGTGTGCCATCGAGTCTGTTCCAACTCATAGCGACCCTATAGGACAAACTAGAACTGCCCCATAGGGTTTCCTAGGCTGTAAATCTTTACAGAAGCAGACTGCCACATCTTTCTCCCATAGAGCAGCTGGTAGGTTTAAACTGCCAACCTTTCAGTTAATGGCTGAGTGCTTTAACCCTTGTACCACCAGGGCACCTTACATATAAATATTGTGTATCATACTTAGCATTGTTTGATCATTTAACTTTGCTTTGGGAATATCCTATCCTCAAAAGAGAAAATATTTTCAATCATCAATAAAATATAGTTTGATAAGTGCATAAAAGTCTTTGCTAGACTTTTTGTTACATTATTTCCAAACCATTTGCATTTTCAGGGAGAGGTAAGCTTAATGGAGTATCTGTCTCACAAAGATATCTAGGACGGCATACAGTGAGTTATCTCATTTTAATTGTTAAGTGCTGCAGAGCTTTATGCCAAGTGGTGCAGCGTGTCCTTCCCTTTGGAGTGCCTTATAGTCTGACCGCCAGAGAGTCAGATCTTTTCAGCCTCTACCCTTTTCCTCAGAATGCTGACATAAGGCTTGGCTCTGTGCAAGTTTGCCTGGGGTTTGGGGAGAGGTTGCTCAGTATGTTCCTTGGACATTATTTCCTCCTTATTCCTGTTCTGAGACATTTTATAATCAGCTTGAAAAGCCCACTAATTTTCTTTAATTTTTAAACAAAGCAGCAAAGCTTCTGCAGATGCAGAAAAGTATTAATATATTTTGAAGGACATTTAAATTGGGGAAAATCATAAAATCATGCTTTACAAAGTTTGCTTGCTGTGGTAGAATACATTAGAATGATATCCAAACATATATACATAGTTTTATAAATATCAACATTGGAGAGATCATGAACTGTCATGTATATGAACACTTTTTGCTGCTAATTGAGATACAAAAGAAAGTTGATGAGTATTTATCAGGAGATAAATACAGAAAAAACTGCCTTTCTAATTAAAGGTTTCTCCGTACAGCTTGATTTAATTGGGTTGTTTGGCTTTCATTTAGCTTTTTAAAACTACTTTTCATAGAACTGCAGATATAATTTCCATTTCAGTTTTCTGTTACTAAGGTGAACACCCCCTTTAAGAATGATCCATTGTAGTTCTTGGTGTCTTATCTGAGGGTGGAATGGGGGTTATGCTTTTGCTTTCTCATCTTGGTAGTCTGCCTCTATTCATACTCTAGATTGTACTGTGGCAAGCCAGTTTTTAAAAGATAGTTTTTATTCCTTAATCTGTTATATTTATCTAATAATGCTGATATGAGATAAGATTTAACTGACCTTTAACCAGCAGAAGGTGGAACGTCTCAGCAAAAGGGAGGGTGACAGTTTTTATGCTACCTACTCTACAAAATGTGGCATAGAAAAAGAAGAGAAGAACTTTACATTTCGTTCATGTTTGGTTTTATAAGTCTCCTGTTTATATAAAAAACAAGAACCAAACCCACTGCCATTGAGTCAATTCCAACTCATAGAGACCATATAGGACAGAGTAGAACTAACTGTCCCACAGGGTTGCCAAGGCGCGGTTGGTGGATTCGAACTGCAGACCTTTTGGTCAGGAGCTGAATGCTTAACCATTGTGCCATCAGGGCTCCACTTCCTGTTTATATAGCATACACAGTTTTGCTGTTCCTGCTTAACAGTAGGCATTGAACAATTTGGATTTTCTCCAGTCATAATTTCTCTCAAAGTTTTCCTTTTTTTTGGTGACAGTTTCTTTCCTTGCCTTCCCGCCTCTTGTCCTCTTTCCCGAAAGAATTTAAGAAGTATAAAAACCACTGGAAAGTATTTACTTCTGGGTGTCTTCGTGCCCAGATCAGACTGTTGTCCTGAATCAGTTTCTTCTCTCATCGTTAGCTGAAAACCCAAACTAAAAAAAAAAAAGTCTTCATCTTGTGGGGTTAAATAAAAGCAAGAATGCAGTGAAAGGAAGGTTCCTTTTATGCTGGAAGCAGAGAACGCGCAGGGATGACTGAAAATGCCTGAGGGCGTTTGGTCCCTATTGGTTTTCACATCAAATGCAAGGGTGCCCACAGATAGCCTGTATTGTTGTCAGTTAAATGGGATCATGAGTGTCTGAAAGGTGTTTGAGAATGAACCGAAAATCATTTTCACAAGTGGATGATTACTTCTGCCACATGTTAACTGAACTCTATGAGAATGGCCCAGATTTTTGAGCCTGCATTAATTGCTCTTTCAACCTTGACTGAGGTTTCTCTTTAAGAAAGCCCTTTCCAGGACGAAACTACTCTATATATTGATTTTTTTTTTATTCTTTCTGTGTTTTCTTTGAAAAAATGAAAGCTTGGAAGAAGGAAAGCCTTGATCATTCAATATGTAGATTGTTTCATTTCTTAGAATGAAGAACTAGACTCATAAGTGATCTGCCAAAAGTAATAATCTTTTTTTTAAGCACGGAATAGTTCCCATATTCTATATACAATTATGTTTTTCAAATATTCATTAGTGATGATTTTTCATCATAAAGTAAAACCATGAATTCTCACAGCATGGACTCACTGCAAATAAATTGTCATATTCTCCTTTCTATTAGAACTGCATGCCACCAGTCTAATTGAAACTGAACTACAATATTTAGTAATATGTTTGGAGAATTTTTTGTGTGCTCAAGCATTCTTTGAACAAACTTCACATTAGAAAGGGTTTATAAAGTGCTCTTAAAGTGTTTAAATAAACATGTTCTTTATTTCCTGTTCCCATTTTCTATTCCAGATATGGCACAGTTAGAGAATAGTAATGCTTATTTACTATAAGCAGAATAATATAAGATACATTATAGTTCAGACATGTGTGTTATGAAAATGACCTAAATCTCAGTTTTAAAAACTAATCAGAAAATGAGTTTTTGAAATTGCATTAACTTGTGATTTGATGTATTAGCACAGAATATATAGTATTTATAGGGAAGATGGCTTAATAGTAACACTAATTTCTGAGAGTTTTTTTTTTTTTTTTGCTTAAAAGAGAAACAGAATGTTATATGTGAATCTGCTTTTAAAAAAACATATTCAAAGGAGTATAATTTATAAAAACAGGCATTAAAATTATTATATTTTATAAGCACTGCAGTATTAACGTGATAAAATGTAAAAGATCTACTTTATTTGAAAATTCAGCACAAATCAACATAGACGTTATGCTGATTTTTTGTTCTATGTGAAGTTTATTTTTACCAAACCTCCCTTTTCCCAATAAATTCTATTGCTGAAATCCACTTTATTGAAACTAGAATAATATGTATTGTTAATGGTTAGCTTATATTTCAAGGAAGGTTTTTATGTCTATTGTCACAGAACATTCTGATGGATTTCATAAAAGACTATGTTTTTGTCTAGAAATGAGAGTTTTTAGAAGCAACTGTGGTGTATCTTTCAGGTGGCCTATTAAGTCAACAGATAACTCTTTGGAGGATCCTGTAGATACCATAGAGGTTATACATTTTCTAATGTAAGTGTTGAGATACTCTAATGACCATAGATGACTATTGATATCAAGGATTTTTTTTTTAACTCCCAATTTGGCTTGTTGGTAGTAACCCTTTAGACTTGAGGTTTGGACATTTCCTAAAAAAAAAATAAAAATAAAGCAGAAGTGGCTTAATACTAAAATTATTTTATCTTCTGATCATGTTACTCTTGATTTTTTCCCCAACAGCATAGTACAAATTCTACATACCACTTCATATTTTAAATATACAATCAAAAATCTTAAAATTCAGTTTGTCATATCTCTGTGTGGATAGTATATAACCTAAGAATAGTTGGAAATACCTAAGGAGTTCATTGTCATGGATGAATGAAACAACGAGACACTTTTAGTTGGTTTGTGCCTTGCTTCCTAGAAATGACTCCAATGTTTCTTTGGAATAAATAGTGCTACCCTTAGAAACAACCATAGAAGAGGGATTAATACCTTAAGATCATTGCTGTATTTATACTGATTTATAAAACCAAATGCTTCCAGGCTTTGCTCTTGTGTGTTAAATCCGAGCTTTGTGTCAGTGCTGCTAATTTCTTTGTTACCTAATCCCATGTAAGAAGAGAAGATTTTAAAGTTAAGCAGGCGATTTTTTTTTTGTTCAAAGGAAACAACTTCTTAATTCCTAACTTAAGTTGGCTATGTTGGCAAAAGCAAACATTTTAAGTAGTATCTAAGCAATTATTTTTAAATAATCTAAAATAGTCTAGTTAAATGAGTATTGGAAATATTTCAATGGAAAAAGTGTTATATTTAGAGTAAATCAGCATTGGAAATATCTGCTTATGAGATATGTTATGTACAATAGAGTATTTTTTATCCATTCTACTAATAAGTCTTGAGTCAAATATAACTTTGATTAGAAAAGTTTTTCCCCTCAGCCTGTACTGTAATAGACTCAGAAGAGAGTACTGTAGCTTGTGGGATGATTTGAAGCCTGCTGATATTTGTGTTCCTTCATTTTCCATCGACATCTGTCTTGACTGAAAGAGTTTAACAAGGATAAAAAAAAAATGATTTGTGTAAAGCCAAATTCTGTAAGTTGATGAACATGCATAATGTTGAATGCCCCACCAAAAAAATAAATAAATAACTGCTATCCTCTTTAAAATAACGTGGAAAAAATTCACAGTACCTGTTAGAGAATGTTTCTGTCATGCTGAGAGATAAATGCATATTTTATTGGATAACATTATAAATTGTCGCATAAAATCCAGTTAAATATGTGTTCCCAGTTTGACTGGTATTTTGCAGGTCTGATTTACGTACTCTTGAAAAAATAACTTTCTTTTTCATTCGAGTTAATCATAGAGTCTAGAAGAAGCTAGGAATGACTCAGCAGGTTACAGAATATTCAGGAAGAATACAGCTGCAGAGCCCACCCACCAATGGATCTGTAGTACTCTAGCCAAGGTACCCTCTCCAGGATGACAAACAACGATGATATTCTTCTATGCCTTTGTTTGATCGAACCAGATTTCATAAAGCAGTAAAAACTCAATTTGTCAGAATGCAGATAACAAGAAAATATTAAAACTAGTTTTTTTTTTAATATTCTAGATTATTTTTGTGAAACACAAATAAATGACAAGTCAATATGTAGCTGTCAAGGATCTGTTTAATTAGCACTATGGCCTTGATAAGGAGCCCTGGCAGTGCAGTGGTTAAAGCACTCACTTGTGAATTGAAAGGTCAGCAGTTTGAACCCACCAGACTCCATGGGAGAAAATCCTGGCAATCTGCTCAAGTAAAGATTACAGCCTAGAAAACTCTATGGGACAGTTATACTCTGTCATACAGGGTCGCTATGAGTTGGAATCGACTCGACAGCACCTAACAACAATATGGCCACGGTATGTCAAATAGTTAGATTTAGCCCTGTGTGCTATACCTTCTCCTATTACGAAATTATGCAGTTATAATTGATGTTCATAACAATGACCCCGACATGCTCGAGGATCCTTTCTAAAGCCATTAAATATAGATCAAATTATATTTTATGACTATTTGGCATCAAGATAATCTATTATAGACAAAGTCTTTGAAAATTGGTTATAGGTAGATATAGATACAGTCTATCTGATAATAGAGTAATTCATTTTTGTAGTAATTAAGGATGTTTGAATGTCCTATGTAAATGTGATGAACCGAATCTAGTGCCCAGTAGAACATAATATCAGGTTAAATGTAATTTTTATATATTTTTCTGAAATCGAGAAAAGCTTCTTGGGCCTTAGATACCATAAAATAAAAATTTTAAAAAAGATAATTTATAACCTAACTCTGAACATTAAAAAAAAGAATAGTGATTCAGCAGCTATGCTAGGCATAAAGATGGATTAGGGGGAATGCATTTTTATTTTTACAGATGCTTTCTAATAAATGCTTTATCTGATGGTAACATCTTTGCTTTTTAACACTTTAAAGAGGCCTTTTTCAGAGATTTACCCAATGCAATACATCATTTGATTTCTTTACTGCTACCTCCATGGGCGTGGATTGCAAAACCAAGTAAAATGAAATCCTTGACAACTTCAACATTTTCTGTTTATTATGATGTTGCTTATTGGTCCAGTTGTGAGGATTTTAGTTTTCTTTACATTGAGGTGTAATCCATCCTAAAGGCTGTAATCTTTGATCTTCATCAGTAAGTGCTTCAAGTCCTCTTCGCTTTCCAAGTAAGGTTGTATCATTTGCATATTGCAGGTTGTTAATGAATTTTCCTCCAATCCTGATGCTACATTCTTCTTTGTATAGTCCAGCTTTTTGGATTGTTTGCTCAGCATACAGATTGAATAAGTATGATGAAAGAGTAAAACCTTGATGTAAACATTTTCTGATTTATATACATACTGTATAATTCCTCTTATATGACATTCTGTAAAACAGAAGACTGTAAGGTTAGAAATCAGATCAGTCGTTGCCAGGACTGGGAATGCAAGGAAGAGATTGATCATAAAAGGTCATAAGGGAATTTTCAAGTGATGGAAGTATTTTATACATTGATTGTGGTGGTGGTTGGTTACATGATTGAATATGCTTGTCAAAACTCATCAAATTGTACACCTGAAACAGGTAAATTATATTGTGCATAAATTATATTAATAAACTTAAGAAAAGGAAGACATACTTAATGTAGCAATTGTAGAAATGCAGAAAAGCATAAAGAAGAATATTAAATTCATCTTTAATCTCACCAGCCAGAGATTAGCTACATGTTTACACTTTGGTGTACATCTGGTTGTTTTTTTTTTTTTTTTTTTTTCGTTTTACATGAAATGAGCTCATATGACTGCTTTTTTTTTTAATTAACATCTTATTGTAAGGAATTTTCTATGCCATTAATTCTTTCAAGTCATTACTCTTAATGACAACATTATCATGTCTAAATGTTTGATTCTTAGATTGATTTTTATTTTTGAGATTTTCGCTGTTGTAAACAATAAATGAGCATATTTTTTCTTCACTTGTCCCTCATTTTCAAATGTGGTCTTTGTGCCGAAAATATGCTTCCATATCAGTGAAAAAGGAAGCTGGACAGTGGTGCTTAATACCTAATCCCAGAACTCATTCTTTTGGTGAAAAAACCCAAAGTAAGTTTGTGGAAGTTAATCTCACTGTGTTCTTATTCAGTATGGTTATCTTTTCTGATGTATTTTATACATGTCCATTTTCGCATCAGAGTTTTGTCTAGCTAATGTGAAATTTTTAGGAAGTCAGAGACTTTTTTTTCTGTATCCATAACATTTATAACATTGTGTTTATAACATTATAACATTTCTTTTAGACAGATAGTCTGGTTGAATGTTCATTTTTTTCTTAAGTGGACATGATAGATGTTCTTATGACATGTTTCTTTCTAATTATGCTTGGTCAATTGTCACTTCTTCACATATGTTTGGTTGAATTCCTTCTTATAGTGCAGCAGCCCAAAATACCTCAGAGGCCCAGCATTCAAATTCTTACCTTGATTCCAGTCTCATACTCTCTTTCTTGTAACACCTTCTACCAATCCTTTTATACGCACATGTGCAGCTACCCAACCTCTGCTTTCTGTCTTCAGGGAAACTATACATCATCATTGAAATTGGCTGAGCCATCATTTTGAATGTTGTTGCCACTAACAGTATTATTCCTTATGCAGGACATTTCATTGTCAGCAAGACCTACACTGGACTTGTTTGTGGTGTTGATGGTTTGTGTATCACTGCTCACTTTCACTTGGCGTGTGACCCAGTTGCCCAGCAGCCTGCCAAGTGAGACATTTTGAGGGAGCTAAGAAGCAAGCTGTGGTCACAGACAAAGGTTATTCTAAATGTCCTCTGCGGCTTCTGGGCAGCTATTTGGTGTGTATCTTGATCATGCAGTTTTATAGAGGGCATCCGTCACGTCCAGAGTATCTAGCTCCTGAGGTCATTGCTGTTAACCCTGCAACAAGAGCTTGGATGTGTGCATTTCAAGAGAGGGAAATTACATAGGAAAGACAGAGAACAGCTAAACACCTATCACTACAACTGTAGAAAGAGAAATTAGAGGCCAGAGCAAAGGTAGGGTAAAGGGTTTTTCAGGAGACCTTGAGAGGAGATAGTGAACAGATGAGAACAGTAGCAGTAGATGCCTCTGTCTGTCGAAAAGTGAATTTGCTTTTGCATCCACAAGCTCAGACGGTATGGTATCATGAGGGCACAATAGCCGTTAACCAAACACTTCAGCTGGCTGATGATTCTGAAGGAAAATATGTAATTGATTGGGACAGTTTTGGTTATGCTTTCCAATACAAGAGGCTAGTTATTTTTATTTTAATATTTAGTAATCTTTTGATATTAAAAAAAACCATTGGCTGTCAAGTTGATTCTGACTCATAGTGACCCTAGAGGACAGAGTAGAACTGCCCCATGGGGCTTCGAAGGCTGTAAATCTTTACGGAAGCAGATTGTCACGTCTTTCTCCCATGGAGCTGCTAGGTGGTTTCGAACTGCCAACCTTTTGGTTAGCAGCAGAGCACTTTAACCAATGAACCACCAGTGCTCCTTCCTTTTAATATTAGTACCTTTATTTCTGATTCTGAAAGTTTAGAAAATACAGGGAATAAAGAAGGACAGTTATATCTGCCATAATAGTCGCACGGAACGATAGGATTCTGAGTATTTTGAAATATTTATTTCATGTAATCTTTTTTACAAATTCCAAATTAGTAAGCATACATATAGTTTTTAATCTTGCTCTTTTCACATAATGTTATATAGTGAGAGAATTTCTATGGTATCAATTTTGTCAAAAACATAATTTTAATGGTAGCATAGTATTTCTCTCTCTGGATATGCCAGCATTTATTCAAACAGTTCTACTGTTGGACAGTTCGATCATTACTCGCTTTTCAGTAATACAAATAACACTGTTCTGAGTATCCATGTTGTGTATACGTGTTCATAAATGTGTCTAATTTTTACCTTAAAATAAACTACAGAGTGAAGGTAGGACTATTTCTATGTATTGCCAAGTTGTCCTACAGAATGTTGGTCTCAGCTAGTCTCCCACCTGAAGTGAGTAAGAATGCTCATTCATTCCACCACTCCTTAATCAACATCCCATATGGCTTTTTTTAAAGGGGGCAAAAAATATATTTCAGCTTTGTTATGCAGAGGAAAATTATTTTAATAAGGCCCAAACTAAAAATTCTAGCTAAGATTTTAGTTTGAAGAATCGTGCGAGAAAGTCTATAAAGACTTTAAGCCCTTAAGTAAACTGTATCTTTAATGGTCTTTTTTATCACTTAGAATTGTATACAAATTAGGTTAGTGTGAATAACCTGTACAATTCTAGACCTTCCCTTCAGAAAACTGGTAACTTAAAACATTGAAAAAATCTTACTTTAACTTTAAAATTTGGCCTCTCTGGGTCATATGTTAAACTTTTGACAGTATTTCCCATCTTTATAGGAGATGCAGGAGTTTTGTAGCACGATTTTAAAATAGCTCTCCATGGAAAGCTCATAGCAAGCTTGATTAATTTTTAATTTCTTATTTTTCCCTCTGGGACTTAAGCCTATCATCTATATCTATATATTCAGTAAGAACAAAAATTCTATTCTCAAATGATTGACTACTGTAGTCATTTCAATTCCAGTTACTAATAGCAATGCAAAGTGAAAATGAAACTATGCTAAATTATACAATGTCATCTTCATTATTGTCTGAATTTCATAGTTAGAAAGGTTTGCAGCAAGAGGCTTCAACAAGTCAAGTAAATCCCAAAATGATGGGGCTGGTAGGGCCCTTAGAAATCAGAAAATCCAATCCCTTCATTTGATAGTTGAGGAAGTGGAAACTGAGACTGGGGCGGTCACCCCTCGAGGTCACCCAGCTGGACCGCAATCCTTCACCCAGAGTTCTCAACTCTACAGCCAGCTCCTTCTAAAGCCACACTAGCCTGCCATCGTCACTTCAGAACCGAAGCATTTGAGTGCCATGCCCTCCCTTCATAGCCTTTGCCTCTACTAAGAAGTGTGTGTAAGAATAAAATTCCTACTGGTTCTTTGATTATCCTTTCTAATTCCAACTTCGTTCAGTTTGTGGTAAGAACTGACAAATTGATAAACCACATAAATCAGTTCCCTTTCAGGAACCTGGAATAAGCTCAGTCATTTTGTAACACAGAAGCTGCATGTTGCCTCCAGATTCCAAATGAACTAAACTTTGCCTTTAGCAGGCTAGTCTCAAAAATAAATACCTGTGGAAGAAATAGGAACATTATTCAAGTAAACTATTCTTTTGCTTGTTTTTCTAACCAGATATCTGTATGCCCTTGGACAGAAGGTTTGGAAAAGATGGAAAAAACGTTACTTTGTTCTTGTTCAGGTGAGTAACTTTTTTTTTTTCCTGCTATATAATCACTCTAAAGCAAAGATTCACAAACGTTTTGGTCTCAGGACTCCTTTCCTCTCTTAAAAATTATTGAGGACCTCAAAAAGCCTTTGTTTATGTAGATTGTATTATTTACTGCATTAGAAATTAAAACTGAGAAATTTAAAAATTGTATTTAATTCTTTTAAGGTTTAGCCGTCTATCCATTGCTGAGTAAGACTACTTTATTGATGTTCCATTATGGTATGGTAACTTCATGAAAAGTAAAAATCCAATCAGAAGTAATTTTATCTGCATAGCAAACATCCAGCCTATTTTTTTTTTCCTGAGTAAAAAGTAAGTTTATGTGATATGACGGGGACAAACATTTGGTCAACTAATTACTGAAATATATAAATGTGTGTATATACAAATATGTGTGTGTGTATGTATGTATTGTGTCTTAATTGAAAACATATAAATGTGCGTTCATTTGCCAGTCTTTTGATGGGGAGCCCAAGCCTATACCAAGTAAGCATCCCGTTTGGAATTCTGGGTCATCCTCCAAAACCACACCTGTAAGTCATCTTCAGTGGGACAAGAACTTAAAAACATTTACTAAGCAATTTGAGTCCAGATCTTCCTAGACATTTTTATTGTTCCCATCTATTATAGATGTCTCTCCCACATCCAACTTGACAACAGTTTGTGTTAGTGACTTGCTTTTATCAGGTCTTTCCAAAGCATTCAACTAATTTTTCACAGAAATAACTACTTCTTTTTCAGTCATATTTTATGTGTTTATATAGAATCTGATTTAATTCCAAGATGACAATAACTAATGTTATTGGCATAAAGTAGTTTGAGACTCTTGCTCATCATCGATTTTAACTGGTGGAAACATATATGAGAGCACACGAGAGTGTAGGCCAGGAACCTCAAATGTTCAGCGTGTCACGTGCATTAGTCATTTATGTTTTAAAGAATGAATGGAGGATGTTAATCTGGAGTGATAGTGGGCTAAAAGAGCTTCAGTAGATTGTTCTAACATGAAAATTGGACTTTGGTAGGTCAGTCTTGAGGGATCAAATGATCACCTCATGCTTTCGCCAGATAAGGGTCGAGGTAATCCCTTTCCTCTTACCTTATTTTCCAACCTATGATTACAGAATTACAAGCTATTGAACAAACAGATATACTTATATTCATTCCATTTAGGAGCCCTGGTGGCACAGTCATTAAGCGTTAAGGCTGCTAACCAAAAGGTCAGCAGTTTGAATCCACCAGTCACTCCTTGGAAACCCTATGGGGCAATTCTGCTCTGTCCTGTAGGGCTGCTATGAGTCAGAAGCTACTCGACAGCAGTGGGCATAAGAAAATTTAGAAATGAAAGAAGAGGTTAGGATATTTTGAGACTCTGGTTTGGTTTGTCTTTTGGGAAGATCAACCATGTCTTTGAGGAGCTAGAACATTCTCCCAATAACAGAAATATGTATTTAGCATTTTAAAAGGCAAAATCCAGTTTAAACCAAAGTAGGTAAACTCATACACTCCGTATTTGAAATTTTGGAAAAACACTCGCCAGACTGTAATGAATTCAGATTTTTTCTATCTGAGATATCATATCTTAAAATTTGAAGTCATTTTTAAGCAGTGTATCTTTACATATATATGCACATATACATATAACACTCACACGCAGAATCCCATGCCCAAACATATTGAGATGTACATGCCAGTACTCTACTTTTTGAAGTTTTAAACACAATTGACTCTTCTTCCAATTCCAAATGTAATGGGAAGACAAATTGAATGCACACACTTCAAAATCAAGATGGATGTGTATGGAGATTCAAGAAGAATGACCCATGGGGAGGAATTCGGTGGTTTTTATGAGTATTTTTAAAGACAGCTCTCATTCTGTCTGCATGCAGCTTGTAGGTCCATACCTGCAGGCTGCATTATTGAAAGGTGAAGGAGTCATTTTTTTGCAGGGAGGACAGTGCACCCTGCTGTGTCTGCTGCTGCCATCTGCAGAATGGTGCGCTGGTGATAATGTGAATCTCATCACCACTCTGAGTGTGTATTAGATGAGTGATATAGCTGGAGATCTAGCCATCAGCTCAAGAATTTGTGCTCATGAAAATTGATTGAGAGTCAGGTTCGGCCAGCTGCAAAGTCATTGTTCAAAGTGAACACTCAAGGAGCTGCTGAAATGAATGGACTTTTCAAAGTCTCTCTTATGTAAACGTTTAAATCAGAGTCAAAAATGCAAAACTGAACTACTTGTTATTGTGGAGATGTTTAGCTTACAGGTAAGATTGGTTTGGGCTCCTGTTTAGATTCTGAAGCTGATACAGTTATCGTTATTAAATAGATTCTCATGTTTTCTAAGAGGCTGAGATTTTTTTTATAATGATGAAAGTTTGGTTCAAGCCAGATTGAAAGATAGTGATTTTGAAGAATATGCTTGAAGTCTTACCAAAATTAAATTGTGTATGTTAGCTTACTCACTTTTCTTATACTTATTCAATATTTTAATATTAGATTTAGAGGATATCATTGGTACAAAGTACTTATTACAACTTTAATACATTTTATTTCATCATATTGAAACCATTAAAAAGCTTTAAAACGCTCTATTTATATTTGTGATTTAACCAAACTGAATTTTTTCTGAATTCTATTTTCTGCTAGCAGCTGTTCAGATAAATGTATGCTCACAGATACTATATATTCTGAGGAACATTCAGAAATTCCTTTATCACTCACCTATTAACATAATAATTATTGCTGTATTACTTTTAATATATTATCTTATTTACTCAGAATAAGGCTATGAGGGTAGATGTTATTGTTATCTCCATTGTACAGATGAGCAAACTGATGTACAGAGGCGTTATGTGACTTACCGAGGATTAGGCAGTTAGCTCTTATTTCCTCTGCCATTTTGCCATGATTAATTTGACGCACACGACTACAGTTGATCTGAAGACGAGCAGATATAGGACTAATCCCCGTGGATCATTAATTCCATGAGGTACAAACCAGTGTTACTACATTAAAGAAATGGCCAGCAAGTGATGGCATAAAGAGTTCTCTTGGAGGTCACTTAAACTGCATGACATCACTGGATACCGAAGTCAACGACTCCGTTGTTTGGGCCGTGTATCAGAGTGTTCCCTGCCTGTTGCTGATGTGTCCGAATCATGACTTAAAGTTGCTGCAAACAACAGCAGGCTATCGAGACATAATGTTAATTTAATATCAGCTGAGTTGGCACAGAATGTAAACAGTCAGCCATGCCACAGAGTGATCGTACCCGTTGCAAACATGCGAGAGGCAGCTGCTGGTGAGATACCGTCAGAATCTGTTTTAAACCTAAGAAGTGGCCGTCCTAGCCTTTTGACTTCTGAAATATTCCACACACGTGGGGATCTCCTGCAGTAGGCTCCTTTCACCATTGTTCGGAATCAACTTGATGGCAACTGGGGGAAGTCCCTCTATAGAAATTCTAGATGTTCTACTGCCTTCATTTTCCCCATGGCTGGTTTGTTCTACTTACCCATTTAGGTATCACTTTAAGTGTCAGCTTCTCAAATGGGCCTTTTCTGCCCATCCAATCTAAAATACCCTCCAACTATATTTTTCAAAGCATTCATTTCTAATTAAAATTATCTTGTTTGTTTATATGCTTACTTTTTTTTTATTGTCTCCTTACCCCTTCTACCCGTGTGCTCCATGAAAATAAGGATCTTTCTTATAATCTATTCGTGGAACCTTAAATACTACATGGTACGTGAATAAAAACTAAGTAAATATTTGTTGAATAAATGAATATATGCAAATCACTCTGAGCATTGTTATAAAAAGACTTGCTTTTCTTCTTCCAGTTTGCACATTGATCATTAAATATCTTTTTTCTGCCATTTGGGCAAGACAGTTAATAAATATGTATTCCCTTCTAATCTATCATGATTGCGAAATACATTCGTTTTCCTTGATTAAATTAAGGTCTGGGATTTTTTTTTTCCTTTTTTTTTTAAAAATAACTCTAGCAGCACCTTTGACCTCTGCCAAGAACGTCTCCAGCCAAGGATTTGTTTTAAGCCTTAATCTTTGCTGAAATTAGATGGTGCAGTTGTTAAGCTGCCAGCTGTTAACATGATTCCTGCAGTAGGAATACAGCAACAAATCTGAATACTGCAATCACTAAAAACTCATAGTTAGCATTTACATGTGTGGACACAGACAGGTGTCAAACAGGTTGACGACTGAGAACCAAATGGGAGGTTTCCTATACCAGATGCTGATATGTCGTGGGACCACAACAACTTAAGTTGAGGTGCTCTGTCAAGAGTAATAGCTAAAACCTCATTTAATGCTATGCACAGATTAAAGTTGGATTATATCCCCAGTTCTCACTAAATCCATTTTTTATGGAGTTATTAAGAGTAGATTGGGTTAAGGATATTGAATATTTACCATTGCTATGTCTTCCCCTGAAGGGATTTTCAATTGCAATATAGTAAATTATTTCAGCTTTGTTCAGTAATACGCAAGTAAGCTTGTAAGTGAAAACAAATACTAGGCTTAAGAATTGAGAATCAGTTTTACCACCTGTTTCTATCTAATTCCAGTCCCAAGAATCTGGCACATGGTGATGTGGCAGAGTGGAGGCTACAAGACTGCCTCAAGCTGGGAGCACAGTGGGCAGGGTGAGACCCTGGTCCCCATAGCTAGACTTTCAGCAGCATATTTTAATTATTAGTGCCAACTGATGTTGACAATTCTTTCAGAGCGCACCTTCTCCAGATTACCCTTGATGTGGGTACTGGCTAGCAAGCCTGTAGCTATAAGATGTTAGCACTCTTCAGAAGGATTCACCTGAAGGTGTACTATGGATTCATTGTAGGGTTAGCCTTGGGAATGTGATTTAGCATGACAAGGAATGGGTAAAAGTAAGAACTCTTGTGGCTACTGGAGGAATCAAAGAAGAAGGAAATGTGGCATCATTTTGTGGAAATAGAATCAGGAATCAGTGAGTCAGAAGGATTGTATTAAATAGTTAGTTGCTTCTGGAGCCACTTTAGGCCGAGAGCCAAATTGCACTTTTTTTGGTTGTTACCTGGGTCAGATTTCCTAATTGTCAGTGACAGCTTTGATAGTCGTTGGTATTTTGTTACTTGTCCATCTGTACTCTTCGGTTTTGGCTCCAGGCCTAATTATCTACAACAGATTCTGGGTCTGTTGGGTGATTTTTTTTAATATATCAAAATAACATTAAAAGAAATACAAAATAAAGTTTAAAAGTGTTTTTAATATTATTATCATTTAGCTGGCCATGACTGTGGAAATTGGGGAGCTCCTCTAAAGCTGAGGTTTGTGTTTTTTTAAGTATACTTAAAGACTCTTTAAATTGGTACTTAAAGTTTTATATATTCAGTATGCTGAGAAATAACCGTATCTATAAAGCAAGCTAGAAATACAGTACTTAAAAATAAAACATAAAACAGCAACTTAACCTGTACTTCAGGTTACATGAAGAAAAGAGCAACGTTAATTTAAGCAGGTAACAATGCATGTAAAAAAACAAGTAGCCTTTGCATAACAAAGTTTATAATGACAATGTTCTACATTCTACCTTGGTGAGTAGTGTCTGGGGTCTTAAAAGCCTGTGAGCGGCCATCTAAGATACTCCACTGGTCTCATCCCTTC
>NW_004444103.1:2187261-2387261 GCF_000243295.1 Trichechus manatus latirostris
AAGCCTTCATCTTAAGTGAGAATAGCAACATAATTGGAAGAGCGTAGTCAGTGTCACTGAACTGTGCATGTAGAAATTTTTGAAACGGTGTTATCTTTGGCTATGTGTATTTTCACCAAAAAAAAAGGTTGAGAATTTAGAGGGTTAATATGTTGTGGGGTTGTTAACCAATGTCATAAAACAACATGTATACTACTGTTTCATGAGAAACTATTTGTTCTGTAAGCCTTCACCTGAAGTACAATTAAAAAAAACAAGTAGCCTTTGACAGCTAATTTTTAAGGCTAGGTCTTAAATGACAAGTAAATTTTTAGCATTTTAGGTAGGTTATGCAAATCGAGTTTGGATACTTTCAACACTTGACAGCATGAACATGTCAATAACTTATGTAAAGATCTTTAGAGATAAATCTATTTTCTTATTTTTAATGGAACAATAAATTTAAAAATATTTATGGACATATATATCAAAGATAATGTTCATTGGAAACAGGATAGTAGAGGCATTTCTGCTATTTCTTCTCTTCCTCAGTTTCTTGTTCATTGATATATTCATATAACAGACATCTTCAATAACATAGTCATTGTGTCCTTCGTGTGCCTGTAAAACTATGTAAAGGAAACAGCCCATGAGTATGGATGTAGAAGGAGACAGAGGGGGAGGGAGAGAAGCAGGTGAGCTTAGGAGAAAGACAGAGACCTAGAGGACTCTTAACTCCATTGTCCTTCCCCAATAGAATTTTACCCTTACGAAATAAGTGTTATCCTTCCATGTCATCTTAATCACTCTATTATTCTTATCTGCAATTTTTTTTTAATCTACAAAATTGAAATTAAAAAAAAATTTCCCTGTAACCAGAAGACTTGAAGTGTTAAAAAAAAATTTCAATACTGAAGTATGATTGCAATTATCAGTAGCAGACAACTGATAAAAATACATAAATATGACATATATTGATGAATACTTATTAAACATAAAAAAGTTAAATTTCATGAGAAATACCTTCCTTAATGAGTTATATAGGGCTTCCCCTCCCAATTTATCTGTGAATGAGTATTACTTATTTGAGAATTATAAAGGGTTTCAAGTTAATTCTTTTTTGTTTGTAGCATTTGTAGAAATACAAGCATGGAGAAAACTGGCTCACATAAATATGTGTATGGAAGCAGAAGTTTTGCCACAGTAGCCACTCAGTTTCTCAAATTTTTTTTTTAAGTCCTGAGTTAGATGCCCCCCCAAAAAAGTTGTTTTTAATATTCTTTTAGTTTACAGCTAAATTAGCTTCTTCTACAATTTTACTGAAGGCAAAAAATGTGAAAACCATTTCAAAATAATTTGTTTTGCCTCTGAGTCTAGAGAACCATACAGCTGTAACCGGAAGAAGTTCTGTCTCTGTCCATCCGAACCGCACTGCATGTAAATGCCCGTGAGGAAATGAAAATTGAATTTGAGATTGTTGATTTCTACCTGTGCTCTAGCTTGAGAGTTGAGAGGTGGGTGAGTTCTGACAGCACTCTAGTGGAAGAGTAGGGGTAGTCGAAGGGAATTTCCTGTCATTTGACAAATATCAGACTACAAAAGATCACTGTTTGTTCAAGGAGAGGAGAAAAGGACAAAAAACTAGAATGGAGACCTAAAAGAGATTCTGTAACATTAAAATCAAATACACTGACTTTATGTTTTTAATAATTTATAAGAAAACGCAGACTCTATTGAACAGTTTGGGAAAATGAGATAAGAGAGTTGGCCATGATTAAAAGAAATAAGAAAGAAATGAAACTTAAAAAAATTATTATGCACTTTATAGACAGTAATTTACAAAATGAACACCACATAAAACAAAATTAGTACTGTAGAAGACAGACTAGAGAAGCTCTAGAAATCTAAAATAAAAAACAGTGATCATGATGGCAGATATAAAGGAAAGAAACCAAACATGCAATATATGAAAAACCTGTGTTTCTGAATGGGAAGAGAAGAGGAGAAAACAGATAAACAGAGCAGAAGTAAAAGTAGACAATGTTTAAGAAACTTTTTCTGATATTAAAAAGAAGTTAGTCTGCAGATAAATAGACTTCCCACATTTCAGGAAAATTTTTAAGAAGAGATTCACATCCAAACATTTCTTCCTAAATATTTTCTTTTTACCAAAATGCATCAGATATCTCCTTAGCACTTAATTACAGAAGTCGATAGAGTTATATCTACAATGAATTGATGGGAAATTATGTGACTAAGGAATTTATTACTCATCCAAGAAATTCCTCATGAATAAAAACATTGTAAAGATATTCTCATAGGGGTGGGGGTTCAGAAAATGTACAGTTCACCTCCTTGAAAATATTTAAAGGTGAACTCCCAATATTTGAGTGACAAGTAGTATTTCAGAAATATGAAACAATATTAAAGAATTAAAACAATATAAAAGAAATATGAAACAATGTTAAAAGATAAACATATAGAGTTAAATCTAAATCACTGCATTGTAAATATCATGATTCAAATGTAATCATGAAAAATGATTCTTCAAATGGGTTACATACCATATGGAATACGTAAATTAGATCATTTTGACAAGGATTTCTTTTTAACGTGAATAATCACTTCCTAATTAGTTATTTCCAAGTTTGTGTTTTGGTGTGTTGTTTCATTTTGTTTTTCTGGAATTTCCATTTTGATGACTTTTCTTAAGTACTGTGATCCATCAAAGATAAGCGTGTATACTGAAATGGGAAGACCTGGTTCCTCCACAGCTGTGATGATTGTGCCTATAACATAGGTAGTGCTAGGACATGCTAGTTGGATGAAGGGATGAATTTGGCCTCAAACTTATTGTTTCCTAAACATTTTAAGTGAGTATGTGAGAATAGAAAAAACAAATATTGCTTGTTATGGCAAGTGGAGAAGGATCGATTTAAGAGCACAAGTTGGGTTACTTTTACTGCTAAATTATTAGTGTTTGTTTTTTTAGCAAGATAAGTGCTTACTTTGGACTTTCAAAAGTAATACATTTTAAAGCATGGCAGAATAGGGAATTTATTGAATTGAAATAAATTGTATTTCATGGAGAAGTAAAGAGGTAGGCACAGTGCGCCAGACACCAGTTTAACATGTTTAATATAGAGAAACTGAGTCAAAAAACAAGGAAACAAGAAGCAAGGAGATGTAGTTGGAAGGTGACGGGGCCAAGTTTGTATGGCTCTTGGAAGAAGGGGTGGATTTTACTAGATCAAGAAATAGAAAATGGGATTTTAAAGACGAAAGTGATATTTTACTGCTTGGTAGTCAGGTGAAGAAATAAATAAAATTGGGAGTCTTGCTGTATAATCCATCTAGAGTACCTAACACAGTGATAGCTATATATTCCAACTAATAATTGCTGGGGATTTTTGCAAGCTGTGCAGGGAAGGCAGACCTTCCCGTGCTGTTCATCTCTCTCCCAGCAGGTTCCAGATTGTTCATGTGGTTATGTGTCAGGGAGACATTCTTTTAGCCAGGTTTTTAAGACTCTTCCAAATGAAGGTAGGAGATGTGAAACTTTGGAATTATTTGCTGTACATATTTTCTGTTTTATTAATAATTGATCACAAAAGCATTCCTTTGTAATAGTCCCCTGATATCTAATAATTACAACTTAATTATTCGTAAGATAAATTTGGCATGTGCATTTGATGTTATATACAAACCCCATCAATCCTGGAATTTTTTTCTGGCATGTAATGAAAAGGGCATGTATAGAGTCTCTCATATATACAGAAGTTAGATCTGTTATTAAGAAACCCATAAAACAAAATTAAAATGGAAGAATTGAACAAGGGATTTAAATTGGTAGTCTCAGCTAGTCCTAAAGATGTCTTTCTTAGGGAAACACCCAGAAATACTGGATAAAATATAATACATAACCTTTTAAATGCATAGCTGCACTGCAAAAAGAAGGAAAAACGTCAGGGACCAAAAACAACCAGAATGGTTAAGCTTGTGAGTTGTCATTGTAGGTGCTCTGGTGCTGGAGTGTGGGGACAGGGGGTGTTGCCGTTGCTATTTAGGGACTTGGGATTTAGAAATTGGGATTGTTGGTTTAGAGAAAGAAAGTATGCCCATGGGCATTCTCAAAGTGGGAATTTGTCAGATATCTTGTGTCGTACTTCAAATTTGCATCGCCATAAAATGGTGAACTAGAAAAAGATCTGCCCTTAAATTAGTAAGCTTTGTTTGGCCTTAAGCTCTGAATGTAGAGAAAAAAGTGACCCCTTTGGAAATTTTGAACTATTAACCTATACCGAGAGAATGTTAAAATTCTGATTTATTTTATCCAAATGTCAGGGAAACACCCAATTTAAGAAATGACCATTAAAATTTCTCCAATATTAATGATATCTCTGGGGCATCTGGCATTTAAAAAAAAAAAAAAAAGGAGAGATGAGCCCTTAACTTAAATTTTATAGGATTTCCACAGATAAAACTACGCTAAAATGAGCTCACAATCTAAAATTACAAAACAATAAACCAATTTATTGACAGCCCCAGAATTTCAGTAATAGAACTACCACATAATACAAACTGTAGTTGTGTTTAAGGCAATGAAATAAGTTAAGCAGATTAAAAAATATAGGAAAGGAACAGACACTATGAAAAATGGATAAGCAGTTTTGAACAGAGACAAAATAGAACTACTAGAAATAAAAACAGTCCCTGCAATTACAACCTTCATGGACAGGTTATACAGTAGGTTAAGCATATCTGAAGAGAAAATTAGTGATGTAATTGATGATAGAAAATGAGTTACGATCTGAAGAATTTACTCAGAATTCAGTATGAAGCGATGAAGAAATGTAAAAGAGAATGTTATGGATTGAATTGTGTCCCCCAAAAATATGTGTTGTAATTCCTAACCCCTGTATCCGTGGTAATAATCCCATTTGGGAATGGGTTTTCTTTTTTATTTAAGAAGCCATATCAGTGTAGGGTGTGATTTAAGCCCGTCACCTTGAGATATAAAAACGGCAGATTAGGCTTAGAGAAGCCAGCAGATGTGGGGGAAGATAGATGCCGTACCACATGAGGATCACCAAGGAACCAAGGAAAAGAAGCTGAAAAGACACAAGGACCTTCCCCCAGAGCAGACAAAGAGCGCCTTCCCCTAGAGCCAACATCCTGAATTCAGACTTCTAGACTCCTAAACTCTGAGAAGATAAACTTCTGTTTGTTAAAGCCACCCACTTGTGGTATTTCTGCTTCAGCAGCACTTGATAGCTAAGACAGAGAGGTTAAAAGATACAGAGATGATCTTAAAGTCCAGGATACTTCTGATAGAATGCCAAAAAAGACAGAATAAAGGTAAAATGAGGCAGAGGAAACATTTGAAAAGATAATGACTGACAGGATTCTAATGTACATAATCCATTTATATAACTTTTAATCATATGAAATTATTTATTGGTCACTTATTCATTAAAAATTTTAAACACGCATGACAATAATACACAATTCAACATGGAGGTTACCTCTGGGGAGAGAGAGAAGGAGATGGATTTGGCTAGGTGTATATAGGCATTAACTCTATCTGTCCTTTAAGAAAAAAAGAACAAAGCACATATATGTGTATGTGTGTGTCTGTGTGTGTGTGTGTATGTATAAGTTACGCTTTGACAAAGCTGGGTGGTGGATATATACATGTTAGTATTTTATTCTACTTAGAATGTTTGAAATATTTCATGCTTTTTTAAAGAGAACACTATGCCAAATAGAGAGTGGGCTTCTTTTTACGACAAATAACAGAAATGTAGGAATCTCTGAGTGTTGCAGATGGTTAACACGTTTGCCTGCTAACCAAAAGGTTGTCAATTCAAGTGCACCCAGAAGCTCCTTGGAAGAAAGGCCTGGTTATCTATTGCTGAAAAATCAGCCATTGAAAACCCTGTGGAGCACAGTTCTACTCTGACACACACGGGGTCACTATGACTCAATGGCAACTGGCAAAAAATAGAAACATACTGTTAGTGTTTACCACTTAACCTCCTCTACTACCTCCTAAAAAGAATCCTAACTTTTTTGCACAAGGACACTGAAACTTTCTTGAGATGATAACAAATTCTATGGGTGCCACTCAGTTTTACCTGTAGGCCTTAGGCAAGTGAAAATGTAAACTCTTCAGTAGTCTGTAAGAAGAGGAAACAGAAAGAAAAAGAAAACGTAAGGGTAGCAGGAACCACAAAGGTCAACAGTTGTGGGCCCCACTCTACCCCAACAAGGCTTAATGTTTTTGTTTTTTTCAAAACAGAGCTAGCTTTATTCTTTTTATGTTTTAAAAAAGTAATTTATATTCGTGAAAAAAGTTCAAAGAACACAAGATAAATAAAGTAACCTCTAATTGCACCACTGAATAGTAATCCCTGTAAATATTTTAATACGTGTCTTTCTCTTCATATGTATCTATAATGTTTACCAAAAAAAAAGCACACTCTACATTTCTGTTGTTAACCTGCTTTTTTATGTTATATCCTATAAATACTTCTGTGTCAGGAAAAAAATCAGTCACATTTCTTTTAATGACCACATAGTATTATACTGTATGGTTATGTGATAATATGTTTAACCAAACCACCTTTTAGTTTTTCCTGTTTATTATTTCACGTAACACTGCAGTGAGCATATTGCACATACATCTTTGAGTATTTGTTCATTTGTTTGCTTGAGACAAGTTCCTAGAGGGGGCTTTGCTGGATCAAAGGGAATGTACAGTAAGTAGTAAGGCTTTTGGTATCTATTGCAAAATGGACTTCCAGAAGGTCTGCCTGTTTCCATTCCCACCAAAAATCTACGAGAATGTGCGTTCCTACGCAACTTCACTGAGTATTAGCAATTGTTTTTATTTTTGCCAATCTAATAAATATTGTGTCATAATCTTGTTAAATTAAATTTTTAACTTACTAGTGAGGTTTTTGTTTATTGGCTATCTGTGCATTGAGTAGGCTTATTTGTAAAGGAAGTCCCTGGGTGACACAGTTT
The DNA here is from genome assembly GCF_000243295.1 of Trichechus manatus latirostris. Lineage (NCBI taxonomy): Eukaryota > Metazoa > Chordata > Mammalia > Sirenia > Trichechidae > Trichechus > Trichechus manatus. The sequence continues at coordinate 2,194,270 of NW_004444103.1, forward strand.
GCACTTGGCTGCTAACCAAAACGTTGGCAATTAAAATCCATCAAGTAGCACTGCAGAAGAAAGGCCTGGCAATCTACTTTTCTAAGGTTGTTGTTGTTAGGTGCCATCAAGTTGATTTCAACTCATAGTAACCCCATGTGACAGAGTAGAACTGCCCCAAGTGTTTTCTAGGCTGCAATCTATGTAGAAGCAGATCGCCAGGTCTTTCTCCCGTGGAGTAGCTGGGTGAGTTCCAACTACCAACCTTTCGGTTAGCAGCCAAGCACTTAACCATCGTGCCTGCAGGGCTTCTTCTGTAAGATTAAACCAAAATCAAACCCATTGCCATTGAGTGGATTCTGACCCGTAGCAACCCTATAAAACAGAGTAGAACTGACCCATAGGGTTTCCAGGGCTGTAATCTTTCCATATGTGTGCCCATTCCAAAGAAAGGTGATCTGACAGAATGAGGAAATTATCAAAGAATATCCTCGATATCATACGCAAGTAAAATTTTGCTGAAGATTGTTCAAAAGTGTTTGCAGCAATACATCAACAGGAAACTATCAGAAATTCAAGCTGGATTCAGAAGAGGACGTGGAACCAGGGGTATCCTTGCTGATGTCAGATGGATCTTGACCGAAAGCAGAGGATACCAGAAAGATGTTTACCTGTGCTTTATTGACTATGCAAAGGCATTTGACTATGTGGATCATAAGAAATTATGGATAACATTGTGAAGAATGGGAATTCCAGAACACTTAATTGTGCTCATGTGGAACCTGTACATAGGCCAAGAAGCAGTCGTTCAAACAGAACAAGGGGATACTGCATGGTTTAAAGTCAAGAAAGGTGTGCGTCAGGGTTGTATCCTTTCACTATACTTATTCAGTCTATGTGATGAGCAAATAATCGGAGAAGCCAGACTACATAAGGAAGAACGGGGCATCAGGATTGGAGGAAGACTCATTAACAACCTGCAATATGCAGATGGAACAACTTTACTTGCTGAAAGCAAAGAGGACTTGGAGCACTTACTGATGAAGATCAAAGACCATAGCCTTCAGTATGGATTCCACCTCAACATAAAGAAAACAAAAATCCTCACAACTGGACCAATAACAATATCATGATAAATGGAGAAAATAGTGAAGTTATCAAGGATTTCATTTTACTTGGATCCACAATCAACATCCATGGAAGCAGCAGTCAAGAAATCAAACAATGTATTGCATTGGGAAAATCTGCTTTCAAAGACCCCTTCCAAGTATTAAAAAGCAAACGTGCCACTTTGAGGACTGAAGTGCACCAGACCCAAGCCATGGTATTTTCAATCACCTCATGCGCATATGAAAGCTGGACAATGAATAAGGAAGACTGAAGAAGAATTGATGCCTTTGAATTATGGTATTGGCAAAGGATATTGAGTATACCATGGACTGCCAGAAAAATGAACAAAACTGTCTTTTACAGCCAGAATGCTCTTCAGAAGCGAGGATGATGAGACTTCATCTCACGTACTTTGGACCTGTTATCAGGAGGGACTAGTCCCTGTAGAAGGACATCTTGCTTGGTAGAGGGTCAGCAAAAAAGAGGAAGACTCTCAACCAGATGGTTTGTTACAGTGGCTGCAGTAGTGGGCTCAAGCATAGCAAGAATTATGAGAAAGGCACAGGACTGGGCAGTATGTTGTTCTGATGTAAATAGAGTCGCCATGAGTCGGAACCCACTTGATGGCACTAACAACAGTCTTTTCAGAAGTGGACTGCTTCATATTTTTTCTGTGGAGCAGCTGGTGGGTTGAACCGCCAAGCTTTTGCTTAGCAGCTGAGTGTTTTAACCACTGCACCACCAGGTCTCCTGTAAGATCACAGCCACTGAAAACCCTGTGGAGTACAGTTCTACTCTGAAATTCTTGGGGTTGCCATGAGTCGGAATTGACTCAGTAGCAACAAATTTGTTTTTTGTTTTATTTGGAAAGCAGATTTTCAGTGCTGTCATATCTCAGAGTTATGGCGTTTTTTTCTCAGTGGGTTATTCTGCGTGATTCTGTATGGAATTATGTAATCTCTATTCTTTAAAATAATCAAATTTGAGTATTTTAGGCTTACCAAAGGTTAGGAATTGCCAAAACAAAGATGGTTTAGAGGCATAATCTATACCCCAGTGTCATAGGAATTCATTTTTGTTTGTTTGTTTGTTTTTAACTTAGTTCGCTAAGTGAGAGGAAACTAAGAGAGGCGAGTGGTCATTTGACAAAGTGTGTATATTGAGACACTCTGTATGGACCCACCCATACCCAGCTGTGGTAGACTGGAAGAAGTGCTTTCTTTCCTTCCAAGCTACTGTTTTGAGTAGTTAGTAGGTCATTCCTGAAAGACATCTGAGCCCAAGAATCAGGAGGTGATCAAAGATGATTGGGTGTGTTGAACCTGCAGTAGAATCTAGAAGTTGGTGTGCAGTTCAGCAGACTCTGACGTAGTGATCGACACAAACATCTGTGCGTTTTACGTTGCAGAAGAGCAGAGCCAGCTCCTCCCTTCTCAGGAGCAGATCACATGTTTTTTCATTTTTAATGTAACAATGGCTGTATCTCTTCTTTTACACCATTACCCCCAACCTGTCTTTTTGGCCTGGAGTGCAAAGAGTTCATGTGAAAATATATGCTAAAATAAAAGATAAGGCCATTTTATGGCCATTTTTCTGTAGTGTTTTCTAGGTCTTCCTGATTGATATATATTTTTGATATATTCTGAATATGAGTCTTTTGTTGAATATACCGAAAACCCATTGCTGTTGAGTCAATTCTAACTCATAACAACCCTATAGGACAGAGTAGAACTGCCCCATAGGGTTTCCAAGAAGCAGCTGGTGGATTCAAACTACCAGCCTTTTGGGTAGCAGCCAGGCTCTTAACCATTGTACCACCAGGGCTCCTTGTTGAGTGTATGTATTGCAATTATCTTCTCTCAATCTGTGGTTTGCCATTTTTGCTTTTTCATGATGTCGTTTAATGAAAGGAAATGCTTCATATTATCCATCTTTTTTTTTTTCTTTTGTGATTAGCTGTTAGTGTCTTCTTTAAGAAGCCTTTATCTATTAAAAGGTGTGTGTATGTTTCCTTAGTTCCATCTAATTTTTAAGAAAGAAAAAGGTAAGTGATTCACAGTAACTAAATTGTTTTCCATGCAACCCTGTGTTCTAGGATATTTTGTAATTTATATATTTATTAGTCCACCAAACATTCTTTTCTCCTGCTGGGAACAGCTTCTCCCTCTTTCTGTTTTGGGAGAACTTCTGAGAGGCTGCTTATCATAGCATCCAATGTTCTTTGCCACCATTGTGAGCTCTTGACCCAAACTGGGCTCCTAATGATAGTCTTGCCCATTGGCCACATTGATTGGTCCAAATATGGCTTATGACCCAAGCTGGGACAACCAGGGAGGCGACTGCAGAGCTTTTGGAAGCTGTGGTTCCAGCCCAGTGAAACATCAACACAAGAAAATGAAGTCAATTCCAAAAGAGAAGCAGAACTGAAAGACAAAGCAGATCTTGACAATATTAAGTCATTGTTTGCCTAAAGCATACTCCACCCTGGCACTTCGTGTGGGTTTTGTTATGTAGGCCAATAAATTTCCAACTTTTATTGAGATTTTTTTTCACTTTGTCTGAAAGTCTCAAAATAAGTATGCTTTAAAATAAGATACCATATATTAGCATATTGAAAGCAGTAAGTAACCCAGCAGTAAAAGAAGCCTGTATATCTTTCTTTAACCTAATGATTCCCAAACTTATTTTTAACATGAATACTTTTTATGACATTTCTATTCCTATCTCATGGAATCTTGGCCAGTGGATCACTGATTGGGAAATACTAAGCTATAGGCATCGAATACCTAACTGTAGGCTGCCAAATGAAAGGTGGTTTAATTTCTGAGCAAGATACTGAAAAATGCTAAAGTTTAACAGTGATTTGTATGCAAATTATGTTTTTCTTTTTATATTTGGTAAAATAGCCTTCTGATAAAGAAAAGGCTAAATTGTATAAAGTGAATGTCACCAGCTACAATTTCTTTTCTTCCCCCGAGCAGGTTAGCCAGTACACGTTTGCTATGTGCAGTTATAGAGAAAAGAAGTCTGAACCACAGGAGTTAATGCAGCTTGAAGGATACACTGTGGATTATACAGATCCCCACCCAGGTAATTCTGAGTTGCAGCACTTTCCCCGCCCTGCATGTATGTGGTTCTTAAAAATATCCTGCATCTGGTCTGTATTTCAGACTCGACTCAGAGAGCAGGTACATAGTTCACTTATATACCAGACAAGACTTTATGAGATTCAGATTATGTCTTTTTGCAGGCTGTTTAATTTTAGCCATAACTCATCATTTCAGTTATCTTAATATAAGGATGCAATAACCGAGATTTACTGTAATAGAAAAATTATATGAGAAATATCAGCAGTGCTGACAGATATTTCTTCACTGGGAAGCAGAAAAGTACAACAGATAGAAGCAGGGAGAGAAGTGGCAAATGAATTGTTATATGTTACTCTAAGGAGCCCTGGTGACACAACAGTTAAGTGCTTGGCTGCTAACCGAAACGTTGGTGGTTCGAACCCACCCAGTGGCTCGGCAAAAGAAAGACCTAGCGATTTGCTCCGAAAAAGACTGCTGCATCCTAAAACCCTACGGGGCAGATCTGTCACATGGGCCCACAGTGAGTTGGAATTGACTCTAAAGCATTCAACAACAATTTTCTTTCCCAACAACATATTCTTGACTTCTCGCCTTTCCTCCATATTAATACTGGATATTGTACTAGATACCTGCTATCCAAAAAATAGTAAGTGAATGAATGAATCAATAAATATACAGAGATTAATGAAATTAATATGGAGAGACAGAGGCAGCTCAGGAGAAAGGCCTGGCAATTTACTTCCGAAAATTCAGCCATTGAAAACCCTATGGAGCACAATTCTACTCTGACACACATGGAATGGCCATGAGTTGGAGCTGAATCAATGGCAATTGGTTTTAACCACCCACCTGAATTGTTAAACTGAAGAAGTCTAAAAATACTAAGTGCTGGAAAGATGAACTTTAGAAACTCTTATGCACTGTGAGTGGGAGTTTAAATTGGTACAGTTGCTTTGGAAAACAGTTTAGCATTATCTCCCAAAGTCTACATGCTTTTGTAATTGGTATTTTCTTTACATTTCCTATTCTATTTGTTTTTATGTATAGAAATTAAGAATTGATTTTTGTATTTGACCTTGTATCCAACAACCTTGCTAAATTCAGTTACTAAAATCTATTAATTTGTCTGAGAAAGAAAAAAAAAATAGGAAATAGAAATCTGTGACCACACTCACGAATTGGTCGCTTAAAATGCTAAATTTTATCTTCTCTGTGAAAAAAAATTTTGCAAAAGATACAATATACATACGTACCGTAGAGTAAAAGGTACCATTTTTAAAATCTTCCCTATTATTTTTTATCCTAATCTCAATCATATGTTTCTTCTTCATGTAGAAAGGAGATGTGCCAACAGATTAGACTTCTGTGGCCTGAGATATCAGACTATGATATGAATTTCCGTGAGGTGTGTTCATGTACCTGACTGAATGGTACTGTGTCACGGACTGTTCGTTTCCCTGAGTTATTTTAATTTCCAAAGTGATATGAAAGCTTAAAACTTTTTGTTATTGTTTCCCTTCTAATCTTGAGTTGTGGATTTGATCCTCAGCTAAAAATTATTTAAAGCATTGAGCTGCTAACGTCAAATCCATTCTATCCCATGAGGCCAGTTAGTGAATGAGATGAAAGTCTGCCAATGGTATGAGTTTTGAATGATGTCCTTCTTCCTCCACAGGCCTTCAGGGTGGTCAGATGTTCTTTAATGCTGTGAAAGAAGGAGACACTGTACTATTTGCCAGTGATGATGAACAGGATAGAATATTATGGGTTCAAGCCATGTATAGGGCCACAGGTCAGTCATACAAACCCATTCCTGCAATTCAGACCCAGAAGCTGAATCCCAAAGGAGGAACTATCCATGCAGATGCTCAGCTTTGTAAGTTTTGTTAAAAAATAATTTGATTATCAATTAATAAACCTTAATAAAATATAAAATTATCTGAGGCAAATTTGTTCAGTATTATAGTTTACATCATTAACTGATTCCTAATTGAATAAAAATAGTTCATGTTAATAGTCATAGAATCAGTTATCTCATTTTCTTACGCAAATCTGGAGTGAATGGTGCGTATAGTTTCCAATCATGGCTTTGCCAAGCATTGGGTATCACTGGGAATCTCAAGAGTGTATAAGAAAATGCTCCAAGACGTCTCAAAAGCAAATTCATTTTAACTTATTGAAATTGTAATAGATGTGTCCTATAAAAATGGGAAAAAAGATGTTGGCAGATCAAATTGGCTTTGATAGGATTCCAGAATACCAGAATGATGAACCATCACTTTCTAATGTTGTTCTTAATAACCCAGAGGTGATAGAGCCTTTTTGTCGTTGAATGATATAAAGAATTAGAACACCAACTTTCTGTTTCAAAATGCCTTAATATTCATGTCATTTTCTTTATGCTAATGTAAGTCATTAAGAATTATATTTTTCATTTATTTTATTAGTGACTAATAACAAAATTATGAAATAATCATGGAAACATTTTCAAATATAGCTTTAATAGTCATTAAATCAAATCTTAAAATACTTTAACATGTTATCCTTCTTTGCAAAACTTTTCTGGTTTTTCCTGTGATAAATTAGTTTGTCCTTAACGTTAAGCTCAAATTGTGGCTTTTCTTTCAATACCCTTTACTCTCAAGATTCTTCTCCAGGGGACTAACATCTTGCCATGCATTATTTTCTTCTCCTACTTTCATGCATCAAATAATTAGTCTCTTTTCTTTTTAGACACCCTTCAGTATCACCTCTGGGCATCTTAAGTGAAGGCACATTGTTGTTGTTGTTAGGTGCCATCAAGTAGGTTCCGACTCATAGCGACCCTGTGTACAACAGAACAAAACACTGCCTGGTGCTGCACCATCCTCGTGATCATTGTTATGTTTGAGCCCATTGTTGCAGCCACTGTGTCAATCCATCTTGTTGAGGGCCTTCCTCTTTTTCACTGACCCTCTACTTTACCGAGCATGATGTCCTTCTCCAAGGACTGGTCCCTCTTGATAACATGTCCAAAGTATGTGAGACGAAGTCATGCCATCCTCGCTTCTAAGGAGCATTCTGGCTTTACTTCTTCCAGGACAGATTTGTGCATTCCTTTGGCAGTCCATGGTATAGTCAACGTTCTTTGCCAACACCATGACAAAAAGGCGGCAATTTTTCTTCAGTCTTCCTTATTCATTGTCCAGCTTTCGTATGCATATGAGGTGATTGAAAATGCCATGGCTTGGGTCAGGTGCACCTCAGTCCTTAAAGTGACATCTTTGCTTTTTAACACTTGAAAGAAGTCTTTTGCAGCAGATTTGCCTAATGCAATGCATCATTTGATTTCTTGACTGCTGCTTCCATCGGTATTGATGGTGGAATCCAAGTAAAATGAAATCTGTGACCACTTCACTATTGTCCCCGTTTATCATGATGTTGCTTATTGGTCCAGTTGTGAGGATTTTTGTTCTGTTTATGTTGAGATGTAATCCATACTGAAGCCTGTGGTCTTTGATCCTTATCAGTAAGTGCTTCAAGTCCTCTTCACTTTCAGCTAGAAGCTTGTGTCATCTTCGTAACGCAGGTTGTTAATGATTCTTCCTCCAATCCTGATGTCCCGTTCTTCTTCATATATTCCAGCTTCTCTGATTATTTGCTCAGCATACAGATTGAATAAGTATGGTGACGCATACCTTTCCTGACTTTAAACCACCCCGTATCCTTTTGTTCTGTTCACGAGTGCATCTTGATCTATGTACAGGTTCCTCATGAGCACAATTAAGAATTCTGGAATTCCCGTTCTTCCCAATGTTATCCATAATTTGTTATGATCCACACAGTCGAATGCCTTAGTATAGTCAATAAAACAGAGGTAAATATCTTTCTGGTATTCTCTGCTTTCAGCCAGGATCCGTTGACATCAGCAATGGTGTCCCTCGTTCCACATCCTCTTCTGAATCTGTCCTCTTCTGAATCGTGCATTAAATGAAATACTCTCTTTTCTTTTTAGACACCTTTCAGTATCACATCTGGGCATCTTAAGCAAACGCACAGTAGGCCAAATAATTAAAAGTGGAACATGAGCTCATCTTTTTTCTCTATTTTCTTTAAGAAACCACAGGCCATATTCATAGGTTATCTTAATTTTAGATGAATTTTTTTTAATTATAGTGATAACTATACATTTAAATTTAAAAAATTGGTTTAAAATTTTCATATTCTTTTAAATTTGCAGCATTGTGATCTTCAAAAGTAAAATTAAAAAAGAGCACATTATGGTACATGTTTTCACTTTATCCAGAATTTTTACTCTCCCCTTCTTCCCCCCCAATCTTCACATATACATATAGAGGATGGTGTAGCAGATATGAATTTTTCATCAGAACTCTCGGGTGCATAAATGTAATTTTATCAGCCACTCCTTGGAAGCCCTATGGGACAGTTCTGCTCTGTCCCATAGGTCGCTATGAGTCGGAATCGACTTGACGGCAGTGGGTTTGGTTTGGTTTTGACTTATGCCTGAACAGAGGGAGCCCTGGTGGCACAAAGGTTAAGCACTTGGCTGCTAACTGAAAGGTCAGCGGTTCGAACCCACTAGTCACTCCACAGGAAAAAGTTGTGGCAGTCTGCTTCCGTAAAGGTAACAGCCTTGAAAACCCGATTGGGCGGTTCTACTCTGTCCTGTAGGGTCACTATGAGTCGGAATTGACTCCATGGCAATGGTTTTGGTTTGGTTTTTATACCTGAATATATATTGAATCCCCATTCCTCATGTTACTGCAAACATAAACGCTTCAATTCAAGTTAACACAGTTACTCACAGATTTAAATTCAGTCAATTCAAAACTCTTCTTTCTTCTTCTTCTTCCCTTTCTTCCAGGGTAAATTAAGTTACAGAGGAACTACATATAACTATGACATCATTTTATGTAGCATCTGGTCCAAGACTGTTCTCTGTCCATAGTGGCCTAGGGCATAACGTGGCTTATTGGCCCATTCATTGTGTGCCAGTATGCATTGCTCAAGGAGCCCTGGTGGTGCAACGGTTAAGTGCTTAGCTGCTAACCAAAATGTTGGTGGTTATGAAACTCACCCAGAGGCTCCATGAGAGAAAAGACCTAGCAATCTGCTCTCGTAAAGATTTCAGCTTAGGAAACCCTATGGGGCAGTTCTACTTTGTCCTGCAAGGTTGCTGTGAGTTGGAATCAACTCAACAGCCCACAGTAACATTGTTCATAATCATGGACCTTCCATGACAACTAGTATTAAGGTCTATGTGCTCTGTATCCTCCTTGCCTCAGCTCCAGATACCTTTGAGTCCCTTACCTCATGCTTGCTCAGTTCTTGCCACAGTGGATCCATAGTAACTTGTTGGGTATTCTCCTGCAGGACACTGGAGCGCAAAGTACCCTGGGAGGCTCCCTTGGGGCATTTCTATCTCGGCACAGCCCTTATCCATTGCTTCTTTACTACTTAAGGGTCTTGTTGGTTGTATCTCTAATCTTGCAGACACAAGCTGCCTTCAGCACTGCACTGGCACTTTTTTATTATCTACCTCTACTGCAGCATAAACTCTGGACAGATCTCATCCCAGTCCCCTTGCCTGACCTGTACTTTTTTACTTCTGATTTTGGCTCTTGACAGGGAAAACCAATGTTTTAGAACTTTACTTTTCTTTAATCTCCATAGGCCAGTCCCTGCCCCTTCCTTCCTCCATCCTCCCAAAAGAGGTCATTCTACAGCATTTAATGTGAATCTCCTTTGTCTTCTTGCAAAATTGCATTTTTTGTGCATGCATTTAGCATCTGTCTGCTTAAATGGTATTGTTATTTATCTTATTCTGTTTTACGTTTTTCACTCAGCTCTATGTTTTTAAAGTCCACCCCTGTTTCTATGTGTTCATCTTATCTCATTCTTCTGATTGCTGCCTACTGTATCATGGTGTGCACTTGCCTCATTTTGCCTCGTCACTGCCACATTTGTCTTTTTGACTGTTTGGTGATGGAAACCTAAAATGTCTCCAGCTCCCTGCCGATGTAATGTTTGGTTATTCCAACTATGATTAGGAAATGTCTCTCCGTTTATTCAAATCTTCTAAGTCGTTTACATTTTAATCTTTTCTCTGTAGAGCTCTTTTATATTCTTGGTTAAACTGATTTCAAAGTAGTGCATAGCTCTATTGTTGTTGCACCTTATTTTTTATTATATTTTCTAGTTGGCTGTTACTCATACAGGGAATTGCGGTTTTCATGTGCTTATTAGTTAGCTTTAAGAACTTAATTGAGCTAATGCATACCATCCGTCGTGTGTGGTGGCTAGGAAAAGTGGTTAAGAACCACTGGCCTAGAATATTAAGACCAGTGCTAGGCAATATGGAATTAATGAACAATCTAAATAAGCAATAGCTTCAGATAGCTATGTCATCTGTTTCTATTAAAACTTTTTTACTGTTATTATCAATTTATTGTCAAGGCAGTGCTGATCAGCTAAATGGAACTGAATTTTCTAGCCCAGCTGGTTAACTTGTCTAGCTAAAATCTAAACTGTTTCAGTTGTGCTAACAACAGTTTTCTTGTATTTCAATCTACTAGTAATTTCCAATCACAGCAGACCCCTGGTGTCTGATCTCTCTTATAAAAAGAAAGAAGGAAGGGAGGGAGGAAGGGAAAATAAAAGAAAGAAAGGCAGGAAGAAAGAAAAACTTGTTTCTATCTCATCAGAACGAAAATGCTAACCATGCCATTAAATTGCTCCAGATAGTAGTTTTACCCTTAGTATTTTTCTCCCTTGTCTTATGTCTCGTTGTTTTTTCTCCTTTCCTGGTTATCTCTTGGAAATACAACATGTAGAATCATTAGTAGAAACTGAGAAAATAAAATTAATATGACTTGTATAAATAACTATGTTCCTCACCCACTGAAATGTGCTTTCCTTCTCATTTCTTTGCTGACATATAGCTGGTAAAGGTAAGTTTTTTCTTTTTTCTTTTTTTTTTTGCTTAAATTTATTGGCATTTTTGTAATGATATGATCTTTGAAGGAATGTCATGATGCTGTTTACAGTGCCAGTCTCCTACTTTCTAGCCAAGTTTTCTTACTTTTAGCCAAAACCAGAACATTTAGGTTAGCTTAGTTTTACTATTTACAAAACAAAAATGTCTATTTATAACAACAGAGAAGTAGAAACAACCTAAATATCTACTATTAATGGAGGATTAGAAGTAATAACTATGAATATGTTACAATAGCATGCAAAAAAGTGCACATTATATGTTAACTAAAAAAAAATTAAAATTATATATGACGTTATTTTCACAGTATAAGAAAAAAACAAAATTTAAAAAAGTATATGTAGAATTATACCTAAAATATTCAGAGAATATGTTTAATTAGAAGAACTAATTGCTATTTTATTTCTTCCATTTCCCAAATTTTAAGTATTTATTTTATAACTGAAAAAAAAAGTTAGTTTTTAAAACTAGGCATATTGAATATTTAGGGGTAGTCAGAACAAAATAATAATTTTATAAACTCTAACATATCAGAAGACAACCTCATTATCTTTTTCAGGATATAAATAACCAATTGGTATCGAGTCAGCACAACTCACGGTGACCCCATGTGTGTCACAATAGAACTGTGTTCCATAGGGTTTTCAGAAGCTGATTTTTCAGAAGTAGACCGCCAGGCTTTTCTTCTGGGGCACCTCTGGGTGGACTCAAACCTCTAACCTTTTGGTTAGAAGTCAAGAATGTCAACCATTTGCACCACCCAGCAATACAAATAGTAGTATTTATTTATAGATTTCTCGGATGACTATATTGTATTTCCTTTTTCTTTCACACTCAGAACATCTAGACATTCAAAGGAAATAGGGTGAACTAAAGGAGAGGGGGTCGTGCTGCCATCTGGTTTTTCTGCTTTGAAACCATCCACTGCCTTTTGCCTGACATGCACTTTTTTGGTTCAACTCTTTCTTTGCTGTCTCCAACCAAAACATTGTGCAAACACCCTGTTGTTCAGTTTTCTCTCACTTATATATGTAACATAATACAGTGTAACACAGTAGTAGCAGACTTCCAGTAATAAAGTAATGTCAAGAGTGAACCAACGAAGTTATCTCCTATTTGATTTTAAGCTAAATATTTGTAAAAACCCTTAAGTTGGGATATTCACTTAAATTTGATTCTGTGAATTTCTTTTCCTGATTGATCTAATAGATTAAAATTTTTATACTTCATAGGGAAAGTATTTGTCTTACTTTACAATGAAAATATTTCAGATAAATGTTGAATGTTGGTTTACTTTGGTTATCTGTGGATCTAGATCTCTGTGTTAAAATTATCATCGTGTGAAAATATTACTTACATGTTAGTATTTGCTGCAAAAAGCAAGATGTGTAAATCCATACATCAGTTTTTAATCAATTTAACAAAAGCCAGCTAAGAAATTATTTGGGTCAGTAATAGAGGTGTGAACAAACCCTTCATTAATGTATCCCTCAACCGTTAACTCCTTTGTCTTCAGGTTAGAACATGACTGCATAGAACAGGAGCATAGCAACCAGACTGATCTATATAAAATGTTAAAACATTAAATCTTCCTATTAAAGACTACAGAAACCCTGGTGGCGAAGTGGTTAAGAGCTAAGGCTGCTAACCCAAAGGTCAGCAGTTCAAATCTACTGGGTGCTACTTGGAAACCCTATGGGTCAGTTCTACTCTGTCCTTTAGGGTCACTATGAGTCAGAAGCAACTCCGCAGCAACGAGTTTGGTGGTTTGTTTGTTTTTTTTTGTTTTTTTTATATTAAAGACTACATGTGTGGTATAAAAAGAAAGACGGTGTGTACTCCTCTGTGCCATTTTTAACTTCCTGTAAATTTTCAAGTTCAATGAGAGCTTGAGCTAAAAGAAACATAAACACACTGGGTAGCAGTAAATGTAGCTACAGGCAAACTCTTAAACATAGGACAGTTTAAAAACAAGTTATGTTTCAAATTTGGTTTAAACCAAATTTGTTAAACCAAGTTATTGTGTTTCAAAAGAGTCCCTGGGCAGTGCAAATGATGGGTTAAGCATGGTTAAGAGCTGGGCTGCTAACCAAAAGGTCAGCAGTTCAAATCCACCAGCCACTCCTTGGAAACCCTAGGGGCAGTTCTACTCTATCCTTTAGGGTCGCTATGAGTCAGACCTGACTCAATGGCACCTGACAACAACTAATCTAAAGGTTGGAAGTTCGAACCTACCCAGAGGCACTTTGAAAGAAGTACCTGTAGATACCCTTCTGAAAGGTCACGGCCATGAAAACCCTATGGAGCGCAGTTCTACTGTGATACATTTGGGGTCACCATGAGTGGAAACTGACTCAATGGCAACTGTTTATTATTATTAATCTGTTTCAAAAGGGTCATTTGCTGCTTAGGTCAGCTCAGTGTTTTTCAGAGGCGGAGACGGGTCCTTAGATCGCAGCATCCTCTTCTTAGTCCTTTTGATCCCAGGCCTGGGCACTGAGTGGTCTCAGACTACTAATGAATGGCCTTCTCCTCTCCTCCAGGGTCCCTCTTGCCCCTTCTCCCCCCCCCCCTTTTTCCTCCCCTTTTTCTTTTGTATCCTGAATCTCTCATAACAACAGCAAAAAAGCAAAATCATTAGAATTAGTTGCAAAGGAAGAAGAAACATTTCAGCTAAGTTTTTTCTCATCTCGTATTCTGAACTCTGACTTAGACATTTTTTCTGGAACTTGAATTCTTGAGCACGTAGGGCTGACTGTGAACAATGCCCACTAAATGGCCCCCCTCCACAGTGCAGCTTCCCCGCTTGCTAATAGTCCTCACGTTGCGTTTTATGTTAGCGATTTTCAAGTCAGTGTTAACTGTCTAAATTGATACTGTCAACCTACTTATTCCTCCCTCTTGTCTTCCAATGCCCACTACCCTAATGAAAATTTTTAGTTTTCAGGTTCCATTTGAATAAAGCCTCTATAACTTCTTAAATCTACAGGCAAAATAATAATCTTTCTCAATTTGGGTTTAATTCCATCCACTGTTACCAAACCTGGTGACAGTACCACCTAAGACGCTGGTGCAGATATCCAGCTGTTACCATAGAGACCCTACCAGTATGCTCAGTTACCATGTCCCACGTCTGCAGTTAGTCCATAGGTTAATCATCGCAATTTATGACAGTTTTGCAGTACCTTGTTTAAGCACATATCTTGTTGCTTTGTTTTGAGAATTTCCGTATGTCATTTCGGAAGACAAGCAGAGCTCAAATTTGCCATTATCAGTGAGCATTTGAATAGTGCCATGAATAATTTTCCACTTAAAACTAGTCCTCATAATTTTATATTACAATAAGCATCAATTGAATGTAGCTCAGTATAACCCAGTTTTAAAGCAATTCTCCAAGCCTTGGATTCAGTTATGTTATTGATTTAAGGCATGTTTTCCATTTGATCCAGATGATGTCTCTGTGTCCCCTAAGAATTAAAAGAAGGTATGTTATGCCAATAGGAAACTATGTGAAAATATGCTTTTATGAAAATAAGAAGCTAGACAATAATATATCAATGATAGTTGATTTCCCATTTTAGTTCACGAGAGAATTTTAAAATCAGTGATTTCTCAGACAGGGGTATCAAAACTGTTGGTTTTTTGGTTTATTTTTATTTCTTCATAAATAACGTACAGACACATGATGAAGTAGTTTTGCATAAAATTTTTTGAATCGTGCTTATCTGACCTAGGAAGGGAGACCTAGAGATGCTTGGCCTTTACAAATGCTGTTTAAATGTGGAATAATGCATCACTACGAGTATATCTCCCTTCAAAAGGATTATAGCCTCAGAGAGATTACAGGGGTTTTTAATAAAACTTTTTAGTGAGTGGTTTGTCTGTTTTTTTTTCATGGTTAATATAGGTCTATATTTTATTATTTAAACTGATATCATGGATATTTTAAATCACTAATGGGAATTGTTGGAAAAGTGTTTTTACACTCATGTGCCTGATTTGGAAAGGCTTGCCACAATAGTAAATACAGTAATTTGAAGTTATATTCCATGAAGAAAATACTTAACATTCATTTTTGTAACTATGATTTAATTAGGAATAAACTGTAGACTCATGTATTTACTTGTGCATTTTATTTAAAAAAAAAAAGTATATTATTTTAAAAGAAAAATTTACTTCCACAAACCTTCATGGTAAAAGAATTATGGATTTTTTTCTCTGCGATTTATTATATATGCTGTTCTCAACAGATAAGCCATTAACGGGTGTTATTTTTAACTTCTAGTTGTGACCTTTTCTGGTGAGAGAAATAATGAATAAAATTCAGCAGATGTTTTATAAAAGTAGTAATTTAATTTCATAAAGGTGATACTAAAAGGATTTTTTTTTACTCAGAAAAATGGAGAAATGAAGATTCTCAGATAAATTGTTTAAAATGCAAAATAATGTACAGATTTTATAATACATGTGCCTTGCATTTTTCACTACTCTTCCGCCTCTTGATTTGAGATTATTTCACATTATCGTACATTTCACTTTATATTAAAAGATATTAGACAAAAAAATAAAATAAAAGAGAAGTCCAATTGTCTCATTTCTCAGTTCAGGAAAAACAGTTTAGTTTTGTGTTCATCCAATTATGGTAGTATTAATTTACCACATGCAATATATTTAATCATTCAAGTAAGTAATTATTAAATGTAAAGGAATATATATGCTGCTTTTTCCATGGAGCATAATCTGATACCTTGTTTACTGGGTACTGGCTACGTTCACCTTTTGATATGTGTCATTAATGTGATATAAACTAGTTTGTCTTTTTTTAAAAAAATATGATTCTGAGGACCCTTCAGCTTCAATTATATAGTTCTTCCATCCACAAATATGGCTGAAAGTTGAACTTGACATGGATCAATATGATCTGGGGCTAAATACCTAAATGTGACTGATTATGTTAGCATCATGTCCACAGATCAATATTGAGTTTTATTATAAGCCTGATTCTATAATTGAGTTTAATCAATAAACTTGTCTCCTTTCCTTTACACTTTTAGGTTTTACAAGCTACATTTAGCTCACATTTAGAACTCTGCCTTTCTTGTAATGACCAAAGAGAGATCTATCAGTGAATTTTAAGCAACAATGGAGACTCGGCTCCATTGTGAAGAATCCACTTTTATCATGATAACTGATTGCTTGCCTCAGTGTGTGTACTACATTTCTAACAGAGCTAATGTTGTAACACCCCAGCACTCCTTTTGGGTAGTGTGTGGCTTTTTCCATCTATACCTATTAAATAACTTACATTGAAGACTTTGACAAAACATACCATTAA
The DNA here is from genome assembly GCF_000243295.1 of Trichechus manatus latirostris. Classification (NCBI taxonomy): domain Eukaryota; kingdom Metazoa; phylum Chordata; class Mammalia; order Sirenia; family Trichechidae; genus Trichechus; species Trichechus manatus. Next base: position 2,210,777 of record NW_004444103.1, read on the forward strand.
TGAAAGCAATCATAAAAGCTTGCCTTTTGATAAACCCGCAGGGTCTACAGGCGTTGAAAGATCCAATCTGTAAAGAACAATAAATTTGGGCCTTTGATTGAAGTGCCATTTGTAACGTTATGCTTTGTCTGCATATTTGCACAAACATGATGCTTCCTTTTTCATGTCCCTTAAACATGAAGCTTGAGAGCGTTCATTGTCATTTCTACATTAAGGTTGGTCCCATTAAAAGCGCCATACAAAAAGAAGACTGGAAATGATCCAGCTGAATCTTGTGTGTTCATTTCTGCCCTAGTTTGCCATTTGGAAAGCAGTCTTCTAGCCACCATTGCTATTTTTTTTATCAATAGGCCTTGTTCCTTTTCCAGTCAGTCCCTTCAGTAAATACACACTTAAAATGCATCAACTTTCCATAAGATTGCAAAATAAGAGTATTCCTGCAATGCATATTGGAAGTAGCTTTGAATGAAAATAGAATTTCTTTATTCCAAATGATTTGTGGATTTTTTCCTGTCATTTTTTTATCTAGGCTACAAAAATTTGCGACTTATATTAATATGCTGAATTCTTGACATCATATTATATGTAATACAAGATTGTCTTCTGTTATCATGAGATATGAATTTTGTGTTCCTCAAAAATTGTATTTGTTCATTACTAAGCCAGAAAAATAAATACTTACATGCTTCTCTGATTTTGCAGATGCAGATCGTTTTCAGAAACATGGGATGGATGAGTTTATTTCTGCTAATCCTTGCAAGCTGGACCACGCCTTCCTTTTTAGAATACTCCAGAGGCAGACTTTGGATCACAGACTGAATGATTCCTATTCTTGCTTGGTGAGGACAAGTCTATCTATCTAGTCCCCTATAGGTTAGAATAAAAGATCTTAAAAAGTGAGAAATACTTGTTATGAAGTGACATTTTACTCCTGATTCATTTAATAAATGTAGTTGGAGTTAGGGAGAAAGGCTTTCAATCAATGGCTTCCAAATTTGAAAATTATACACTTAAAGACCACTGCTGTGCCACTCACTCGACAGGAGAAGAGACGCAAAGAGACACTGAACTGTGGTTTATCAGTCCCTCTAGAGAATCTGAATGAAAACAGAAAGCTTTAATGAAGATAAAGAAAAAAAAAAACAAAACTTTGTAATAGGCTTTATTGACACTTGTACAGACATTTTAAGGTTTAAATTCTGCTCACCAGATGTTGATATCTTGCACCTCTGTCTTTTGTTCCTAGAAGGGCAACCTAAGTGATGGTTTAAAATGTGATTTTGGAAAGGTAGACGGCATGGCAGAGGCCGTAATAAAAAAGCCCCTGGGTGGTGCAAACTGTCAACTCGCTTGGCTGCTAACTGAAACAGCAGTTTGCATCCACCCAGAGGTACCTTGGAAGCAAGGCGTGGAGATCTACTTCCAAAAAATCAGCTATTGGAAAGCCTGTGGAGCACAGTTCTGCTCAGACACACATGGGGTCACCATGAGTTGGAATTGACTCGATGGCAGTGGGTCCTGGTAGTAACAGAGGCAAGCTTTAGTTTCATCTAGCACTCAGAAGATAATTTGAATTCCTTAAAAAAAGAAAAAAAGGAATTAAGTAGTGTAGCTAAACTGCTACCTATTATATATTGAAATTCGGGATAAAAATATAATTTATATTTAGAAGGAATGCTTGCTACCTCAGAATATGGGGATTAAACTTCATATGTGTCTTTCCAAGGACTTGTATTGTCGGGGCAGTTCCTCTGCGATCATTCTGGCCAGAATATGCCTGCTTCTATCATAGCTTTAGTCTCTTGGCCACCAAACATGGTAGCTCCAGGCAATAAAGTTACATTTTCTTTAAAATGTGATTTTGGACAGGATGTGCTCCAACTCGTCAGAGATATTTCAATAGACAGGAAGAAATGAAACAATTTATACTGCCATGATCACACTGACAATTCATCAATTCATTTGTAGACCATTTACTGAGTACCTATTATTCTACACATAAGTGTATAGTTTGAGCCTGATCCAGCTCAAACTTTACATCACAAAGCCCTATGACATCTTTCCATGGATGAGCACACCTAGAGTGAACATCAATAACGGACAATTTCCCCTTGGATTCCACTCAGTGGGGTTAGTACTGAATTATCGAAAGGAGTTGTTTTGACTTTGTGGCTGTCCTCATGTGTAATACAGAGTCTGAGAAGAACACCACAGGGCATACAAGAGGATAGCAAGCATGGTGTGAATAAAAACAGTGTTGGAGAGGCAGGATGACCCTGGATGTCATCTGGCATGATTATCCTGCCCCCTTTTATAGTTCTCCACTCTCCCTTCCTCCTCTATTATCTTATATAAATCCATATAATTCCACATAATGCATGGAAATATTTTCTAGCCCAGCTCCACCTAAGGCTGTCCTCTCGTGTTCATCCAACCAGGTTGCACCCCTGATTCATGCATGTACATCTGAGCATCTCATTTCAGGAAGACCAGACGCTACTACTGTAAAACACGAACTCTGTTATCCTGATCACAGAAAGACAAACAGAATGAGAAAAATATCCCAACGATTTAAAGACTCAAATTATACATGTTTACAACTGCTAGACTTATGGAATTTTTCTTTTTGTTTATTTTGTAAAATGGTTTTGGTTAGTAGACAATTTCAATTATAGTGTCTGGTTTACCATTCTCTTTTTAATTGATTCATAAAAAGAATGAAATTTTTTTGGAATGTCACCTTTTTAATTGACAATTTAGATACTGTGGATAAGTCTGACTAATTTTGAAGGACCACTGAGAAGAACAAGTTGCCCATGCATGGCTGTGGCAGTATAGCAAGACTAGTATTAGGTTGCCAGTGTCCTAAACAGTTCCAAAATTAATATTAGCTCTTCTGAAAGTGACATGACATACCACTAATAAAGTAAACATCCAAAGACAGTTTCATGCAGCTGCTGCTCATAATGCCTGCAAGTGCCTACAAAACAAAAGTCTTAGTACAGAAAGAAAAAGTGACTATTATTTTTTTTCTTTTGCAGGGTTGGTTTAGCCCTGGTCAAGTCTTTGTGTTAGATGAATACTGTGCCCGTTACGGTGTGAGAGGCTGTTACAGACATCTCTGCTACCTTACAGAACTGATGGAACATTCAGAAAACGGTGTTGTCATTGACCCAACCCTGCTCCATTACAGTTTTGCATTCTGTGCTTCTCACGTGCACGGCAACAGGTACTTTTACTTGCAAACACACAGTGAAATTTTTGTAGGGTTGATTTGGGAAGAGAGAGAAAAAAAAATGCTTTGCAATTATCACCTAGTAACAGATTTTAAATAGCAAACACTTCTTGCAAGGGGAAAAAAAAAAATCCCACAAAGGAAAAATGTACATCAGTATGCTATTGATTTAGGTGGGCTGCACTAAAGGTTTCCTTTTGCCGTTAAAGCTACGTGAAAGAGAGAGAGATTAAAAACTGCCTTTTAGTTTTTATGTGTCACCTACTACTAGGATCTGCACAGCTTAAGTGTCAATATGTATTTATATTGTGATGCATGTGTATGCCTCGATGGGGTTAGTTGATAGGTTTGCGTATACCTGATGATCTTTGCTGTGGAATAAACTCTCATTGATTAAAAAAAAAAAAAAGACAAGTAATGGGTTTTATGAAGCATCTCCTTTGAGACCCTTCCCTAATCTATACTTTAGGAACAAGTATCCCCTTATCTCAAGCCCTGCTTCTAGTACTTTCCACAGTGACCTCATCTCCTGCTTTGCCAAGACAGAAGAAAAATCACCTAGGGTAGACCCCGCATACACAACTATGCATTCTGGGCTTAAAAATCTCTCCATGCCTCTCTCCCTCTGTTTTCTTAAGCCTGTCTCCAGGGAGTCTATGTTAGGGCTCCTCCCATAAAGGAGTTGTCCCCAATTCCATCTGCTTTGGCCTTGCTTCAGTCATTACTCCATCTCTCTCTCTTTGTGCTTCCTTCCTTGCTTCCCACAAACCTTCCTAAGCTTCACCTAGCCTCAAAACATAGCATAGTGCTCAAGGGATTCTGAACTCAGACAACGTAGGTTCAAAATAATACTTACTAACTATGTGACGTTGAGCAAGTTTCTTCATTTCTTTCTGTCTCAGCTTCCCCATCTATAAGAAAGACATGATGGTAGTGTCTCTCTTATAAGTTACAAATTGTAGTGATGATTGAGTCAATGTATGTCAAGTACTTAGAATAGTGAGTGGTCAAAAAAATGTTAGCTAATGGCTCATATTTTTTTCAGTATTGTTACTTGTCCAAGCTCCCATTCCATTATTCTCTTTATCATCTGAACCAAACTTCTCTCACCATGCCTTCCATCTGGCTTCTAGCCTCTCACTTCCCTAATGGGGCTTCTTGAAATGACCTGCCTGATATTGTAATCCTGTCGCCTGTTCTTGGGTTTCAACCTCCTTATCTCTTTGAAAAGTCAATGCTATGGAATGTCCAAGATCCCATGCTTCTTACAGTGCTGCTTACCTGCCCTGACAGAACTCTCTAGGCTCGCCTCCTGTTTTCTTTGACCATCTTTTCCAGTAGTTCCTGCTCCTCCCGACAACTAAGTACGGTATAGTGTTTTCCCCACCTCTGACCTTGAAATTGATCTCTTCTTTCTGAGAATTTTTCTACTTCAGTGATCTTGTCCCCTTCCACAGCTTCTACTGTGACCTCTCTAGATACAGGTATTTCCACCCCAGTTCTTCTCCTAAACTACAGATCTCTAGTTATGATTGGTACTTTGAATGTTCCTGCTGGCACTTTAAACTTGACCTGTATAAAGTCAGCTTCATCATCTCACTAAACCAGCTCTTATACCTCTTTCAGCTCCTAGCAGAGTTCCTAGCATAAAGTAACACTCCTAGCACAAAGTAAATGCTCAATAAATATTTGATGGATGAATGAATGACTTCCTTATTTAGGTTAATACTACTTCCATTAATGGTCTGTTCATTTTTTTTTTATTATTGTACTTTAGATGAAGGTTTACAGAACAAATTAGTTTCTCATTAAACAATTCATATACATATTGTTTTGTGACATTGGTTGCCAACTCCACAATGTGTCAACACTCTCCCCTTCTCGACCTTGGGTTCCCCATTACCAGCTTCCTTCTCATCCTTCTTACCTGCCTTCTTGTCCTTGCCCCTGGGCTGGTGTGGCCACTAAGTCTTGTTTTGTTTTGTGGGCCTGTCAGATCTTTGGCTGAAGGGTGAACCTCAGGAGACACTTCAATACTGAGTTAAAAGGGAGTCTGGGGGCCATACTCTCAGGCTTTCTCTAGTCTCTGTCAGACCAGTAAGTCTGGTCTTTTTTTGTGAGTTAGAATTTTGTTCTACATTTTTCTCCAGCTCTGTCCGGGACCCTCTGTGGTGATCCCTGTCAGAGCAGTCAGTGGTGGTAGCTGGGCATCATCTGGTTGTGCTTGACTCAGTCTGGTGGAGGCTGTGGTAGTTGTGGTCCGTTAGTCCTTTGGACTAATCTTTCCCTTGTGTCTTTGGTTTTCTTTATTCTCCCTTGCTCCAGCCTAGCCTAGTCATTTTGACTCATCCTTTTCCTTTACCAATTAGATTCAACTTTTGCCATGTTAAATGTTCTCTGTCCATAATACCCCTCAAATTTTTCTTTTTCCTACTTCTATTGTTTTTACTCTAACACTGGCCTTTGTTTTTTTTCTTGCCTAGACATCTTAATTCATCTTTCTACTGTTTTTTTTTCCCCTATCGTAGTCTATCAATCAGCCTTAAAATTACAGATTAATTTTTATCATACCCCTTTTCAAAAACCTTCAGTGATTCCCCTTTGATTATGAAATTAAAAATAGATTACGATAGTAAGAAGACCAGACTTAATGGTCTGACTGAGACTGGAGGTGCCCTGGAAAGCATGGCCCCTGGATTCTCTATCAGCCCAGAACTAAAACAATTTCTGAGGCCACTCTTCCGAATGGGATTGGACTGGACTGTGGGACATAAAGTGATACTCGTGAAGAGTGTGCCCCTTAGTCAAGTAGATACAAGAGACCAAAGGGGCAGCTTCTGTCCAGAGGTGAGATGGGAAGGCAGAGAGGGTTAGGAGCTGGTTGAATGGTCATGGGGAATCAGAGGTGGAACGGAGGAGTGTGCTGTCGCAGAATGGGGTGAGCAATTAGGGTCTCATAACAACGTGTGTATAAAAATTTTGTATGGGAGACTAACTTGGAATGTAAACTTCATTTAATTACAACAATAAAAAAGAAAAGAAAAAAATAGATTATGAACTATAGGACCACAATTTCTGCAGTATCATCCCAGTCTATCTACTCAGTCTTATTTCCAAGATATTCTCCTCTACATAATTTACCACAACTAACCTGTTTATTCTCTGTGGAATATATCTTTTTTTCCCAGTTTTTTAAAAATAGTTTATTGTGTTTTAGGTGAAAAGTTTACATAGCAAATTAGGTTCCCTTTTAATAATTTTTATACACTTTGTCCCGTGATATTGGTTACATTTTTCACAGTGTGTCAACGTTCTCATTATTTCCATTCTTTTTGTTCTGTTTCCATTAATCTAGCTTCCCTGCCCCTCCTTAGCTTCTCATCTTTGTTTTAGAGTAGTTGTTCAACCTTTGGTCTCATATAGTTGATTATTAAAGGGGAGCACAGTATTATCAGGTGATATTGTTTATTTTATAAGCCAATCTATTGTTTCCATGAAGGGTAACCACCAGGAGTGGCTTCAGTTCCAAGTTCAAAGAGTATCTTGGGGCGATATTCTCAGGGGTTTCTCTAGGCTCTATCAGTCCAGTACGTCTGGCGTTTTTAGGTAGGAGTTTGAGTTTTGTTCAACATTTTGCTCCCTCTCTGTCTGGGACCTTCTGTTTTGTCTCTGGTCAAAACAGTCAGTAGTGGTATCAGGGCACCATCTAGTTCTTCTGGTCTTAGGCTAGATGAGACCATGGTTCATATAGGCTATTAGTCCTGTGGACTGGTTTCTTCTTTATGTCTGGTTTTGTTCATTCCCTTTTGTTGCAGTTGAGTAGAGACCAATAGTTGTATCTTAGATGGCTGCTTTTAAGACCCCAGATGCTACTTACCAAACTAGAATGTACAACATTATCTTTATGAACTCTGTTATGCCAATTGACTGAGTTGTTTTTCTCAGTTTTTAAAAGTCAGATATCACAAAACTTTACCATGAAGACTTTAACTCGTTTAAACACAAAAACCTTTCTCTCAGTAGTTATCTCATGACCTTTACCACGTATACATGGTAAACACACACGCTCATGTGTGCACACTTCTGTTCTACAGGATTCTGTTCTGAAGGCAAAAACTGGCTGTCATTCATCTGTTATCCTCTGCAGACCTTAACACAGTACTCTGCATATTGTAGGTTCATGATAAATATTGGTAAAAGTCCCCACTGCTGCCATTTTTCCAGCCCTCAATAAACGGTATTGACTCTAGTTTCAGAATCCATTCAGGCTTTCACCTCATTAAGGAACTCAGCCTTGTTTGGAAATTAGCAGAATGTTGCAGATTGTCGTAGTTTTCCAGTTATCCCAAACTAAACCCTTTGCACTCAGCAAGCCAGGGATGACTGGGTAATGCAGAGGGGAGAAGGATGGCAAATCTTCGATAGCCAATGTGAGGGGCTGTTCTACCAAAACTGTCTCATAACTCCTGGCTCTGTCTTAATTCCTTCTGACCAATGGGTATCCAGAGATTGGCATCCAAAGTGAGGCAGCTCTCTGAAATGGGCAAGTATAACGTGGTTGTGGTGAAAAAGAAAACCCAAGGAATATTCTATGATCAGATTATTTTGGTTATCATTACAGAAAGGTAAAATTAAATTGAGAACATTAAGTAGGAAATGTTAGCTAATGCACCCCCAAAATTTATGTGTTGAAGACACGTTTTAATGGAAAGTTACTGAGGCAACTGGGAGCTGCTGGCATCACCTAGGAGGCAGCCTGGTTTGAATCTATAGGTTGCCATAGTTACTCTGATTCTGTAAAACTATTGTTTTTACTATAATGGTACTCTGTAAAGGGCTAGAATACTAATGTGAAGGTACTGGATCATGATCAAATACATCGGTATTGATTATTGTTATTATTCTAAAGTGTTTTCCTTTGTTACACAACATGAGAATGTAAATTATGAGAGTAGGAAAGTAGATAGGGCTATGCTGGTATTGTTGCTGTATGCCATCAAGTCAATTTTTGACTCATAGCAACTCCATGTCACAGAGTAGGACTGCCTCATAGGGTTTTTCTAGGCAGTAATCTTTATAGAAGCAGATCACCAGGTCTTCCTCCCGCAGAACCACTGGGTGGGTTCAGACCATGCAGCCGAGTGGTTATCCACTGCACTACCAGGGCGCCTCAGGGCTATGCTACATTATACTAAGTAGAAATATTTCACCGTGTATATAATTATACTCTTAATTTCTTTGCTAATAAATATCCAAGTTTTGGAAATCTCCCCTTGGGATAATGTGCGTCTCTTATCTATTAATGTGGCATCTGATATTTATACAGACTTTTGTTTAAAAATGCTGTCAATGTCAAGTCTAACTTTTCTTCCACTCGTTGCCATCATCTTTTTTTATGGTCATTTTTACATCTGTCAAGACACACGTTTAGAAAGTCGTTTTGCTCATTGTCTGAACTACCTCTGTCAAAAATTCGAAAGGAAAAAAAAAAAAAGAAGAGTGCCTTTTGTCAATGCCTTAAGTGAAGGACAACAATACTGTGTGGATTTGAAATTTTTCCGGGAGTGCATCCTTTTACACCGCGTTAAGCTCTAGGTGTGTTCCGTCTGTGGAGACTCATCTCTGAATAGCGCTCTGAGTGTTTCAGGAATAAAAGAATAGAGTTAAACAGAAAAGGTCTGGCTAGTGCTAAGACTGAAGAAGAGAGAGAAAAAGAAAGGAAGAAAGAAAAAAATGAGTCAAGGACAGAAACAGACACACTCATGCAAGATGATAGCCATGCACATCCATGAATAACACAGCTACTCAGTCAGCGACAGTGCTGCTGAGGACTGACAGGAAGGAGAAGAGCGACTTCGGCAGACAATGCCTTGTAGGGCAAAGTTCTAGGTTGATGTGTGTGGTTATACATCCTGGTTTTGTAAATCAGGCTGAGGGTAGAGAAACTAAAGCAGCATCACAAAATGGCTTTTAGGTCCCAATTTAATGTGAGATACTCAGTGTATTCACCTACTCTTCTACAGTTCAGTAGGGCCGTCTTAGAGCTGCTCCACACCTGACAACGGCCAGCTGAGATGTGCTAGCTTTCAAGTGCAGGGTACAGGAGTCTGACAGACAGAACTATAGTTCATATCTAAAGTAATCCCTATTCCCTTTGCATTCCAGATCATATCACAGAATGGTGGGGAACCATAATAGGCATCAGTCAAACAATCGTATCACGATACCTCTGTCTTCACAGATGCTAACATTTCCCCTTGCCTGTCACTTCAGAAATTATGCCTTAACTTCCGGCTTCTAATTTTAGAGACAGTAATGCATTTAATTGCATCAAATAGGGTCATCAGAAAAAAATTATTACCGCTTCTTAAATTCTAGCCTTGAATATATAACTTAGAGAAGTTAAGTGTATAAATATTACAAATTATAAATCTGACGGCAGGTGGGCAACCAGGTCAAATGTCATAAGCAATGTTATCCTTATGTGATGGGCCAAGAGATTTCATCCTGCGTGCTTGTTATTGTTAGTAGCTCCCAAGTTGATTCTCACTCATAGTGACTTCATGTGTGCAGAGTATAACTGTTCCATAGGGTTTTCAAGGCTGTGACCTTTCAGAAGCAGATCGCCAGGCCTGTCTCCCAAGGTCCGCTGAGTGGGTTTGAACTGCCAACCTTTCAGCTAGTAGTTGAGCACATAACCATTTGCACCACCAAGGGCCTCTTCCTACATGCCACGTGTGTCAAGAGGCAGAAGAGGCAGGCGTCCTTTAAATATGCACTGAGGGATCCTTTTTGATTCTATCAGAAACTACAGAGGCACCCCACATCTGCCTTAATCAGGCCATCTGCAGACTTTTTAGTAATAGCATCTAGCCCACCCAATCTCTAGTTCAATCCTGAAGCAAGATAAGTACGTCTTTCAAAATGAAAGAAAACAAACCAAAAAAAGAGGAGGAGGGAGGCCGGAGAGAGAGATTGGTGGGTTGGAAATAGCTGTGAGTTCAGTCAGAACATCTCTGCTCCTGTCCTGGATCTTCCACTCATGAGCTATCTGACTTGGAGCAATTGGCCCTAATCTGTGTGAGCCTCGGTTTCCCACCAGTTCTTTGTGAATAATAACAACAGTGCTGCCTACCTACTATGGTTTCTAAATGAGTCAAATTAAATGGTATAAACACTTTGTAAATGATGCAGTATTACCTACATATCAAGTGATAGTATTTTATATACAGTGTATTAGTTAAATAAGCTTTCGGGATTGTTCTGTAAAAGACTGAGAGTGCTCAGGTAAATTTTGAGAATGTCAGTGTCAGATCAGCATACTGCAAACAAGTTGCAAGCTGAGAGAAGGGACTGGAAAAGCCTCACTTCAAATACTGTCCATAATCATGGGCAGGAGCCATGGTGAAGTTCTAAAGACATCTTCCTCCCCACCCCACCCCCACCACCCCCCAGTGTGGCTGGAAAACACTGTGAGTGTACTGGGTGAGTGGCAAAGATATAGCCCAGAGCAGGGGTCAAAGACCTCATCATCCAAAGAAAGTTAAGTAGTCAAACTCTGAAACTTAGGTATTAGTCACCAGGGTGACCCTCTGTCTTCCCTTGACACCATTTATTCATACCAAACAACTCATATCTTTTTCTGAACCATTGAATAAAAGAGTCTACTGTAGGTCAATTACTGAGGAAATGACAAGGGAAAGGCAATGTTTCAGTATGTGCTAGAATATTTCAGTTTAACAAATGAACAGAAAAAAGAGCTACACCTCTAGCATTGCTCTTTTCTTAAACCTGGTTCCATCTGGAAACTTCTTAGCATCCAGAGTTAGGTGTAGAGAAGAGTTTTTGGTCTTGAGTTGGATCTCCATGTAGTTCTTCTAACCTACTAGAGTTTTTCAGAAACACAATATGTAATCTAATGTTGCCATCATACTTTGTTGTTGTTAGGTGCCGTCGAGTTGGTTCCAATTAATAGCGACCCTGTGTACAACAGAACAAAACACCGCCCCGTCCTGCACCATCCTCACCGTCACTGTCACGCTTGAGCCCATTGTTGCAGCCACTGTGTCGATCCATCTCCTTGAGGGTCTTTTTTGCTGTCCCTCTACCTTACCAAGCATGAGGTCCTTCTCCAGGGACTGATCCCTCCTGATAACATGACCAAAGTGTGTGAGACGTAGTCTTACCGTCATTGTTTCTAAGGAGCATTCTGGTTATACTTCATCCAAGACAGATTTGTTCATTCTTTTGGCAGTCAGTGGTATATTCAGTATTCTTCACCAAAACCACAATTCAGAGGCATCATTTCTTCTTCGGTCTTCCTTATTCATCATCCAGCTTTCCCATGCATATGAGGCAGTCGAAAACACGATGACTTGGGTCAGGTGCACCTTAGTCTTCAAGGTGACATCTTTGCTGTTCAACACTTGAAAGAGGTCTTTTGCAGCAGATTTTCCCAATGCAATGTGTCTTTTGATTTCTTGACTGCTGCTTCCATGGGTGTTGGTTGTGGATCCAAGTAAAATGAAATCCTTGACAACTTCAATCTTTTCTCTTTTTATCATGATGTTGCTTATTGGTCTAGTTGTGAGGATTTTTGTTTTCTTTATGTTGAGATGTAATCCATACTGAAGGTTGTGGTCTTTGATCTTCATCAGTAAGTGCTTCAAGTCCTCTTCACTTTCAGCAAGCAAGGTTGTGTCATCTGCATAACACAGGTTGTTAACCTTACCATGGTACATTTGTCAAAGCTAAGAACCCAATATTAGTATACTACTATTAACTAAATCTCAATCTTTATTCAGGTTTTACTAGTTTTTCCACTAGTGGCTTTTTTCTGTTCCAAAGTACAATCCAGGACTTCACGTTGCATTTAGTTGTCACATCCCCTTAGTCTCCTCTGATATGCAACAATCTCTCAGACTTTCCTTGTTTTTCAAGACCTTGGTAGTTATGAGGAGTACTAGTCAGGTGTATTTTCATATGTCCCTCAATTTGAGTTTGTCTGACATTTTCAGGATTAGACTGGGTATCTTAATTTCCAAGCGTTGCCAAAACAAAATGCCACAAACTGAGTGGTTTTAAAGAACAGAAATTTATTGTGTCTCAGTTTTGGAGGCTAGAAGTCCAAGTTGGGGTAAAACCATGTTTACTCCTTCTGAGGGATCTTAAAGAGGAACTGTTCATGCCTCTCTCCTAGCTTCTGGTGGCTCCCGGCGATCCTTGGCATTCCTTTGCTTGTATGTGCATCTTCACATGGCGCCTTCCCCCTGTGTGACTCTTGTGTCTGTTCTCCACTTTTATAGGAACAGGAGTCATGTAGGATTAAGACCCACCCTTTAAAAACCTAACCTTCAAAAACCCTATTTCTAACAAGGGTTATGTTCATAGATACAGGAGTTAGGACTTCAGTTTATCTTTTAGGGGGTGGACATAGTTCAATCCGTAACAGTGGGGTTATGGGTTTTTAAAAGGAGATGAATTGCCCTTCTCATCACATCATATTGGGGGTACATGATGTCACTAGTTATGCTAACCTTGATCTCTTGGTTAAGGTAGTATTTGCCAGCTTTCCTCACTGTAAAAACTTTTTTTCTTTTCCATACTCTATTCTTTGGAAGTAAATCACTAAATCCAACTCACACTCAAGGGGAGAGAAGGGATTAAATTCCACCTTTTGGAGGGGGAACTATCTACATATGTTATTTGAAATTCTATAAGGAAGGCTTGTCTTTTATCTCCTATTTATTTTTTCAACCATCTATTTATATCAATATGGACTCTTGTATAGTTATTTTATACTTTGGTTTACAATCCAATGCTACTTTCTACACTATTCTGCTGGCAGCAGGTCATATCATCAAATTTGCGTTTTGGAAAAGCTATTCAGACAGCTCTATGGAGAGTGAACTGGAGGCTCTTTAACAGTCCAAGCAATAAATCACAGTGCCCTGAACTAAGGCCACAGGAATGGAAAAGAGGGAAAGTGTTGACTGACTTTACCAGTTCAGAGGTGAGGGGAGGTAGGTAGTGGAGAAACCATACTGCTGTGAGTGGAGAAGTAGGTGGTTAGGATATGACACAGCTCCTGTTTTGGGTGCTTGGGTCATTGATTGTGAAGGGCAGGAGGGAGGTAGAATGATAGCTTTTGTTGTTGTTGGGTGCCTTTGAGATGATTTCAACTCATAGCAACCTCAAGTGATAGAGTAGAACTGCCCGATAGGGTTTTCAGGGTTGTAATCTATGGGAGCAGATCACCAGGTCTTTTTCCTACAGAGCTGCTGGGTGGGTTTGAAGTGCTAGCCTTTCAGTTAAACAGCTGAGCACTTAACATTTGCACCACTAGGGCTGTTTAGAATTATAGCTAAAAGGGAGGAATAAAGGGCTGGGGAAGCCTTTTTAATTACAGTTTGGGAAAGTTGAGCATTCTCAGGTATAAGGACGTCATCTAGTTAGAGAGGAAAAGACTGAAGGTGTAGATAATTTAAGGGAAGACAAAAATGTGCTTGCTCCTTGGGACTTACCAAAGTGTGATGACATCCAGCCTGTTTCCTGGGAGACATGTGCTTAGGAACCCACTGGCTGCCTTAAAGTATACAAATTGAAGGATATCAATAAGAATTTGCTCTTTTACAGATAGTCGGAGCATCCATATGAATCATTGGTCTCATCAACTCCCTCTTCCTTCATAACCTAAGCCCAGGACATGAAAAAGTTATTGAAATTGGTGATTTTTCCATAAGTCATTGCTTAGGAATTTTAATTTCACAAAATGAATTGATAGTCTTATAGAAAGGCTGTTAGGAAAGCATATTATAAGAGTATAAAGAAAGAAATTCAGCAAAGGCTATGATTAAAGTTGTATGAGAGTACAGAGCAGAGGGGAAAATTAGCTGTTGTTAACTGTTAGTTTGCAAACGTGTTGTTGAAACATTTTTTTCTCTTTTAAGATTACACCCTAGGAAACCCTATGGGGCAGTTTTACTCTGTCATATAGGATCGCTAGGAGTCGGAATCGACTCAATGACACACAACAACAAGACTGTAGTGACTTTCATCTGATTTTGTTGGAAACATCCCATCATCTGCCTTTTCTACAGCCTGTCTTATACCACTCTGTGTCAAAACCACTCTTCTAACCAAACTGGCCTCCTACTTTCAGTTCCTCCTTTGGGTTTGTTCTTCCTAAGAGCCTCACTCTACCCTCCTTTACTTAAGTTTCACCTAATTACCTCCTGTTCATCCATCACATCTCAGCCCAAATACCATTCTGAATATACCAAACTGAATCCTTTCCTCATGCACCAAACTAGGTCAGATCCTTGTTCTTTTGCCCCTCTTAGAAGTCATCACTGTTATTGTACCTTTATTGTCTGATTTTTCTTATAATGCCTTTCCCTCTGTAAGCTCTACTCAGTCAGGGAGCAGTTCTTTTTTGCCTACATTGTATCCCTGGGACCTGGCCAGGTGTTCAATAAACATTTGTTGACTAAGTAAATGGATGACATTGGATCATCTGTTTCATGAATTTTGTAGGTGATATATTGTGGCACTTCTTAGAGTTCACAATTAAATATTCTTAATGAGTCAAATGGAATAATTTTAATGGCCTACAGAAAGGCCCAACCTACCCAGCAAGGTTGTGTTATTATACACCATAGAAGTTAACATACTAAAACAATGAGATACCATTTTTATGTATAAAAGTGAAATTGATTGCAACAAATGATAAAGACCACAGTTGATGAGGTTGCAGGGAGATTAATAATTTCATGTACTGCGGGTCGGTGTGTGAGTTCCTAAGTGCTTCCCGAGAAAGCAATTTTGCAATATGTGCCAAATGCCTGAAACTGTCATACTGTTTATCCTAACAATTCCACTTTCAGGAATTTATTCTAAGGAGACAATCAGAGATAGGTTAAAAACATAAAGTACAAGATTAGTTATTGCACTGCTATTAATGGTAGGAGAAAACTAGAGGAAAAAGGTCTAACTTTCTACCACTGGAGAATGGATAAATAAATTATGGTACATCTATATAATGAAATATAAAATGAAATATATTAAAAAGCATATATTAGAATATTTAAATGATGTGAGAGAAAATGTTTATAGTTCATTAAGAGAAGCAGATTGTAAATCAGAATATATAGTATGTCTATAAACGTATAGAAAGAAGCCTGAAATGATATTTGTAAAATGGCATGATCAATTATTTCTGGAAGGGACATTTATAGGAAAATTCTATTTTTGTCTTTATGTTATTAAATTCATCATTCCAAATTATGAGGTTTATGTATGGTCCTTTAATGACTTTTTTTTAATAATAATTTATTATGTATGGGGCACAGGATGATAAATTTATGTCGAAGAACACTCTACAGCGACGTTAAGTGTCTTTATTTTCAGTTCCTTTTAGGGTTTTGTTGCTCTTGAATTATAAAGTTGTGTGCAGCAGTGGTTTTCATTTAGATTAGTCCAACAAGGTTTTTTGTTTGTTTGTTCGTTTGGCCCCAGGAGAGGCTAGTTATCAAACACCTTCGTCCTTGGCCTGGTCATCACCCGAACACAAAAACTAAGTCACCAAGATCTTGTATCTTCATTGTCAGATTATTGCTTTCTCTGTAATAGTGTATCTACTCTTCTTAAAAACTTCCAGAGTAAATAGAAAGTAGTAAGAGATTCAAGTTAGGAAAGGACCAGGAGGAGGGAGTGTTTGGAAAAAGAAAAGAATATGATTTTAAAATTTCACCTTCAAAATATTTTCTCATAGAACATCTATTTCTTCCATCTCAGTGAAAGTAAATGCGTAGAATTAATTTCCCCTTCTGGATACTTAAAATTGCAGAACTGAAAGGACACTGCGTATGTAATGTATGACCATCCAAATGATAGATCATTTTGACTGAAACAATAGGGGGTGTTATAGGTTAGGAAACAAAAATAAGAGATTATTGTTTTCTCCCTCATCATCTTCTGTCATTTCTTACTCTCGTGCTGTGACTTCTTCTCCTTTCCATTCTGTTCACAAATGGATATTGGTGGGAAATACATGAAGTGCAAAGTGGCTTTTACCTGCTGTGCTGCAGGCAGAATTGACAATTCAGAAATACCACCCTCCAGGTATCTCTCCCCTTCTGACTCTCTAGAGGAAGCAAAGATGTCATATATTCCTTATAGGAAAGGGCAGGTGAGACGAAGCCTGTAAGACACTTAAAAACACCATGAACTTTGTCATTTGCCCACTTGTTGCTTGCAAAATATCTCTTACAACAAACCACCAGATTGTTAGGCCCAACAAGCTTACCTGATGAGTTGGGGGAGAAAATAAAAGAGTAATTTTTTTTTCCCAAATAAGCAAGAAATCTATTTAATCAACCTAACCAGACTTTTCTGTGCGCTGTTGTATTCATTCAATCCACAAGCTTCCTGAGCACCCTATACCAGGCAGTCTGCTGCCTCCTAGAGATTATAAAGCCCAGGACACGTTTATTAACTCAAGTATCTAGAAGCTGCTCAGCTGATAAAAGTGTTTGAGAAAATAGCCATGGAAGATCTTGCAGTTTTCATTTGATAATACAATAAAATGCTCACTATGCATTATTTTTAGGCTGCTAACCAAAAGGTCAGCAGTTTAAATCCACCAGCTGCTCCTTGGAATCTCTATGGGGCAGTTCTGCCCTGTCCTATAGGGTTGCTGTGAGTTAGAGTCAATGGCAGTGGGTTTTATGCATTATTTTTAAGATACTGGACAGTGATTATTCTAGATCTAGGTAGCACTGTCTTTCCTGCTGTTTACAAGAAATGCTCATCAGCACTGAATGATGCTTTTTAAGTGGGAATTGTGGGCAAGTCCCATGACTAAGTAAATAATTACAGGAAATGCTGGCTATCAAAGTTAAACAGGTTTCTTTACTATTGAGCTTCTCAGACTCCTTAATATAACACAGTTACTCTTCAGACGTCCAAAAGGGTCACATAATTTATATTCCATGACAAAAATTGAGGCTGTTTAAGCCTTTCTGTTGGAGCATGTTACAGAATCATTGTTTTCTCAAAACATGTTTTGGAAAATGTTGATAGCCAGTAAGTGTACTTTACTCAAAATTGCCCAGATAAAATAGATATTAAACATGCAAAAATTTGCTGTTATTGGTTTTATGGGCCTTTGAAATTTTGCATTATACTGGGGGAAAAAAAGGAATATAAAAGGTGAAATGTAAACAGTCCAACCAAGGGAAGTGAAGCCCTCAGGTGAGCCAAATCTGAACTTTCAGGTAGATACCCTCATTGATAATTATTTTCTCTTTTGCTCAGATACCTGACTCTGCAACACATTTTTGTATCTTTTTTTCTTGGTTCTTTCTTAATGAACTATATTGTCCTTTATCTTCATAGAAACTAATTTCCTATCCGATCTACCCCTGAAGCCATCAGAGATCATGGAAAATGCATTAGTAATGCTGTTTATCCCTCTTGTTCATGAGTTGTCTTGAGAAAACATCTTTCACAATTTATGCTTATGTTGTACTTGTTCTAGGACAAATTGGTAATCATGACAAGATATCTAATGTATATAAAGGATTTTGTAGCTTGTTTTAAAATAACTTAAATCTGTCAGATTGATGAATAGCACAAATTACCAATTCCCCTGGTTCATAGAGGAAGATGATGAAATTAAATGAATAGTCATCATAAACACTTTTTGTCTTTTTTTTAGGATGACTCTGCCTTTCAAAAAAGTGTGTGTCTATGAGTATGTGTGAGTGTGTGTCTGCACACATGAGTGTGTGTGCACATATATGTGAGACCTTCTTTGAGAACAGAACTTGGCTTATCAGCAGGTGTAGATCAGGCTGTTAAGCGTTAGTGGCAGAAGGTTCTATTGTACGAATTCTGTTTTTGAAGAATCTTTGAAGAATAATTAACATAGACACAACTGTACTTGGTGTTCAGTTGCTGGTTATATAATACCAGAAGGAAATTCCATGTCATACCTTGTTTGACTGTATCTATAATTAAAAGGATTGTTTCTACTATGAAACCGTGTTTTAGAATCTGTTCATAGCTTAGGCTTCTTACACAGTGCCCCCTTTTTTTTTTAAATTAAAATCCTGTAACTTCGGTAACTACAGGCCCCAGAGAAAATGAAAGTATCAAATCTTGATACAGGAGAATACCCTTCTCTTCTCATTAGAGCCACTTTAATATTTAATTATCAGTCATAGAGCCTAAACCCCAATTAACATTCAAATCAGAAAATTGGTTCGTTTATGTTAGAATTCGAAGAGAAACACATTTTAACATCATCTTTTTATCAACATCAAAAATGCAGCGTTCTTGTTATTAACTCAGGGGAAGAATTCTGTCCTTGATATTGCAAATAAACTATTTTGTTAATAACTGAAATGACAGCTAAACACTAAAATTTTCTGCTCAGTGTAAATACATGCCATTTTATTAGATATATATAGTTCCCTAGAATACTTAACTACAATTCCTGCTTCTGTTTGCTTTTCACAAAATTTCCTATTTTTCCTACTGTTAGATGATAAGAAGATTCCAAATAATTTATGCCATATTAATAAGATACATTAATAATGATATTTGGTATTACTAATTCATGAATTCACATAATCTTTTTATAACTGATATTTTTGTATTCTACATATCACTCCTTTGTTCCTTTAGCATTTATGTATCAAGCAGCAGCAATATGCCAGCCACTGTTCTAGGTGCTAGAGATGCAGCATGAAGAAGGCAGACAATCAACAAATAGCTAAATATATCACATCAGATGGCAACTATATGTACAATGCCAAGCAATATGACAGTAGGGGATTACATCTTTATACAGAGTGGTTAGGGATGGCCTCTCTAACCCTGAGCCTGTGAGTAGAGCCCAGTGAGAAGCAAGCGAGCCAGCCACCTGTGTGAGCTGCCAGGCAGAGGAAACAGCAGGTACAAAAACCCTGAGGCAGATGGGAACGTGCCTCCTGTGTGGGAGGACCAGTATGGCTGGAGTAGAGGGACAGGGCAGGTGAGAGTGTAGATAACATCAGAGAGGCAGAGTGATTGTGGGGAGGAGGGGTTCTATGAGGTCTTGTAGACCGTTGCAATGACTGGCTTTTCCATGGAGTGCCACCGTGGCAGGGTATGGAGCCAAGAAGTGTTAGAAAAGGCTCATCAGAGTGTGTTGACAATCCTCTAACAAGGAAGGGGCTTGCGGAGAGAGAGAGAAGTTCTGTGCCCTTTTTCATCAAGTTTGCATAGGTATATTTTGTGAGATAACCACCCATAACTTTCCCGTATGAACTTTCACTGTTGTCTGTGTGATAACGTAATTATCTTATAGTTTTTGTCTGAATGCCCAGATTGCCAAATGAATGATTTGTATCGAATTCCCCAGCTAAACTTCTGTGATCACTGTCAGTGCTTGTCTGTACTATCCGGCTGAGGTAACAGCTGAGTTTTATGCCAGCATTGCTTTCCTGCCTCCTAAAAAAAAATAGGGAAGAACGATATTTTGCCTTTTTTTTCCTGTAGTTAACATTCAGGATGCTTTCTGATGGAATAAAAGTGATTGATATGTTATTCTGAACCTCAAATTAAATAATTGATGCTTCTAAATTTAGGAATATAGTATAATTATGAGAAATGTTTGCAAAGCATGAATTCCAGCAGCATACAAGTTTCTGAAGTAACAAATTATTTATTGTTTATTGGAGAAAAATTCTTGAATTTAATGATGCTTTGATATGAATAAGAGGTCTTTATGTCAGTATGATTCAAGTATAACTTTAAAATTAATTGCTTTGGTTCTAATTGACTAGTTAACAAGCATCAAAGATATATACATACACACACATATACACGTGTGTGTGTGTGTGTAATTGGGAGCATGAAATAAAAATCTTGTTGGCAATGTTATTTTAAGCATTTGTTTTTCTTTTTTTAATAATCCCTGTTTCTACCTATTTGACATTAAAAATTAGTAAACTGGAATGATAAATACATAAGCCTTTGGGAATTTAAATGTAATCTTTAGAGAAATAAGCTAATAAGGGAAGAAATAATTATTGTTAGTTGTCATTTAATGCAAAATACTCATTTTGTGATTGAAGGATATAAACAGGTTTTGAAATGAATATGAGATGAATGTCTTTTTCTGGGTTAACAGAAACAAACAATTAAAATGTACGTGCTGAAAATTTTAAATGATTGCCGTACAACCAGATAGATATTTAAAATGATACAGAATAAATTTTAAATCCCTGCTATTAGATATATTTTATATTTTTAATCCTAATCATAGTAAAAGAAGGTTCTGTGAAGTCTTCATAGCTACTTTTTTAAACAGAATGGAAACTTGCATTGATTCCATAAGGATATTTGGTTAACCATAAAAGTCTTAAAAGGAGATGTAACTAGTCTTTCTTCTGTTCATATGTTTTTTACTCAAATGTTTGTCTTTACTTATATTCTTACATATTTATACCAAAAAGCAGTAGAGTAGTAAACCTCTAAATTTATCCAAAATTTCTATGTGTTTCTTACAACAATTTAAGTTAAATCTACAATTTCATGTTAGCTTTATTTTTATTTGGAAGAGAAATGGTTGAGAGATTTCACCTTGCATTCAATATATTTTTTATAATATTTCCATTCAGGGGATATTCATTTAATTGGTTAAATGTTTGGTACCACTATAAAACACTTTTCACTGCCATTTTCAAGGACTGGTCATTGTTTTCTGAGATCTGGAAAATATTTATTGTAATATTTTAGCTTGAAGTCTGTCTAAAAGAGAATAATTCTGTTTCTTTCATTCCAGATCAAAATATGAAGCCAATATGCAAACATCTCCAATAAATTTTCTCTATAGACATAACTAATATGTATATTCTAGACCATCTGTTTTTTACTTAAATACTTGGGTTTTTCAGGGAAAAGCAGGTCTGATTCTGATTAATATAGGTCATTGTACCTGTGTGAACCTGGCATTAAAATAGTTTAAAGTATTAGCATTATTGTGCTCTCTAATATATAAAAGTAAATCGTCTGTTAATATAAATTACTGGTTCTGGTTTTTTTTCTCCAGGCCTGATGGAATTGGAACTGTTTCAGTGGAAGAAAAAGAGAGGTTTGAAGAGATAAAAGAGAGACTCTCTTCGCTTTTAGAAAATCAGCTAAGCCATTTCAGGTATAGATTCTATTCATTAATATGAGTATTTGCTTCTTCTACTTCACGCAATTCTCTAATCCCCTACAAATGATTCATGATGTCTTTCTGCTTCTACTCAAGAACTATCAGTAGCTCCCCCCATTGCCTGTAGAGCATGATCCAAATTCATCATGCTAACATTAAAGGCTTTCTGTGGTCTGATACCCAGCCTGTCATTCCATTTCTGTTACCCACTTAGGGAACCCATTCTCCCTACAGTATCCATTTCAGTGTACCTCTGGCTTGCCGTTTGCGTTTCTCATCCTTGCGTGGCCTCTTTCCCCACCTCTCTCTCTATATATATCTCAATTCTACCCTCCAGGCCGGGAGACTTTCCAGTCGCACTTCCAAGTGGAACCTTTCTTCATTATTCCAGGAAAGAGTGGTCTGAAGTCTTTTAGCATTTATTGCCTGTGCTCTTCATTTGTCAATCTTGACACAGTTATGACATACATTGCTTAAGTCAATACTAATGTTTTTATCTACATACTTTGAAAACAAGGGCCATAGCACCCAGCAGAGTTCCTTGCTTAATAAATATTGACAATTGGTACTAAGAAACATTTGCGGAAAGAAAGATAAAGATATTGATAGTATTTATTTTTCTCTGATTAAAGATAGTTCAACAAAATTGAATGCTTACAAACAGAAATATCCTAATACATTTTCTTTTATCACTCTTATTGGGCCTCATAAAAGGTCACTATATCAGAATATCATGTCTGACAGCATGTCTGACTTTTGCATTTATGTGGTTTGGAATCATTTTATGTGAACTTATTGAAAAAATAAACTCAGCTAATATTCCCCCCGGGGGGTGGGGTGGGGCTTGTTATTTATCCATTTGAACACTGCATGGCTGTTCTGAGCCTCAGTGTCCTTATCTGTAATATGAAGGACTTAGACTCAGTGACATTAAAACAAAATTGAAAGAAGAAATTTTCAGAGACTATACTGTGTCATGAAGCCCTGGTGGTGCCGTGGTTAAGAGCTGTAGTTGCTAACTAAAAGGTCAGCAGTTGGAATCCACGAGCTGCTCTTTGGAAATCCTATGGAGCACTTCTCCTTTGTTCTGTAGGGTCGCTATGAGTTGGAATCAACTCTAAGGCAACAGGTTATCAACAAGTATACTGTGTCTCAGCTGTGGAGGACATTTATATAATTAATATAATGTAGATGCTGAATTTAGATCTAACCCAAAAAGATGATGCTATCATAGAAAGGATAAGAGGGACAAAAAGTATGTTTGGAGTTAGGCGAGATGATTGTAAAAAATGAGGGGCAACAATACATAAAGTAATGGTTTTCAAGACATTAAATTTCAGGCAATGAATAACAGTAATCCCTGAGAAATGGGAAACAAATTTTGTAAGCCCTATAATTGCCTCAGCTTACTGTTTGGAGACAATTTTCACTCCCTGGCCCAGAGAGGAGGAACCTGGTTGGAACCCTGTGGACTCCCTGACTTGAGGAATCAGAGCTGGGAATCCAGAGAGGCCAAGGCAATCAGAATTTGCAGATGAGAGTGTTAAAGAAAAGAGAGAGGGGACAGAGCTACAGATATTTGCGGAGTGCCCCACTGGATTTTTCAGCTAAGTACTAATCAATGTATGAATGTGAGGAAACTATCAAAAGTTGGACAAAGAACCATTGAAAGGATTGCAGGGGGAAGTCTCCAATGCTAACAGAGGCCCAGAAATAGTTCCAGTTCCCTCTAACCAGAGTGGAAATCTTCTAATTCACAGACATCAGGTAGACTACTCAGAGGGTTTTGTCTCAGTATTGCGAAAAAATTAGCCCAAGACTAAATGCTACCCTACTCTGTCTTGATAAGAATCAAGACTCAAATCAAATTGTTTCCAAGAAACTTACCTGCATCCTAGAACAAAGCTCAAGAATATTTAAAGGAATACAAAAATATCCAGCCACCAACAAGGTAAAATTCAACGTCTAGTATCCAATCAAAAATTACTTGGCATACAGAGAAATAGGAAAATATTACTAAAGAAGAGAATTTAAAAACCATCCAATCAAAAGACTAAGAAACAAAGATAGAATCAGTAGACAAGGGTATTAAAAAAATTGTTACTACTTTATGTCATGTGTTCAAGAAGATGGAGGAAATATGTTAAGTAGTTGTTGTGTACCATTGAGTGAATTCTGACTCATAGCAACCCTATAAGACAGAGTAGAACTACCCCACAGGATTTCCTAGGCTGTAATCTTTACGAGAGCAGATCTCCAGGTATTTTCTCCCACGCAGCAGCTTGTGGGTTCAAACCACCAGCCTTTGGTTTAACAGCCAAGTGCTTAAACATTGCACCACAAGGTACCCTAATGTTAAGTAGAGAGATGTCAAATATAAAAAAGACACAAATAGAACCTCTAGAAAAACACTAGTTATGATAAACAGCAAATTAGACACGGCAGAAGAAAAAAAATTTTTGAATTTGAAGACATATCAACAGATGCTAACCAAAATGAAACAAAGTAAAAGGACTGAAAAGAAAAAATGAGCACGGCATCAGTAAGCTATGGGACAACTTCAAGCAGCCTCATATATGTGTTATTAAAGTTCCTAAAGGAAAAGAGGCGGTATAGAAAAAATATTTGAAGATATAATAGCAGAAAATTTCAAAATTTTGAAGAGAACTGTAAACCCTCAGAACCAACAAAAAAGCTTCAAGAAACAACAAAAACTGCACCAAGACATATGAAAAACAAATTGCTTAAAAACAGTGATGAAAAGAAAATTTTAAAAAATAGCCAGAGAAAAAAAGATACACATGAAGGAGCAAAGGTAAGAATAACAACAGATTTCTCTTCAGAAATAATACAAACAAGAAGATAGTGGAGCAACATCTTTAATTTACTGAAAGAAAACAACAACAACAAAAAATATATGATAAACCTAGAAGTCTAAATTAAGAAAAATGTCTTTCCAAAGCAAATACAAAATAAAAATTTCTCAGATGTACAAAAGCCAAAATAATGCATCATCAGCCAACCTAAACTATAAAAAATATTAAAGAAAGTCCTTCAGGCTGAAAGAAAGTGATACCAAAAAGAAATATGATTCCTCACTAAGGAATGAAGAACATGAAAATGGTAAATATATGGGTAAATATGAAAGACTTTCTTCATTATCTTCATCTCTTTAAAAGATAATTGACTGTTTAAGACAAAATAGTAGCTGTGTAGTGTCAGACTTATAACATGTAGATGTAAAATGTATGGCAACAATGTTTGAAAGGCCAATGGGGGAAAGTGGAAGTAAACTATTGTGTCTAATATTACTTGAAGATAGACTGTGAAAATTAAAGATATGTATACCAACCCTAAAGCAAACACTAAAAAAAAAGCAAACTATAGAGATAAAATGGAATCAAAATAATGCTCAATTAATGCAAATGCATACTACCAAACTCCTCACTCAACATGAAACAGGTAATCTGAACATCCCTATATTATTAGAAAAATTGAACTTGTGTTTAAAAACCTTTCCATAAAGAAAACTCCTGGTCCAATTGGCTTCATTGATGAAGTCTACCCAATGTTTAAGAAAGAAATATACCAAATCCATGTAAACTCTACCATAAAACTAAAGGTGAATAAATACTTCTCAACTTATTCTATGATGCCAGCATCACCCTAATACCAAACCAAAGACATGACAAGAAAAGAAAACTCCGGAACAGTATCCCTCATAAACATATATATAAAAACTCATAACAAAAATTCAACAAATTGAATCCAACAATATATAAAAAGGATGATACCTCATGATGAATGTGGTATATCCAAGAAGGCAAGGTTGGCTTAACATTTAAAAATCAATTGTGTAAGGCACCCTATTAACAGGATTTATTTCTGTTAATAAAAAACCATATGATCATCTCAATAGATAAAGAAAAAGCATATGAAAAAATCCAACATCTATTCTTGATTTAAAAACAAAAATTAGCGAACTAAGAATAAAAGAAAACTTTCTTAACCTGTTAAAGGCATCTATTGAAAACCTAGAACTAATATCGTAGTTAATGGTGAAAGACTAAATGTTTTCCACCCAAGATCAGGAATAAGGCAAAGATGTCTGCTCTAACCACTTCTATTCAAAATTGTACTGGATGTTCTAGCAAGTACAGTAAGGCAGAAATTAAAGTCATCTAGATTGGGGAAAAAAAATGAAACAGATATACCATGTTCATGGGTCAGAAGACTCGATATTGTTAAGATCTCAATTCTCCCAAAATTCATCTACAGATCCAATGGAATACCAGTCAAAATCCCTGTAGAGTTTTGTACAAATGTACTAGCTAATTTTAAAATTTATGTGGAAACTCATAGGATTTACCATAGCCAAAATGAGTTTAAGAAAGAACAATGTTGAAAGTCTAACACTACCTAATTTCAAGACTTATTATAAAGCTACGATAATCAAGACAATGTAGTATTGAGAGCCCAGAAATAGACCTACACACATATGGTAACTAATTTTTAACAAATATGCAAAGGCAATAGACAAAGTATACTTTCTTCAATGAGTGGTGCTGGAAATATTGGATACCCAAATGCAAAAAAAAATTAACTTTGATCCATACTTCACTTAAAAACATAGGAGAAAAACCCTCTGTCCTTGAGTTAGACAAAGACTTTAAGTAAAATACCAAAATCATGATTCATAAAATAAAAAAAATTGTTAACTCGAACTTCATCAACATTAAGAGCTTTGTTCTTCAAAAGACATTTTTAAGGGAATAAAAAGATAAGTCACAGAGTGGGAGAAAATGTTTGCAGAATACATATCCCCAAAAGGACTTTTATCCACAATACATTTAAAAGAAAAAAAAAAAGTTGCCGTCGGGTGGATTCTAACTCATAGCAACCCTATAGGACAGAGTAGAACCGCCCCACAGGGTTTCCAAGGAGCAGCTGGTGGATTCGAACTGCTAACCTTTTGGTTAGCAGCCAAGCTTTTAACTACTGTGCCACTAGGGCTCCTAGCCATACCTATTGTTAGTATGTCTAAAATTAAAAAAGAAAGAAAGAAAACAAAAAAACTGAACATACCAAGTGTTGGTATGGATGTGGAGAAACTGGAACTCTCATACACTGTTGATAGGAATGTAAAATGGTACAACCCACTTTGTGGAAAGTAGGCAATTTCTTAAAAATTTCAGTACCTATCAATATGACCCAGCCATTTCACTCGTAGGTATTTCTCCATGAGAACACAAAAGCTTATGTCCATTCAGAGACTTCACATGAATATTCATAGCATCAGTGTTCATAACAGCCATAATCTGAAAACAAGCCAAATGCCCATCAACAGGGGAATGGATACAAATGTACTCTATTCAACCGGAATACTGCTCAGCAATAAAAATGAATGAACTGTTGTTACATGCAACATCATGAATGAATATCAAAATAGTTATGCATAGTAAAAGAAATTGGATAAAATTGTATATACTCTATGATTCCTCTTATTTAAAATTATAGAAAATATGAACTAATATATATGACAGAAAGTAAATCAGTAGTTGCCTGGGAGTGGGGAAGAATAATTTGGGAGTCATGAATACGTACACTACCTTGATTGTGGTGATAGTTTCACAGGTGTATATGTATATCAAAATTTACCAAATTTTATACTTTAAATATGTGCAGTTTACTATATGTCACTTAAAAAAAAAAAAAAACATTGCCATGGAATCGATTCTGACTCATAGCAACACCATGTGACTGAGTAGAATTGGTCCATAGAGATTTCTTGGCTGTAATTTTTATGAAAACAGATTGCCAGGCCTTTTCTTCTGTGGTGCCTCTGGGTGGGTTCAAACCGCCAACCTTTGGGTTAATAGACAAGCGCAAACCATTTGCGCCACCCAGGGACATATGTCACTTATCTCTGTCAATAAAACTTTGAAAAGGGGGTAAAAAGCTACATGCTTCTCTTTTATAGCAGGAGGTAGGTTAGTAGGTTAGTATCAACACTGAAAATTCAACGAGTTGAAATATTAGCATGTGATTGGGGGACATGAAATTTAAATACCAAAAGAATCAGCTAAAAGCTGCAAACAGTTTTTTTTTTTTTTTTTCTGGAAAGCAGAAAATTACTTGAGGGGATGGAACTGGCATAGGCAACTTCTGTTCTTTTGTAAAAAGTCTTTTAGAAGAATTTCCTCTTTAGACCATGTGCATATATAACTTTGATAACAATAAAACCTGTTTAAAAGTGAGTACGGAAAACAGGGCTTAATTTTAGAACTTGTCTATATAGGCTCATGTATCTGTGTAATTAACTTACCAAAGTGAGAATAAGGGTGACTTCAGTTTATTCAGATTAGGTATTAAACTTGGTTGAATTTTGTTTGATAATTGAGTGTTTTCCCCTTCTCTTTGCTATTGTAGACCTATCAGAGTGGTAAAATCCCAAAATACTTATCCTGAAAGGCAGAACAAAACGATTCCCTTCCTTTAAAACTTGTTTTGTAATGATTCATTAAGGTTCTGTGTAGTCATTTTCTGTACTTTATTGATTCAGGATTACTTGTACTCTGCAAATGTGTTGAATTATTTACACATCTTGGGCAGCTAATGCTAATTCAGAACATACCCAGTGGGACCTCAGAGCCCTGAAATGCTAAATGTAATCTGGGGATCAGTAACATTCCATTCATAAAATGTGTCACCCACAGGTTAATGGAAATAAACAATAGGAAAGACAATGGGTGGATTATGCAAATACACTGAAAAGATTTAAACAGGGGGCGGGGACTACAAGAACCCAATTTGTGTTTTATTTAAACGTGGATTAAGGTTGATGGTATACAAGATGATTAAAGCCACTTTGCTAATTTGTTAATGCTCTCTATTGCACAAGAAAACCTCTTGCAAAATAAATTGGTTGTGGCTTTTTTTTTTCAGGGAGGTATGATGGGGTGCGTGGAGACAAGATTAAGTGAAGAAAACTTCTAACAGTAAATAAAATAATAAGCACAATATTCTGAAGAAATATTTGAGTGACCAGATTATATGATGCATATTTGCATTTATCTGAAAATAATGAAGATTTTATTAAACTAAAACCCGACCCTAATATAAATTCAACTACTGCTTTGTTTTAAACGAAGGAAGTGAGAAAATCTTTTTCTTTCCTTTAAAATTTGGTCCCATAAAACAAATTGAACCTAAATATATGTGTTTGTAAGGAAACCTGTTCAAATTACAGTGTGAAAGAAAAAATTTCGTTGTGAATTCTGTCTGAGGAAATATGTCTGCTAAGTCCCTGAATAATGGAAAAGAGCTTGGAGATAAGGAAACTTGTTTCCAAATTATTATTTTGAAGAATTTTAAGTCAGAGCAAGGCAGCAGTCTACTGGCAGCCCAGCTGCCTGTAGCACTTGATTTTGGGACCGAGTGGAGTGGGGAGAGTGTTGCTGAACCTGGTTCAGCAAAGCTAAGAGCTCCAGGAGGACGAAAAGGCCCTGACATACTGTACTCGTTAAGTGGAAAGTGACCTAAAGAGCCACTCCCTTCTAAAGAGCCATAAACCTGTTACCACCATGTGGCAACTAACTTCTGAGGAGCCCACCCACTTTCCTAGCTTCCCCCGACCCTGATTTCAGAACACCCATATGAGATGATGGTGTGTATTAGGAATACAGTGGAGCTCTGCTGTCGCAATGGTTAAGCGCTTGGCTGCTGACTGTGAGGTCAGTGGTTCGAACCCACCAGCAGCTCCGCGTCTGCCTCTGAGGGGGAAAAGACCTGGTGATCTGCCCCCAGAAGATCACAGCCCAAGAAACCCTATGGGGCAGTTCTACTCCCCTATAGGGTCTCTATGAGTTGGAATCGATTCAACAACACACAGTAACAGAATGAGATTAAAAATGCTTGGAATAAATGACTCTCTCCTGGCAAAAGACCTGTAGAGGGTTTAAATGCGTTGGATGAGGAGGTTGAAGAGTTAGACACAAGAGAAGACCAGCAAATGTCAGCAAAGAGAGAAGCCGAAATCTTGTTTGTCCCAGAAGTTGTGTTCGTGGCATAGGTTTCCCATCTTAAACCAGACATAATGGGGGAAATCATTTTATGTGGGAGCTTGAATAACAAATAAGAAAATATTATGGAATGTGTTTTAATTACCTCTTTATTCATATGCCACTCAGAGCTGTTTTTGTTTACTGTATTCTTTTAGGATATGTACTTTCAAAACTTTAGAACATTTTTATCACAGTGTATACCTTTATTGTTTCAGACATTTAAATAATAGGGCTAGGTAAACTTTAGCAGCTAAAATTTTCCAGGGTGAGTTGATGCTATTTTAACCTCTTTTTGTTTTTCTTCAATAATGCCAAGTAATACAAGAGAAAATTATTTCGCAGTCTGGGATATTAAGTGTTTGACTTCTTGGTTCTTTCTTTTGTTTTTAAAGATACTGTTTTCCGTTTGGACGACCTGAAGGTGCTCTAAAAGCTACACTTTCATTACTTGAAAGGGTATGTTTGAACATTACTTTATAAATACCATTTGTGTTCTCAGTTGCCGTGTATTTTAGTTTTTGAGCAAGGCAGGCAGTCCCGTCCTCACAAGTGTGTCCTCTTCACTGAGCTCATCCCACTTCATCAATTTCCCACCTTTTCTTACTTCATTCAGACTCTCCCTTTATCCTGCTTTCTTCCTCCCCATTTTCCAAAGCCTATCATTGTCATCCCATCCTGAGATTATGGGATCTTTCTGGTAGTATCCACTTTTTCCTATTTCTTTTTTGCCTCGTGAAATAATAAAATTGCTTTTTTCAGTTAAGTATAATTACCTGTGCTTTTCAGACTTCATAGTTGTCTTTTATTACCCCCCGACTTTATTTTTTCTTCTGTCATATTCCTCATGCCTGTAAGAGATTATCATTTAACATTCATAAACATATCGTTCCTTACATTCAAAATTCATCTCAAAATTTATTTCAGTTGCTCTAATTTGTGTGCTACTTAAAAGAATGAATGAGTTGTAGAAACTCACTTTCCCCAAAATAGAGATAGAAAACAAGGTTTTATATCCATGCAAAGAATCATTTTTTAAAGAAAGTACATACTCCACTCCTGTTTTTGTGGCAGATGATTGTAAATGGAAAATATTAGTCGCATCTGTTTATAAAACTTCATATGCTAGATGGGTGCTAATGGTTAAATGACATGTACAACCCCTACTCCATGTCAAAATTAAAAAGAATTTCAAGGGATTATCTACAAATCCTGCTTTGATTATTCTAGCCTTGGTTTATGGACTTCAAGCACTTGCTCTTGTCCGTTTTTCTGCCAGATAAATTTCAGATATTATATTGTTTATTAACACCTCTATTAAAAGCAAAATGGAAAAACATTGTTCAGACCTTCCATCTCTGTTTATGTGATTTAAGGACTTGTTAATGAGGGCTAGAACTGATGGCTAAAATGAGATCTTTTGATCCCATATGGATTCCATCTGTATATCCCTGCCTTAGCCTGGGTCACCATGTGTTCTGTGATAGAAATATTATTTTAGTAATTATCTGTTTTATTAGAATTTTTGTAATGTTAAAAGCTACATGTAATGGAGGCTTTTCAAACTGTACATTCCATCCTGTTCCTTAAGGTACCATGAATAAAATAACATTCTGAAGGATGGCTTTACTTTTTGGATCCACATGCCCGCATGGGTCCCTCATGCTGCCCGTCATGCTCTGGTTTCCATGGAGGGTCCCCTCCCCCCACAGGGCGGAGTTAGTAATAGTGGAGATGCCCACGTGCCCAGCACTGACAGGTGGCAGGGTGAACAATGACCTTTCTTCCAGCTACAGTCACTAATCGTATCTCCCTCTGAACTGAGAAATGTTAAGGGCCATTTCTCAATTCTTTATGTCTCTTCACTTAGACATCTTAGAAAATGAAATATAATCTGCATGGGAACCACTCTTGATACCTGTGATGCCTTGGGAAGACATGGGGTGGAAGCATGAAACAGGTTTTGTCTCCGTTTTGCACTTGCCAGCCCTCTTCTGCATGTGCAAAGAAAGAGGATCCAGTTCCTCCCACTCCAAATTAAGTGCCCAGCTCTTAGATAATATGAAATACTGCCAGATTTAAACCCTGGACTCACCTCTGGGTCAGACATACACATTCTAATATTAATGGCTTTTTCTGTTACTTAGAAGTTTGTCACCATGGGAAGACCTATTAGTAAAGTTCATGGTTCTGCATATGGAATATAATTCATCTTAAATTTAAATTTTAGTAATAATCACACTAAAAATTGTGCGTATTTAATGCTTGTATACTTTTTACTCTGAGTATAGGGATTTTTCTAGCTATAAAAGGTCTGATGTGCTATTCTAATTAAAGTGTTAAAGTTTTTTTTAATATGAAAATGGGAAGAATAATTGAATTTGATACAGAAAGAAATTTGTAGAATGATAAATTTTGCTGTTTTCAAAAAAGGAAACCTTGCCTAACAAAGTTAAAATGTAGTCAAGGATCACTGATGCTTGGGTGAGTGAGTAATAGAAAATCCTTAGTGCTGAAGCTGACCATAAAGAGAATGAAATAATAAAGCATGAAATGAATGCCTTTGTGTTCTTTTGGTATTTCTTTTGAGATAAAAGACTAATAGAATAGTAAGAGCACTTATAAGAGCATTGTCTATTCTATATTAACATTTTACCATATATGTTATAATTTAAATGAAAGCAAAGCAAGAAAAAGTGTCTTAAATATATGGAAAAATACAGTTTGAATAATAGCATAACCAAAAGTTATTGTGAGCACTTTTATCACTAAGAAAGTTTTAAGGAAAACTCTCTGAGTCATTATAAAAGTGTTTAAATGCATGACATTTTGAATTCTGGATATAATTTATTTTACCTTTGCCAGATACTAATGAGTTTTGTTTTTTATTTTTTTAAATTCTCAGAAGTTTCTGTTTATTTTAACATTTTCTATTCCCTAAGCATCCATTTCACTAGACAAAGAAGTTTTCTTTCGCTCTTTTTTATAGCCTGCCATAGTATTTTTCAGCAGATCACAATAGTTAAAGTTTAATTAATGAGAGTAGAAATCCTGATTTTTTTTTTTTTTTAAACTCAAAAATGAGGCTTATTCTTAATGGGATTGTTGTTACTGTTTTCAAATATGTTACAAGATATAAGGCTTTTAAATTAGCGACGTGCAAGACAAACTTTGTTTATTGCTTGTCCCAAAGACTGTAATCCTGATCTGAAACAGCTGCTCTAATGGTGTCGTGGGTCCCTGGAGGAACGGCGACAGTCACACTGAATGGTGGCTTGGCCTATGGGACATTTTGATGTGCGTAAATGCGGCTTAGCCAGGAGGAGCCAGGATTGGAGGATTAGGTTCCCAGTTGTGAAGTGCCGACTCATTACTTACCCCTGATGTTACTTAGGGCCTCTTCCTAATAATAGTAAGGTCTGGGACAATTTGTGTCATTTGTGTTTAGTATTTATTTGACGGTATTTCTCTTTTTCTTTTAATTCGGTAGGTTTTAATGAAAGATATTGCCACTCCCGTACCAGCAGAAGAGGTGAAGAAAGTGGTCAGAAAATGTCTTGAGAAAGCTGCCTTGATCAATTACACTAGACTCACAGAATATGCCAAAATAGAAGGTCAGTGCAGTGAGCAATTGCCGAAGTGGCAGTGAGAGGCAACAGTGCCTATTAACTGAATTTTCTGTGAGAAGTCCTTTCCTTTCCTGAACAAACCTGTACCTTGGCAAAGGGAAATGTCTCATTAAAATCTCAGCTGGTGAACTGAAGAGCTTTTTCCTATTCATTGCTTTAATATGCCTCCTGGGACTCTGCTTGAATGAAAGACCCAGGATTCGTGCCTAAGTTGTCCTTTGTTCTTATTTTGAGTTTTCTGGAAATCAAAAGGTGTTTTCATGGGTTGTATTTTTTGACATTACTGTAAGTATGTCTAACATTTAAACTATGGGCAGTGTATTCTTTCCTGCTCAGTAACCCTGTAGTATGACGTAATTTTATTTTCTGTTCTGCAGTGTCCCTCAGAAGGAGGAAACTTGTTGATTACGGTGAGGGCTGAAATAAACTGGTAGAACTTCCTGTAGTTTTTAATTGCTTGCAATGTATTGATGCATTTGAAAGATTAGCTCTCTTGAGGGGACTGTGCTTTTTTTTTTCTCTATTCCAGATTTTATTCATTAATGATAATGATATTTAAGTTGTTTAAAAATAAGTAGATTAAAATTTGTGGAAAAGTCATAAAATCAGCGTTTATTCAACAATTCTTTGAGATAACTAAAAGTAACCAAAGGCTTCAAATGCTTTACTTTAATTTTCATAAAACTGGCCTATACAGTGTATCTAGCATTGATTTATGGAGGAAAAAGTTTGCAGTTAACGTTAAATATTCATATGTAAAAATAAAAATTAAATCATCCATTAGAAAAAAGATTAGTAATTTTTAATATAAAATTGCACGCAGTGAATTATAAAGGTATGCATTTGTTGATATTAAGGTACTACTGTCTTAATTTGGATAATGAAAAAAGTTGATTATATTTGGCTGTGTTATCTTTCCTTTTTTCTCTCCAAATCTGGTCAAGCTTTCTAACAAGCATGAGATAACCAGCCTCCTGAGTGATTAACAAAAAAGCCATCTCATCACTATAGCAACCAATATTATATCACGAGAGTAACAACATGAAACCTCCTTAGTTACCAGTTTATCATCATTAATTATGATATCATGTTGTGTTAAAGCAAAAGCGATGAATATTAGACCATTTGGGGAAAGTGGGAAATAAATGTCTTGGTTTTCACATTTTGAATACTCATTCAAATAATTTTCATGTTTTGGGAATATTGGGTGTTCTGAACATAGATTGAAAGAATTAATATAAAAATAGATATATTAAAAACCTTTCAAATCTGACAAAGAAAAAACAGTCTGTGGACTACCCGACTGAAGATAGTATTATTTTATACAAATGTTATGAACTCTATTCAAAAAAACTATAATTATTAATCATTGCCTTTTCTAAGAATACTGAAAAATACGCGGTATATTTCTTTGTTAATCTCTCTCTGTACTTTTTCGGTCATAGAGTCCATTTTAATATGGATCAAAAAAGAACTTATATTTGTACACAGCCATTGGGCTTCTTTCATTAAGTAGCTAGATAAACATGTTAACATGGCGTAAAAAGGTACAATCCTTCTTCTTGAGCACTGAGAAAAACAAGTCTGTGTTAGAGAAAACCTGTAGGAGCACCAAATGGAGAGCAAGCAGGAAAACTCTCCCATCTTCTTCCTTTCTGGAACCACCCCTCTTTTATCTCCAATCTAGGGTGGCAGTATTCTCGAAGATGACTCCTAGAAACCCAGTCCAACAGGACTGCCAAGCAGTCTCCTTTCAGAAAAACAAAATGCTTGCTCATTAGACAAGAAAATTTTCTATGCTTTTCATTATCTCTCTGTTTCTCTTTATCTTAAAAAGTAAAGTGCTTTTGTTTTATGCCCAGCAGCAGAACAAGAACAAATTCAAAATTTAGAAATAGATAGTAGGCTGCTTTTTTTTTCTTCATTGGCCTTCTTCATTATGTAAACATCAAGGGTTTGCTTTTTCTCCTAAATTCTCTTTTCTTATGTTTTAGGCCCAGCACAAAAGGAAACAGGTAATTAACATTTTGCATGCACATGCCAGAATTTCTGATGTGGTGGTGTGATGTTTTGATATTGATGAATAGCTCTCTCCTCTTCAGAGCTCCTATTAATTAGATAATTTTTGACTAGGATACTGAAAATAATTTTTTCAGAACTATTGCTAATGCTTTGTGGGGAAAATACAGACCATTTACCTCTGTAAAAGTTCAGCAATGTTTTTTTTTAATATGAATTCAAAGCAAAAACCTGAGGCTATATTAGTGTTATGCATTATCTTTTAAGCATGGACTTATATGGAAGCTGTTGCCAATATGTGAAGTGCTCTTAGAACTAGGAAAGAGGACCATCTTCCCTTATCACTCCTCGAAAATAACATGAGTATAAAGGATAAATGCTATCAAATAAAAAGTAAGGCTTTCTTAACTTTGAAAATTGTTTCTCACAGGAATGAGCAGAGGTTATCCAATTCCATTCTCAGGAAATTGCAAGGAAAGCATTCTTTGGGTGTCTGAACTTTTCAAGGATTTATTACTTTTTTCTTGTATCACTTACCACAATTGTAATTAACTGTGTGCCATTATCTGTTTATCCCATGTCTCCCCGTCAGCCGCTTGTAGGCAGAGAGTCCTTACTGACTTCTTGGTTGTATCCCCAGCACCCAGCCCTATGCCTGTTGACACCAAGTAGGTACTCAGTACTTTGGAGAGAGGAAAGAGGTTAATTGTTGTTGTTAGATGCCGTTGAGTCAGTTCCGACTCATAGCGACCCTGTGTACAACAGAACGAAACACTGCCCAGTCCCGCGCCATCCTCACAGTTGTTGCTATGCTTTAACCCATTGTTGCAGCTGCTGTGTCAGTCCATCTCCTTGAGTGTCTTCCGCTTTTTCACTGACCCTCTACTTTAGCAAGCATGGTGTCCTTCTCCAGGGACTGGTCCCTTCTGATGACATATCCCAAGTATATAAGACGAAGTCCTGCCATCCTCGCTTCTGATGAGCATTCTGGCAGTACTTCTTCCAAGACAGATTTGTTCATTCTTCTGCCAGTCCATGGTATACTCGACATTCTTTGCCAGCACCACAATTTAAAGGCATCAATTCTTTTGTCTTCCTTATTCATCGTCCAGCTTTTGCACGCGTATGAGGCAGTTGAAAATACCATGGTTTGAGTCAGGCGCATCTTAGTTTTCAAAGTGACATCTTCACTTTTTAACACTTTAAAGAGGTCTTTTGCAGCAGATTTGCTGAGTGCAATATATCATTTGATTTCTTGGCCGCTGCTTCCATGGACATTGATTGTGGATCCAGGTAAAATGAAATCCTTGACAGCGTCAATCTTTTCTCCATTTATCATGATGTTGCTTATTGGTCCAGTTGTGAAGATTTTTGTTTTCTTTGTGTTGAGTTGTAATCCATACTGAAGGCTGTAGTCTTTGATCTTCATCAGTAAGTGCTTCAAGTCCTCTTCACTTTCAACAAGCAAGGTTGTGTCATCTGCATATCGCAGGTCGTTGATAAGTCTTCCACCAATCCTGATGCTGCATTCTTTGTCATATAGTCCAGCTTCTCAGATTATTTGCTCAGCATACAGATTGAATAAGTATGGTGAAAGGATACAACCCTGATGCAAAGGTTAGTTATTTCCATCTAAAAATGATAAGGCAAGCGACAAGTGAAGATCCTTTCTAATCCTAGTTTTCTCGTGTTAGTCATATTTTACATATAATATAATGTTATAAACAAGTTTTCTTGGGTTGTTTTAGACTGAAGTCTTCCATTAAGGGCTCTATTTGTTGTTTTTCATTTCTACTTTTTCTTACTCCTTTTCCAGTATTTGACCCAAGAAAGTTCCAGGAATAGAACACTGCCAGTAAAAGGGAAAAGAACACATCTACAATGATTGCTATGTGCACTTTAGGAAAAAAAAAAAAATTAGAAAAAAATATGAAACTATTACCATCCCCTCTTATGACAGCCCATTGTAATAGCAGCAGTCCCATGCACTTTAACAAACTTTTTCAATACCTCCTATTGCATTTTATCCTCACAACGTTCCTGCTGTGAAATGGTTTTTTTCCTAGTTTACACACAAGACATCCGGGGTTGTTAGTGGCTACAGCTACAGGCTGTACAGCTGGAACTAGAGTCACGTGTCCTGATCCCTAACCCTCAGAGGCTCTGCTCCTTCCCCTGTGAACTATGGAGAAGTCACAGTGTGCCTACAGGAAGCACGGTGCAGAGATGCCTTGTGGGGTTGCACCATTCTCATTAAAGAAATGAGGGGAGAGCAAAGGTGCTATACCTGCCTTCCACCAGACACATGTATTTAACATCCAGACCACTGATGAATCATGCAGGTCAGCAACTCTAGGAAAAATACTTTTATTAAAACGCATGTGTAGAAAAGAGAAAAATCAGTGTAATCTTAATTTTGGTGGAATGAAGGCAAAGTTAATTTCAATTGAAGAGTCTTCTGAAGTAACAGAACAAGCGCTTGTAGGAAATGTAGCTCTTTTCCTTGAGTTGCAGTCAGTAGCAAGTAAATTTAACGAGGTTGCCTAGTAAGTGGAGTCCCTGGTGGTGCAAATGCTTAACGGGCTTGGCTGCTAACTGAAAGTTGGAAGTTCTAGTCCACCCAGAGGTGCCTCGGAAGAAAGTCCTGTCATCTACTTCCAAAAAAGAGCCATTGAAAACCCTATGGAGCGCAGTTCTACTCTGAGGCAGATGGGGTCACTATGAGTCAGATTAGACTCTACAGCACCTGGTACTAAAAAAAATACCCAAACCCCTTGCCATCGAGTCGATTCCAACTCATAGCGACCTTATAGGATAGAGTAGAACTGTCCTATAGAGTTTCCAAGGAGCACCTGGTGGATTCGAACTGCCAGCCTTTCGGTTAGCAGCCGTAACACTTAACCACTACACCACCAAGGTGTCCAGTACTGTATTGGTACCTAGTAAATGTTCTTGAGGGTATTTTTAAAAGTGGATAAAATTGAGAATATCATTTGTATATGTAAGAGCTCAAATCTTTAATAACACTTTCAAACAGTAGTCTCTTGAGCATTCTAGTAATTTTCTGCAATTTCTTTGTACCGTCTGAGAAAGAGTAAGGAGCCCTGGTTGCACAGTGGTGATGAAGCATTTGGCTGCTAACCAAAAGGTTGGCAGTTCAAGTCCACCAGCTGTTCCTTGGAAAACCTATGGGGCAGTTCCACTCTGTCCTTTAGGGTCACTATGAGTCAGAATCAAGTTGACGGCCACAAGTTTGGTTTGGTTTTAAGAAACAGTAAAATTCTGCCTAACATTTGTCTAAATTTTGCCATGTACCCCAGGGTTTTTTGTTTTGCTTTTTTTTTTTTTTTTTAACACCCTTTCATTAACTCCTTAAACAACTCTACAAAATAGATATTTTACAGAAGAGGTGACTTTTAGGAAAAGTTCACACCCTACACAAGGTTATGCTGTTGCTGTTAAAGTGCAGTAGAGGTAGAATTCACTCCCATGTCTCAGACACCACGGCCCTTTCCATGCTCTCTCCATTGGCTGCCCTGCCTCCAAGGACTGTCCAACTGGAAGCAATGGCTTTTTATAATAAACACCCTAGCCCATCACAAAAGCCAAGAGTTAATATTTGTAGAGCTACTTTTTCCAAAAATAATGATGGTAATAATAATAGTAAGCAATTATGTGCCAGTCATCATTCTAAGCACTTTGCATGCATCAACTCATTTATTCCTCCCAACAGCCCTTTGCAGTAAGTACTATTGTTATTTTTCCTTTTTCAGGAACCTGAAGCAGAGAGGTCATACAGCTTGTCTGTGATCATATAGCTAGATGGGGGGGATTAGAACCTGCTATCTACCTACTGAGGAGCCCTGGTGGTGCAGTGGTAAAGCTCTCGGCTGCTGGCAGTTTGAACCCACCAGCTTCTGTGGGAGAAAGACATGGCGGTCTGCTTCCATAAAGATTACAGCCTTGGAAACCCTATGGGGCAGTCCTACTCTGTCCTATAGGGTTGCTATGAGTCGAAGTCAACTCGATGGCAATGCGTTTGGTTTGAATTTTTATCTACCTACTGACCGACCTCCTTACCTTCCTCTGCCTTCCTCCCTCCCTTTTTTTGGGCAGGCTTGCATAGTTAAATTTGCGCTCAGTTAAAATGCGTGGGGGATCCAACTCCACCGTAGTCATT
The DNA here is from genome assembly GCF_000243295.1 of Trichechus manatus latirostris. NCBI lineage: Eukaryota > Metazoa > Chordata > Mammalia > Sirenia > Trichechidae > Trichechus > Trichechus manatus. The sequence goes on from NW_004444103.1 coordinate 2,250,108, forward strand.
GAAAAGCCATCCAGTACAGCACTGTCCATAGAAATAGGATGTAAGCCCAAAATGCAAGTCATATATGGAATTTTAAATTTTCTGGTAGTCACATTAAAGAGGTAAAAAGAAACAGGTGAAATTAATCTTATTTACTACATTATATTGAAAATATTTTCATTTCAACATGTAATTAATATTAATGAGATAGCTTTCCTTTTTTCATAGTCTGTCTTTGAAAGCTGGTGTGTATTTTACTCTAAGGGCACATCCTGTTTAAGAACAGCCACATTTCAGGTTCTCAGTAACCGCCTGTGGCTAGTGGTCGCTAGATTGAATAGCACAGGCCTCATGTAAGGCTGAGAGTTGGACTCCACAATCTGAATCTTTGTGTTTATTTCCCTGGTAGATCTCAGGATGTCAGGCGTTGAAAGTAACTTAAAATTTGCAACCCCTCCACCCCCAACCAAGAATCTCTCTCCTCCCTCCCTGGTTTGTTTTCCTGCATTTTACTGATAATCATCTAACACACAATATAGTTCATTTATCCTACTTCTTGTTCTAGAATGTTAGCTCTATGAGGACAGAGGTTTTTTTGTTTTGTTTTGCTTTTTTTTTTTTTGGTGAAAATATACACAACAAAACATACACCAGTGAACAATTTGTACATGTACAGTTCGTTGACAATGGTTATATTCTTTACACTGTGTCACCATTCTCACTGTCTCTGCCCATATCGTTTAACTATTGTTAACTTACTCTCTGCCCCTTAAAGTTATCATCTGTACTTTAGAGTTACTGTTCTTTTTATTGTTGTAGTTTAAGTGAAAGTTTACGTTTCAAGTTAGTCTCTTATACAAAAATTCATACATACATTGTTATATGTCCCTAATTGCTCTCCCCATACTGTGACAGCACACTTCTCCTCTCCACTCCTGATTCCCCATGTCCATTCAACCAGCTCCTAACCCTCTCTGCCTTCTCATCTCACCTCCAGACAGAAGCTGCCCATTTAGTCTCATGTATCTACCTGAGCTAGGAAGCACGCTCTTCACGAGTATCATTTTATGTCCCACAGTCCAGTCCAATCTTTGTCTGAAGAGTTGGCCTCAGAAATTGTTTTAGTTCTGGGCTGACAGAAAATCCAGGGGCCATGCTTTCTGGGGTTCCTCCAGTCTCAGACCATTAAGTCTTCTCTTTTTACTACAATTTGAGTTCTGCACCCCACTTTTCTCCCATTCCGTTAGGAACTCTCTGTTGTGTTCCCTGTCAGGGCAGTCATTGGTGGTAGCTGGGCACCATCTAGTTCTTCTGGTCTTAGGCTGATGGAGTCTCTGGTTTATGTGGCCCTTTCTGCCTCTTGGGCTAATAGTTTCCTTGTGTCTTTGGTGTTCTTCATTCTCCTTTACTCCAGATGGTTGGGACCAATTGATGTATCTTAGATGGCCGCTTGCAAGCTTTTAAGAGCTCAGACGCCTAGAGTTACTGTTGTCATTTTGATCTCATATATTTAATTCTTTAAAAGAGCACAGGCTCAAGGCAGATACTCTTTATTTATTGAGCTAGACTGTTGTTTAATTTAAAGATGACATCATGCAATAGCTTTGGTTCAAGTTCTAAAAGTTGTTTCCCTAAATAGACAATAGATAAGTGGCAACTTTGGTGAATGGTAAGACAATACACAATATGGGGAAGCCAGCACAACTTGTACAAGGAAAGGTCATGGAAGCTCCATAGACACATTCAAACTCCCTGAGGGACTGAATTATTGGGCTGAGGGCCGTGAGGACCATGATCTTGGGGAACATCTAGCTCAATTGGCATAACATAGTTTATAAAGAAAGTGTTCTAAATTCTACTTAGGTGAGTAGCATCTGGGGTCTTAAAAGCATGTGAGCAGCCATCAAAGATACTCCACTGGTCTCACCCCTTCAGGAGCAAAGGAGAACAAAGAAAATTAAAGATACAAGGGAAAGATTAGTCCAAAGGACTAGTGGACCACAGCTACCACAGCCTCCACCAAACTGAGTCTACTACAACTAGATGGTACCTGGCTACCACCACTGACTGCCCTGACAGAGATCACAATAGAGGGTCCCAGACAGAGCAGGAGAAAAGTGTAGAACAAAATTCTAACTCACAAAATAAGACCAGACTTAACTGGTCTGACAGAGACTGGAGAAACCCTGAGAGTATGGCCCTCGAACACCCTTTTAGCTCAATAATGAAGTCTTTCCTGAGATTCACCCTTCATCCAAAGATTAGACAGGCCCACAAAACAAAACAAGACTAAAGGGGCACACCAGCCCCAGGGGCAAGGACTAGAAGGCAGGAGGGGACAGGAAAGCAGGTAATAGGGAACCCAAGGCCAAAAAGGGAGAGTATTAACATGTTGTGGGGTTGTTAACCAATGTCATAAAACAATATGGGTACTAACTGTTTAATGAGAAGCTAGTTTGTTCTGTAAACCTTCATCTGAAGTACAATAAAATAAAATAAAAAGTTGTTTCCTCGCAATTTATTCAGGGGTTTCTCCAGTCTCAGTGTATCCAACAAGTCTAGTTTTCAGTAATAATTTGAAGTTCTTTTCCACAATTTTACTCCTTTTGATCAAGATCCATCTCCTGGCTGAGAGCAGAGATTTTGTCTTTTGATAACTGCTATATCCCCAATGCTGAGAAAAGTGCCTGGCACATATTCGATCCTCAAAAAATATTGATTGAATAAACAGATCAACTTATAGCACAGAGTTATCAAGCTATTTATAGAAGAAAGAACATCTGTAAACTGGCAAGCTGGCTTACAAACATCATTCAAACCAGTATCTGATTAATTAACAGTATAGGGCAAAAACTAACCACTTAAAAATAATAGGATTGGAAGAATTAAATTAGAAATCTGTGCCCTTATCACAGGGGATGTGGAAGGGGGCGCTGACTCTGGATAAAGAGACCAGAAGTTATAGATATCAATTGCACTGACAAGGTATAGTAATCTAACCTGTTTTAGTTGCTTCTATAATTCAGTACATTGCTCAGTTTTGATTCAGTTTTCTTCCATCTTTGGGAATTCTTCAAATTCTGCATTGGCTGGAAACATTTGCAAAATAAAGAGATTTTAAAACTTTTTAATGGATAAAATAAAACAAATGGCCTTCTAATGGCTTCCTTTCTTTACTGGGAGTTATTTGCAGGTGTTTCATGAGATCAGATAACTCATTTTGAGAACTTGAAATTTCTAGGAAGGAGTTTTTCAAGGGGAGGGGAGGTTATAAAATACCGCCATTTGGTTGAATTAGCTTGGCTTCCTTTTGATTATTAATTAAGAAATGTTTGATTTGCGCTGTTGCAAAATCAACTAGTTTTCTCCTTTGGTTTAATTTTATATCACTAACTATCAAAACCCCTTCCCATCAATTCTGGCTCATAGCGACCTGGTAGGACAGAGTAGAACTGCCCCATAAGGTTTCCAGGGCTGATCACTAACTATATTGTTTATAATAGTGAGATCCTCTTTATTTAAAATCTAGGGTTTAAAATGGCAGTGAAACTTCATTTTTGTAATTATGCTTTTCTTAAAAATCACATACCTTGTTGATGCAAATCAGCTATTATTTTTAAAGAAGAAACAATTTGTTGTTTAATTCAAAGCATTTCTTATCAGTAAAAATGGCATCTAATAGTAGTCCTTGCTTTCTCCTGAAAACTGTGTATCATATTGTGATTCAAGATGAAGGAGGGGAGATTGCTCCTTAGAGCTTGCCCTTGACCTGTCATCTTTTGCATAAATTTGGTGCCTAGGCTGATTGTGGATTTAGAAATTGGAGGTGCCCAAACAAAAAGTAGCATGGAATGAGCAGGCAAAGTCTTTGTGTGGTGAGGATCTTTCTTGGCACTCTGGTTGCCAGGTTCCCAGGTCTAACCTCCTGTGCTCTCATTTTCAGAGGCTCAGTTGAACAGGATAGAGATGCTTTCCCAGAGGGCCGCGGTGCTTACTTTCTTTAAGAGGAGATGTTGGCACTGTGGCAGTCCTTATGTTATTAGGACGTGTTTGCCATCTGGGTGACATTTTAATTTAACACCCCATTGTCAGAGTGTAGCAATAAATACTAAATAAATAAAATCTGTTCTGCTTAAGAGTTTATGTGTATAGTAACAAACAGATGCTGAGTATATTAAAAACTGCATAGGTAATGAAAATGATTATTGTTATCAGTGAATGATTTCTTTCTAATATGTGTAAGATAATAAGTGTCCCTCATAAAAATTTTGTTTCCTTATAAGTTTTTCTAAGTACTTTTTAAATATTGCATGTTATCATGAATTGAGAAGCCTAAATAATAGACCTGAAATTCTGCATCCCTGTAAACATTGACTCATCATCGTAGTCAGAATCGACTAGACAGCAATGGGTTTTTTTTTTTTTTAATAAGCATTGACAACACTTTACAAAATTTGTATACTAAAAACACAGAATCCTCACCCTAAGAAGAATCTTAACAGGTAGTTCAAAAATTTTAGGCTGTGTGACTGGGATGTTGGGACCTTGGCCTGAAAGTAAAAGTTCTATGACCATTTCTGCTTCTGAGTCACCTGCTGATTGGGAACAAAGTGATAGATACAATCTGACTCTAAAGCAAAGAAAACGACTTACTGTGTTTTTCTTGAGAATACTTGAGAAAATTATATAAATCTGTTAGAATTTTTGGTCTGTAGAACCATATGCATATGTATAGTAAAAACTCATTTGAGTTACACTAATTTAGTATTTGTGATCATCTGGATAGGGGTCAGAATTGAAATTTATTTTTGTACTATGTATAAAGAAAAGCTTTGGGTATTTTTAGATGATCAATAAACTAAATTATATAAGAAGATAAGATTTTTCTGATATCCATAAATTGATTCTGTCATCTAACATGATACAGTTGAAATGTTAACTTTAAACTATTCTTACTAGTCTGTTCTTACCTTCAACACACAATTAGCCTAATTCTATCTAATGTGTGCACAAGAAAGTATTAAGACCATATTCCCTTTTAAGTACTGGGTAAGTAATACTAATTCAGTTTAGCTTTTTCCAAATCTAATCTGGAATGAATGAGGAGTCATACTGTGTTTATTTGCCTCAATTCTCCTCCCACCACCTTGCTAACCACACAAGAAAAGAACACCACACTATATAATGTGTATTCACATTGATTAGTTAGCTTATAACCATGTTGACTGAGGAAATGTCTGTGTCACGCAGTAGTTCCATGCATGCTCAGGTAACTAACCAACTAAGTGAAATATCAAACCAGGAAACAAGCAGCATCTTGTACACCAGTGGCAACACGATGGCAATGCTTGAACCACTCTCAGACCTGCTGCTGCACTCACTGCTTGCCCAAAGGAGAGGACTAGGTCTCTGTCAACCCCAGACAAATCATAGGGATGTTTAAGGCCTTAGTTCTCAGTCTTCTAAAATTGGTTCTGCATCTGCATTCCTTTAACATCTTTCCTCATTTATCTGAGCTTAACTCTAAAAGGCGCCCTGGTGGTGCGGTGGTTAAGAGCTCAGCTGCTAACCAAAAGGTCGGCAGTTTGAATCTGCCAGCCACTCCCTGGAAACCCTATGGGGCAGTTCTACTCTGTCCTGTAGGGTCACTGTGAGTCAGAATTGACTTGATGGCAACGGGTTTGGGTTTTTTTTGTTTGTTTGGTGTCTTAGGCTGAGTTCTCTAGAGAAGCAAAACCACTAAAGCATATACATATATATATAGAGAGAGAGAGAGATGTATATTAAGGAAACAGCTCACATGATTGTAGAGGCTGGAACACCCCAAGTCCATGGATCAGGATAGTGACTTGTCCTGCTTCATGTAGCTCCAGGGGTTGGTGAACCCAAGATCGACAGGTCAGAGAGCAGGGCTCTTGCTCACAGGCTGTGAAGATCGATGAATCTCAAGATCAGCAGGCAAGACCGCAAGGCTTCTCCTGATTCACGTAGCTGCAGGGGCTGTCGAACCCAAGATCGGCAAGTCAGAGAGCAAGGCCCTTGCTCACAGGCTGTGAAGATCGACGAATCCTAAGAACAGCAGGTAAGCTGCTAGCTCAAGTCCCAAGACTTGAGATCAGATGAACAGGAGGCAGGTTCAGGATCCAGAGAGGGTAAAAGCCAGAACGTCCACTTATATTTGGGTGCAGGCTACACGCCCAAGGAAACTCCCTTTCGACTGATTGGCTTCTCACAGCAGATCCCATCGTGAAGATGATCACATATAAACACTGAGAATCATAGCCCAACCAAGTTGACACACAATCTTAACCATCACATTTGGTAACGCTAAGAAAGCAGTAATATTTGTTACTCTGCTTACAAAGCACTGAGCACTGCCCTGCAGCCCTCTGCCTTTGGTTTTCCACCCCCTTCAATTAGCATTGGTACCACCAGCACCATGGAGCCCTGGTGGCACAGTGTTTAAGCTCTCGGCTGCTAACCAAAAGATCAGCAGTTCAAACCCATCAGCTACTCCAGGGGAGAAAGAATGTGGCAGTCTGCCTTGGAGGTATCGCCAGCATGGAATGGTGAGCCTCCAGTGAGGTGTCCTGTGACCTAACTAGAGACACCTCTCCTTGATCTATGTCTCTTTGTCAATGAGTCATCAATCCTTTCTCTCCTTTTTTTTCCCAGTAGAACAGCCTGTCAGTACTTAGTCAAAATAAGTACACAGTATACCCTATGACCTTGCAATTTCACTCCTGTTTATGTGTGCCAAAGAAGTGATCACTCAGGCATCTGGGGTCTTAAAAGCTAGCGAGCGGCCATCTAAGATACATCAGTTGGTCCCAACCCAACTGGAGCAAAGGAGAATGAAGAACACCAAAGACACAAGGAAAATATTAGCCCAGGAGGCAGAAAGGGCCACATAAACCAGAGACTTCATCAGCCTGAGACCAGAAGAACTAGATGGTGCCCAGCTACCACCAATGACTGCCCTGACAGGGAACACAACAGAGAGTTCCTAACGGAATGGGAGAAAAGTGGGGTGCAGAACTCAAATTCCAGTAAAAAGACCAGATTTAATGATCTGACTGAGACTGGAGGGACCCCAGAAGATATGGCCCCTGGACTCTCTGTTAGCCCAGAACTGAAACCATTCCCGAAGCCAACTCTTCAGACAAAGATTAGACTGGATTATGGGACATAAAATGATACTCATGAAGAGTGTGCTTCTTAGCTCAAGTACATACATGAGACTAAACAGGCAGCTCCTGTCCGAAGGCAAGACGAGATGGCAAAAAGAGACAGAAGCTGGTTGAATGGACACAGGAGATCCGGGGTGGAAAGGAGGAGTGTGCTGTCACATTATACGGAGAGCAGCTAGGGTCACATAGCAATGTGTGTATAAATTTTTGTATGAGGAACTGACTTGAACTGTAAACTTTCACTTCAAGCACAGTTTTTAAAAAACAAAAAGATAACTCGGTTGTCAGGAGTCATATGCAAGTATGCTCATCGCAGAGCTCATGGTGGTAATCAGAGGCTGTCTGAAAGCCCCTGACTGTGTGGAAATTGATAGGGCACCTGGTGGACGTGTACTTTCAAGCATGGTACAGCAGTTAAAAACAGTGCAGTAGACATACAAATAGCAACAGTACAGAGTGAGAAAGCAAGAAACAGCACAATACATAAATACATGCATCAGAACAACCATACATCATTTCAAGCACACATATGAAATGAAAGATGCACAGAAAATACATTGGGATGATTACTAAGGGCAAGGGAACAAAGAAGTGAATAAAAATAAGAAAAGAATGTTCCATGAACAAAATAATAATAGTGTGCTAAACTGAGGAAACTAATTAACTCCATTCTCTGCACCTGAATTCTTAAACACACACACACCTTAGTCTTTAGTCGTACAAGACTCTTTTGCATTTGACACATTTGATCATTCTCCTGTGAAATGCTTGGCTCCCTTGGATTCCATTACATCTCTTCCACGTTGTTTTTCTTCCACCTGTTTGGCAATCCTTTTCAGTTTACTTTGCTGCCTCCCCCTTGTACTTTATACAGTCTCTGAGTGATTTCACCCACTTCATCCTCATCATTTCAACTGCAACCTCCAATCTTTATTTCTGGCTCAGTCCTACCTCTTACCTGTCAGCACTCCCCCCCACCTTACCCCACCCCAATGCAGTCAGCCATCCAGTCCTGCCAGTATTTGGTCTTTTTTTTTTTTTAATTTCTCACCTCTCATTCCCAATGCTACTACCCTTCATCATCTCTTGCCTAAACTGTATCAGCTGCTTTCTAACCAGTCTCCCTATGTCCATTCTTGTCACCTTCCTAATCCATCCTCCACATTGCTACCAGAAAGCCATCTAAAATAATCTTTAGTCTAAGGCTTATTCTCAAGTGACTTTCACCTATACTAGATTAAGCTGAAACTCTTTCCGCTTATCCTTCCCTTCTTATATCTTAAAATGTCTTCAGATATGACATTTCACCACTACTGAGCTATTTGTTATTCCCTACAAACGTCACGTTATCGCTGTTACCTGGATTTCTCCCAACTCTTCACCTCGCTAATGTCTTCTCATCTCAGACTGAATTCCGTGTCTCTGCCTCCAAGTGACCATGCTCTATCACTGTTTTATAACCATCAGTTTATTTTCTGTCTATTGTACACTAGAGATAGCTCCTTGCAGGTAATCACAGTGTTATACTCATATTTTCATCCCTAATAACTTGTACAGAGACTTATACTTGGTTGTCCATTCCTAAGTACTTGTTAAATGAATGAAAATATCATTTTGTAGTCCTTTTGACTGTAGATGGTTTACCAAAAGAAAACCAAAAAACCAGACCCATTGCCATCAAGTCAATTCTGACTCATAGTGACCCTATAGGACAGAGTAGAATTGCCCTATGGGGTTTCCAAGGCTGTAATCTTTATGGAAGCAGACTGCCACATCTTTCTCCTGCAGAGCAGCTGGTGAGTTCAAACCACCGACCTTTTGGTTAGCAGCTGAGCGCTTAACCACCGTACCACCAGGGCTCCTTACTCAAAAGAGGGAGATTTATTTTTTCTTATCATCTGTTCTCTCACAATATAAATTCTGTCATCTTATCTAAATTTATACCACTATTTATTGCATTTCTCTTTATTGTTTAACCCCAATTGATAGTTTTATCTTTCCATTTTCTAGATTATTCTCCAAGTTTGTTTAATGTGTATTATAGTTTAAACAGAATTGTTTTAACTTCCTTATAAAATATGGCATGCTCTGTTTTAGTTACTTCATTTTCTACATAGACTTGTCAGCCAACCATTTATGCTTGAAAAAAAAAAAATGCTTCGTACACACCAGAGTGATGCCGTGAAGCTCATGCATCATCTTGATTCACAAAGAATGTTGAAAAGAAAGAAAAAGATTCATAAAATAAGAACATGAGGCAACTGCACAAGATAATGCATCAGGAATACTTAATTGAAAATACACCAGATTCCACAGGATCTGGAAAAATATCTTACACTCTTCCAAAAACTTCTTTCATGAATATTTGTCTTCTTTAGAAATTCTTCATGTGAAGAGATTTAGAGAGAACATAAGCACCCCCTGAGAAAGCAAAACATTTATATAATGTCTCCTTTGATGTGCTCCTTACGGGGAGTTATTCCCTAGGCCGTAATCTCTAACACTCTGAACAGCTCTTGATAGAATCTTACCTCCTTGCTCTGAAGATGCATGGAAATCTCATTTCAAGTGTTCAACACCTGTTCCCTAAAAGGTCTCAAAAAGGATGGCAGCTTGCTCGGCTCACTTGACAGCGTGTCATGTATTTGTTGGGTTTTTTGTTTGTTTGACTTCTATATGGAATGTGATTCACAGATAAATGCCATCTTGAAATAACAAGCTTTCTTCCTTTCATGAACAATTTTGTAGAATTTATCATGCTCCAAAGCCAGAGTTTGAAAGGGACTGATTGGTGACCCCCCTCGTTTATTTACTAACATGTGTCAACAGGTAAACCAGGTGACATATAGCAGCCTGTCTCCTGCAGCACCTTGTTAATCCGAGTAGTTTAGATGTATTAAAAAGTCTTTTCCAATTGGACAAAACCAAAGTAATGCAAACTGACAGATTCCCACTCTTTTATTTCTCAACAGTGTTTATAAATACTCAAAAGCCTGCACAGATGAAGTCATTTTAGAAATTAGGGAAGCTTCGTTATTGTAAGCCATAGCTAAGCAGCCACATAGCTTCAAGAAATAAATCAAAAGACCTAATCGAAGCTTTTTGTAATGCTAGATTTTTTTTTTATTTATTTCAAAAAGGAAACCTGTAAAATAGCCCTGAGGCTTCAGTGCATACACACATATTCACAGCAGCTGGCCAACACAGGATGTTAAAGCTGCAGAAATGTGCCAGATGGCACTATGCCCAACCCTACTCTCTACACCTGGGCTTCATACTTATCCAGCTAAGAGACTTTCTCTAAGCCTTAGCATCAACCATATTATCACTACTAATGTAAGCACTGGCTGCCCTAGCAGATCTTCTGTGCCAAAGCAAACAAATACGTACACACAGACATCAAGATCTTTTGAATAATTTCTTAGCACCCAAGGCTGTAAGTCTTTCACACAGTATCTTTCATATTGTGGTTGCTGTCTCCAGGAAGCTTCTTCTTCCTCAGCTTGCCTCCCAGCTGGCAAGCACCTGGAGTCCCTTTCACATCTCCCATTGCCCAGTCCTGAACAGACCATCTTCATCCCACTGCCTCACTAGACCCTGCCTTGCCTGAATCCCCCATTGTTCATTGGCAGATTTTCTCCTTGAGAATGGTAAAGAGTGAAAGGGGCTGAAGGAGCAGGAGAGGATGTGAGACTGTACACGTGATGATGCTCCTCTTATGCATGAATATAACATGACAGTGAAGAGGCTGCTTAGGTAAATATAATTAGAAGACAAGAAGGAGTGATCATGACATGAAAGATGCTGTGTTATTTCTGTGTGCCGTCAAGTCAATTCCAAATGATAATGAACCTATAGGACAGGGTAGAACTGATCCATAGGGTTTCCTAGGCTAAAATCTTTATGGGAGCAGATGGCCAGGTCTTTACTACCTTGGAGCTGCTGTTGAGTTTGAACCATTGACCTTTCAGTTAGCAGCTGAGTGCTTAACCATTGTGCCACCAGGGCTCCTTAAAGATGCTATAGCCTTTAATTATATAATAATTGAATATTGGCATGGCAGTCACTGTTATTGAGATTATTCGGATGATTTTCTATATCTAAATTATATTGAAGGCAAATGGAAAGAATGTATATAAAAAGAGCAGTAAAGCAAGGGAAAGGACTACTTACTACTTTCAGATATTGAATGTATGTGTGTATGTACACATAAATATGTATATACATGGCGTAGCTAAAGACCAGTCTTTAGAAAAACCCGTTATGCAATTAGCGTGCAAAATTACCAGTTGCAAAATTGTATGCTGTCATTAGACTCCTACAACGTAGTTTTAGCCAGAGCTGCCTACAGCAAACTAAGTATACAATATAAAAAACTTTCTTCTTCTCCAAGCCTTCATAGTCCTTGAATCCAGAAACACTGGAGATATTGTCTTACCTGTAAAACTTTAGGTTTCTCTGCTTCACAAACTAAACTCAAACCAGGGCATACGTGTGTTTGTCAGCTCTTGTAAGTCGCATAGTTTATCAAAGTCTGGGAAAAAGATAAACCAAATATTAAATTTTTTTATTGTGCTTTAGGTGAAAGTTTATAGAGCAAATTAGTCTCTCATTAAACAACACACATATTATTTTTTGACACTGGTTGCCAACCCCACAACCTGTCAACACTCTCACCTTCTCGACCTTGGTTTCCCCATTTCCATTCGTCCAGCTTTCCTGTCCTCTCCTGCCTTCTCGTCCTTGCTAGTGTGCCCAATTAGTCTCATATACATGGTTGAACTATGTGTATTATAGTTTGTTTTATGGGCCTGTCTAATCTTTGACTGAAGGGTGAACCTCAGGAGTGACCTCAGTACTGTTAAAAGGGTGTGGGGGGGCCATACTCTCGGGGTTTCTCCAGTCTCTGTGAGTCCAGTAAGTCTGGTCTTCTTTTGTGAGTTTGAATTTTGTTATACATTTTTCTTCAGCTCTGTCCGGGACCCTCTATTTTGATCCCTGTCAGAGCAGTCGGTGGTGGTAGCTGGGCACCAAGTAGTTGTGCTGGACTCAGTCTGGTGGAGGCCATGGTAGTTGTGGTCCATTAGTCCTTTGAACTAATCTTTCCCTTGTGTCTTTGGTTTTCTTCATTCTCCCTTGCTCCAGACAAGGTGGAATCAGTGGAGTGTCTTAGATGGCCGCTTACAAGCTTTTAAGACCCCAGACGCTACTCACCAAAGTAGGATATAGACCTAGAGAAATAAGAGCCGTCACGTGAATAGACATATGCACACCCATGTTCATTACAGCATTGTTCACAATAGCAAAAAGATGGAAACAACCTAGATGCCCATCAACAGATGAATGGATAAACAAACTATGGTACATACACACAATGGAGTATTATGGAACAATAAAGAACAATGATGAATCTGTGAAGCATCTCATAACATGGATGAAACTGGAGGACATTATGCTGAGTGAAATAAGTCAATCACAAAAGGACAAATATTGTATGAGACCTCTACGTAAAAACTCATGAAAAATTTACCCACAAAAAGAAATAATCTTTTTTGGTTACAAGGGATGGGAGGGGTGAGAAGGAGCAGTACTAAGTAGACAATAGGTAAGTGGTAACTTTGGTGAAGGGTAAGACAGTACACAGTACTGGGGAAGCCAGCACAACTTGTACAAGGAAAGGTCATGGAAGCTCCATAGACACATCCAAACTCCCTCAGGGACTGAACTGCTCAGAGGAGGGCTGTGGGGACCATGGTCTTGGGAACATCTAGCTCAATTGGCATAACACAGTTTATAAAGAAAATGTTCTACATTCTACCTTGGTGAGTAGCGTCTGGGGTCTTAAAAGCCTGTGAGCAGCCATCTAAGATACTCTACCAGTCTCACCCATTCGGGAGCAAGGGAGAATGAAGAAAACAAGATACAAGGAAAAGATTAGTCCAAAGAACTGATGGACCACAACTAGCACGGCTTCCACCAGACTGAGTCCAGTACAAATAGATGGTGCCCGGCTACCACCACTGACAGGGATCACAACAGAGGGTCTTGGACAGAGCTGGAGAAAAATGTAGAACAAAATTCTAACTCACAGAAAAAGACCAGACTTACTGGCCTGACAGAGACTGGAGAAACCCTGAGAGTATGGCCCCCGGACACCCTTTTAGGTCAGTAATGAAGTCACTACCAAGGTTCACCCTTCAGCCAAAGATTAGACAGCCCCATAAAACAAAACGAGACCAATGGGGCACAACAGTCCAGGGACAAGGACTAGAAGGCAGGAGGGGACAGGAAAGCTGGTAATAGGGAACCTAACGTTGAGAAGGGATAGTGATGACATGTTGTGGGGTTAACCATTGTCATAAAACAATATGTTGTGCTGACTGTTTAATGAGAAAGTATTTGTTCTGTAAACCTTAATCTAAAGTACAATAAAAAAAAAGTCAGAAAAAAGTAGGATATAGAACATTTTCTTGATGAACTATGTTATGCCAGTTGAGCTGGATGTCCCCCAAGAACATGATCCCTAGCCCTCAGCCCAGTAATTCGGTCCCTCAGGGAATTTGGATGTGCCTATGAAGCTTCTATGACTTTGCCTTGGTTGTACTGACTTCCCCAGTATTGTGTACTGTCTTATCCTTCACCAAAGTTACCACTTAACTATTGTCTGGTTAGTGTTTCTCCCTCCCCACCCATCCTCTCCCTTGTAACTATTAAAGATTGTTTCTTTCTCTGTGTAAACCTTTTCATGAATTTTTATAATAGTGGTTTCATACAATGTTTGTCCTTTCGTGATTGACTTATTTCCATCATCATAATGCCCTCCAGATTCATCCATGTTGTGAGATATTTTGCAGATTCATCGTTGTTCTTTATCTTTGCATAGTACTCCATTGTGTGTATGTACCATACTTTGTTTATCCATTCATCTGTTGATGGGCTCTTAGGTTGTTTCCATCTTTTTACTATCGTGAGTAATGCTGCCATGAACATGGGTGTGCATATGTCTGTTTGTATGATGGCTCTTATTTCTCTAGGATATATTCCTAGGAGTGGGATTGCTGGATTATATGGTATTTTTATTTCTAGCTATTTTAAGAAGTGCCATATCGTTTTCCAAAATAGTTGCAGCATTTTGCATTCCCACCAGCAGCACATAAGGGTTCCAATCTCTCCGCAGCCTCTCCAACATTTGTTATTTTCTGTTTTTTTGATTCGTGCCAGTAATGTCAGGGTGAGATGGTATCTCATTGTAGTTTTGATTTGCATTTCTCTTATGGCTAGTGATCTTGAGCATTTCCTCATGTGTCTGTTAGCCACCTGAATGTCTTCTTTGGTGAAGTGTCTGTTCATATCCTTTGCCCATTTTTTAATTGGATTATTTGTCTTTTTGTTGTGGAGGTGTTGGATTTTCCTATAGATTTCAGAGATTAGACCTTCATTGGATTTGTCATAGCCAAAAATTTTTTCCCACTCTGTAGGTTCTCTTTCCACTCTTTCAGTGAAGTCCTTTGATGAGCTAAGTATTTAATTTTTAGAAGATCCCAGTTATCTAGCTTATCTTCTGGTATTTGTGTATTGTTAGTTATGATTGTATCCTATTTATGCCATGGATTAGGACCTCTAGCATTGATTTTAATTTTTCTACAATCTTTATAGTTTTGGTTTTATATTTAGGTCTTTGTGGTATGGTATGAGTGTGAGGTATGGGTCCTGTTTCTTTTTTTACAGATGGACATCCAGTTTTGCCTGTACTACTTGTTAAAAAAGACTGTCTTTTCCCCATTTAATGGACTTTGTGCCTTTGTCGAAGATCGGGTGACCATAGGTGGATGGATTTACATCTGAGTTCTTGATTCTGTTCCATAATCAATGTGTCTGTCATTGTACCAGTACTAGCCTGTTTTGACTACCATAGCTGTATACTAGGTTCTGAGGTCAGGTAGTGTGAGGCCTCTTACTTTTATTCTTCTTTTTCATTAGTGCTTTACTTACCCAGGGCCTCTTTTTTTTCCATATAAGTTTAATGATTAGTTTTTCCATCTCCTTGAATAATGCTGTTGGTATTTGGATCGGGATTGCATTGTGTCTGTAGATTGCTTTGGGTAGAGTTGACATTTTCACAATGTTGAATCTGCCTATCCATGAACATGGTATGTTTTTGCATTTATATGTGTCTCTTTTGGTGTCTTGCAGTAGTGTTTTGAAGTTTTCTTTGTGTAGGTCATTTACATTGCTGGTTATATTTATTCCTAAGTATTTTTTTTTTAGTGTCTATTATAAATGATATTGCATTCCTGATTTCCTTTTCATAGTTTTCTTTATTGGTGTATAGGAATCCAACTGATTTTTATGTATTTTTGTGTATTGCTACTCTGCCAAGTCTTTCTATTAGTTTCTGTAGTTTTCTCATGGAGGCTTTTGGGTTCTGTATGAATAGTATTGTATCACCCACAAATAGGGATAGTTTTACTTCTTCCTTACCAATTTGGATGCCCCTTATTTATGTTTCTTACTTTATTGCTCTAGGTAGGACTTCCAGCACTATGTTAAATAGGAGTGGTAATAAAGGGCATCCTTGTCTTGTTCCTGTTCTCAGAGGGAAAGTTTTCAGCCTCTCTCCATTGAGAGTGATCTTGCCAGGAGGGAACAGAGGGGATGTGATGTGCGAAGCTAAGTGGATGGTGATAGAAAGAAGAGAGAGAAACAGAAGCAAGAAAAAAGCAAAAAAAAAAAAAGAGAGAAGATAAAAAAATAAACAAAATGGTAGCACAGTGAGATTGGATGAGTGGGGGCAGGTAAGACCTGAGGGGGGGCCTTGTGCTGGTGGCTCTCTAGCCAAGCAGTGCAGCTCAGCCTGTCAAGAAGGGGTGGAGGCAGTGCATGGGGCTAGGTGGGCAGGAGAAAGGAAAGAAAGAGAAGAAACAAGAAACAACAACAAAAAATAAATAAATATGGTGCTGATTGGGGTAGGGTGGAATGGAGGTGGTGGTGAGCTGGTGTCTCTCTCACCGGGTGTTGCGGCACAGCTCCTCAGGAAGGGGTGGAGGCAGCACAGGGCCTAGGTGGGGAGGGAAGAAAAGGGAGAAGGGAAAAGATAAAGAAAAATTTTAAAAAATGGTGCTGAGGAAGCCGGCTGGTGGGGGTAGCATGGACTTAGGGAAGCCGCATGCTCTCTAGCCAAGTGGTGCGGCACAGCCGGTCAAAAATGAGTGAGAATAGCACACAGGGCTAGGTGGGCATGAGAAAGGCAAGGAAGGAAGGGAGAAAGAGAGAAGAAACAAAAAAAAAAATATATGTATATATACACATATATATATGGCACTGGGGGAGCCAGCCCTTGGGAACAGGGCAGACCTGATGGCAGCAGTGAGCTGGTGTCTCTCCAGCTGAGCGACCATGGCTCATTGGAAATCAGCAGAGGCAACACAGAAGGAAGAATGGTGGTGGTGGGAAAGCGTGTATCCCTGGTTACAGGGTGCTCTGTCTCCTGTTGGGAGATACGGGAAGTTGCCTTCCCGTCCTACCTGTCAGCAGTGCTTGGTGGCTGTAGTCTAAGATGGTGAATGTGTGCTACGTCAGCTGGTAGGGAACCTCCATGCCGTAGCTCTCCTCCTTCTCTGTTCTCTGTCAGTTTCTTATTCCATTTGGTGCTTGATCAAGTTCCTTATCTCTTCATTTGACACTTAGGGTTCCAGGATTGATGTTTGTATCTGTTTTACTTAGTTTTTCAAGTCTTCGCTGCAGAGGAATGGCATGGTGGTTCTATCTATAGCACCATGTTGGCTCTGTCGCAAGTATTAAATTTCTGTATGCAGATCCTCATAATCTTTTCATTGTAATTCATCACCATCATCCCTTATTTTAAGATCTTAAGAGGAAAATAAGCTTCTGTATTCCTCTTGAAGAAGGCCTCTTAGAGAGTCGTGGACAGTTTTCACTCATATGTATCTGACTTTTTATGGCCTGTCACTCATGGGTCACCACTTACTGTTGACTTATAGAGATTGCTCAGTTTGGATTCAGTCTGGTTGCCATTGGCCTATACTCCAGTGGCCAGTTATCCTTTGTTCCACAGCTGGCCGTTGGTTTAGAAATGAATTTATTGATGTGAAAAGTAATCCAGGTAAAGTAGTTAATGTGACTGTGACCACAGGACAATTATTCTAAAGCACTGTATCATTAGCATGGTTAATTCCAAGGAGGTATTAACTGGAACTGTTGCTTTAAATGACAGAGTCATTAAACAAGTTGGTCCCAAAGGAAGCCTTGGAATTAGGAGGCCGTGGACCCTTTGTTTTCAAACAGCTGTGGCATTAGTATTCTCATGGATTTTAAATGGTTTTTAGGAAGCCATACCATCCTAGATTAGTTATTTTCATTTACACATAGGACCGTCTAAATATCTAAACCCAAAAATGAAACCCATTGCTGTTGAGTCAATTCCCATTCATAGCAACCCTATAGGACAGAGTGGAACTGCCCCATTGGGTTTCCAAGGCTGAAATCTTTACAGAAGCAGACTGTCACACTTTCTTCCCTCTGACTGGGTGGTGAGTTCGAACCACCAACCTTTCGGTTAGCAGCCAAGTGCGTAACTACTTTGCCACCAGGGCCCCTTTGTCCAAATATCTACACCATACTAATTAGGATGATAATATAGAAATGTACAGTATGTTCAGATTCTGCAGAAAAGACCATCACCTACCTAAAATTAGGTTCATATAAAAGTGTAGCTTAATTTCAGGTAAAGGAGGGAATTATCAAAGTTTACACAGGTCACCATTGTTTTTAACTTGGTTTTCGTAAACGCTAGTAGTTCTCAAGGCGCATTCCCCAGACCAGCAGCATCAGCATCACCAGGGAACTTGTTAGAAATGCAGATCCTTGGACCTTGTCATAGACTACTGACTCAGAAACTCTGGGGGTAATGCTGAGCAATCTGTGTTTTAACCACCCCTCTAGGTGATTCCGATGCACAGGGAAGTTGAGACTGCTGATCTATACTGAAGATACTCCATGCACTGACGAAAGTAATATATATTCCAGCACTCGCAGAACTGATGTAGGATATATTAAACCAAGAGAGAGTCAGTAATACATCATTCTCTTGCATTAGCTGACAGTGCCAGGTCTTGGGGATGTCACAGACATTGGGGCAAATATAGGCCAGGTTGACCCTCAAGGAGTTGGGGAAGTGGGGGTGAGTTTAGAAAACACCTCTTTCCAGATTCTGAGGCAGTCTTCTTAGCTAGCAAGTTATAGTATTCCCTTTAGGGTACTAAGCCCAGAGAGTTCTCCAGAATCATCTAAACTAGTCACAAGTTCTAAAGCAAGTGGCACTTTTGGCAGGGAGGGGTTGTTTTGTTTAACATGGGAGAAAGTATCTAATTTCCCACCCCACCCCTTCTTCCCTCCTGGGAAGAGAAGGCCTATGAGTATTGAGATCTGGCCAGGATTAAGACTCCCTGAAGCCTAGTTGTCCTAGGCTGTGGCACCATGTCACTTAGGACAGTTGCTGTGCCTAGAGAAGGAGGATGGGCCAGAAAACCTCAAAAAAAATTAGACTTTCCAATCAAACCATCAATCTGAATGGGCTGCACAAAGAGGGAGAACGTTGACACCAGACAAGAGTTAAGGTTCACATTATGCATGAATATATCAAATGACAATGGGAGCCAGTAAAAACCAGCTTGGTAAATTTCAGTGTGTTGCTCTTGGCTAGAATCCTTCTTCATTTGGGAACATTTTTACTTTTCTATGATAATGCCCCTGACTCCCCAAAGCAATTGCTTTTAATTTTATATCTTTATTAGGGAACAAATAAAAACTCCCTAAGCCAGCTAGGGTAGTGTAAAGGGGCTTATGAATGGACAGAGGCATCTAACGTGGAGAAGATAGCTCAGATGGAGCTTTTTCTGGTCTCCATTACAGAACAAATTTCTTATGTGCCCCATAGCATTGTGTGTGTTTGTGTGTAATGCAGTTTTGCCTTATATTTCAGCTGGGGTGGGGCAGAGAGGAGGAATCAGTCACTACTTTGGAGGAGAGGGCAGAGAAGGGAAATGGAGGTATCCATTCCACTATTTCTTCATCCAGGTCTGAGAGGAGTTGAGTTTTGCCAACCAGTAGTCCACAGAGGAAGTACATCCAGAATACTCCTTAGAAGTGGGGATGGTGGGACTTCATCTCCCTTATTTTGGACATTTTATTAGGAGGGGACCAACCTAGAGAAGGACATCATGCTTGATAGAGGATCAGCGAAAAAGAAGGAGACCCTAAACGAGATGTATTGACACAGTGGCTACCAGCGGGCTCAGATATACCCACTATTGTGAGGATTGCACAGGACCAGGCAGTATTTCTTTTTGTTATACATCGGGTCTGTATGAGTCAGAGCCAAATCTATTGCACCTGACAACAACAGCAACAGTCCAAAGAGGAGGCTGGCTGCATTTGCCGCTGGATGACCTTTGAGGTTCCAAATGGGAAAATTCAGATGTTGTGCCCTTGGCCCAACATCTTTGTTCTTTTAACCCTTGCGAGATGCATCCTTATTGTGTGGGCCTCCAGAGTCCCTTGTGAATGCCTCCACATTGCTAATCTCCCTGCTTCTTCCAAACCTCAGTTCTTCCTTTAACTCCTTTCCCTAGACAGTGATCATTCTCTCATTTCTTCCTTCTCTCTGCCCATCTTTTTCCCAGGACCTGCAGTTATCCCTACAGTCCTTTCTTAAGTCTTTCAAGCTTCTCACGAAGAGTGAACGAGTTCATTTCTTTGGATAGGAAGAGGAAAAATGGGGGAGACTTCTGTGTTAGACTGATACTAATTTTCTCTGGCCTAAAGTTTCTGAACTCAAACACATAACCACTCAAAGAATAATTTCATTCCAAAGGACCCCATGAAAAATTTAAAGTCTCCTATGGACACATCTTTGATCCTGTTTCTTGCAAGCTAATAACCCTGTATGCTGAGTGCATTTAATTCACTGTGTATCTGGCTTTATTACAGAACTTTCTCATATTGACCAAAAATGGATGGTATGTAGCCATACCCTACCTCCTCATTGGGTTAGGAAAAGATAAGCATAAATTTTTCAAAGGCAGAAATATTATGTTCATTGTTGTATCTCCTCAGTCGCTAGCACAGTCCCTTACATGCAGTCAATGTTTGCTGAATCAAATTCTGGGCCACAAAATCTGGGAATGTTGAAGAACCAAGCAAGAGTGCATATACAGGGATTATTTTTTGATAACCTTAGCTGGTCTTCATGGCTGCAATACAAGGGACAGAAGAGGTAGGCAGTAATGGGATGGAATTATTGCCATAGTCCTTCAATCCAGCACCATCTTGAGCTATTTCTTGTTTAGCTGCATGTACAGATACAATTAGTCTGCTAAAAGTTTAAGGTCAAATGTGTCATCTATATATCACATATGGAGAAAAAGGAACTGAAATGATCGAACTGGTCTTCTCCCCATGCCCTCTTAACAGCCTTCACTGTAAGTTCTTGGCGCCTCCACCATTAGAGACTCAATGGCAGAAAGGAGGCAGCAGAGAAGAAGGTGCTGGGAGTATGAAGCAGGGGAGCAGAATTAAAGTCTACCAAAGCAGAACAGTCAGGAAGTCTTCTTACACCTTTCCATCTTCCTACCTTTGCCCTGTGGGATCACTTCTTAAATGTACAGAGTTATAATTAAGAGGAATTGCTTTGGGGAGCCAAGGAGCATTATCATAGAGAGGTAAAAATGTTCCAGAATGAAGAAGGATTATAGCCAAGAGCAACACGTTGAAATTTACCAAGAAGCCTTGCTACTTTTGGCATATTTGTTTTAAATGTCACAATTTGAAATGTATTACAACAATCAGCAACTTGGTGTGAAGCTTGAAGAATGTAGAGACATCTGTAATGCTGTGGAAATGTGACCCAAAAAAAAGAGCGAAAGAACATTTAAAGGAAGAATTCTCAAATATTCACAGTGTTCAGATTTTTTAATGGAGCTATTGATAACCCTGTTATCCAATCGAGTTTTGACTATAAAACGCATTAAACCTCTTGGCTGCAGTTAAATGGGTGATAGCCAGAGGTGGCATACATAGTGTACTTGATAAAAATGCTATTCATTTAAAAGTATTAGAGTGGCCATTATGTTCAAGTACAAAGTTTCAATCCTCTCAGTAAATTTAATTTAGGAAGAATAAAATGTTTTAGACTGTTTTTTAGTTTCTTTGGGACAAAGAGTACTCTCAGAGCTTTATGTCAAATGTAAAAGCCATTTTGACACATGCACATTTAAACAGAAATAAGTTTTGGGGTTGTTTCTGTAATTCTTTCCATTATTACATCCTTGTGGCTAAGGGCATGGTGACTTTTTAAACTCAAACTTTCAGCTATTGAGATAGATATATGGAGCCGTGGTGGTGCAATGGTTAAGTGCTCAGGTACTAACTGAAGGTTGGCAGTTCAAACCCACCAGCTGCTCCGGGGGAGCCAAGATTGGGCGATCTGTGTTCATATAGATTACAGCCTAGAAAACCCTATGGGGCAGTTCTACTCTATCCTATAGGGTCACTATGAGTCCGAATCGACTTGACAGCACACAACAAGTATATATATGTATATGTTATTCCCTGTTTCAGAGAATTGAAAATAAAAAAAGAATTCAAGTCATTGTATGACACCAGAGACAGGATTTTAATCTCATCTCAGCCAGTAGCTGTGTGACCTTGGATACCCTTTTTAACCTTTCTGAGCCTCTTTTCCTAATCTGGAAAATGGGGTCACGATTCCCTAACTAGTAGAATGGTTGTGAAAATTCAGTAAATAATACACTAAAGTCATAGGAAAATCAAGTTCCTCGTATGAAATAAAAACAAGTAAATTTTTGTGTTCCCTTTCCTTATGAAAAACACACGCTATAAACATAGATAAACACATTGAAATAATATAATCCAGAAGGTAAAGCCTAACATTTATAGGAGACGTAGAATTTCTTAGCTAGAAGGAATCTTGGAGATTACCTGGGTCAGTGGTCGTAGTATTTGTTTGGTTTATGAACCACTTAGAGAATGTGACGAAGTTGTGGTCCTTCTTTCTCCAAAAATATCACTATACCAAAACTTGGCGTATAATCTTAAGGGGTTCAAGGACCCCCCACACACACACCAAAGCCTATCCTTAATCCCCTAGTTAAGAACTCCCAACTTAATACCTTCGATCTAAAAAGAAATTAAGGAAGATAAGCGATAAGCTCTTGAGAATTAAAAATTACTTTGAGGACTATTTTCCAAAGAAATCTTTTCTCTCATAATTTAAGAACATAGTGTTCATCAGTACTTACCAAGGCTGGCGATTGTAGATGTTAAGTGCTCACGGTAAATTCAAGGTTCATCTCCACCACCTGTTAGCTGTTTGCATTTCATCTCTCCGAACTTGTTTCTTTAGCTGGGAGTCATAGAAGTAACAAAACCGAACACCTTAAAGCTGTTAGGAAAATTAGTGTGGTAACACAAGAGAAGTGCCTGGTGTTGTACCTGACACACACTAAAAAAAGAAAAAAAGAAAAAAAACCTGTTGCCATCGAGTCGATTCTGACTCATAGTGACCTTGTAGGACAGAGTAGAACTGCCCCATAGAGTTTCCAAGGAGCACCTGGTGGATTCAAACTGCAGACCTTTTGGTTAGCAGCCGTAGCACTTAACCACTATGTCACCACGGTTTCTGACACATAGTAGGCTCTCTATAAATAGTATAACCATAGTCATCATCACCTTCCTCTGAAAATGCACTATGCATCCATGTGGCAGCTTCTCTTTTTTCTAGAAAACCCCCTCGTCATTTACTATTGCTTTAGGACAGTGCTTCAGCTTACCTTCCCCTGGTTTCTCCCCTAAACCCATCTGCTTTCAGCCCTCTCCCCTCAGATGTCCTGCATCACTGATAGGTTTGCTTTACATTGTTTCCAAACTTGCCTACAGGTCGATCTGCCTGACTAGACTATAATAGCTAGAGTTGCCCTCAAATGGAGTAGGCTGGTATGTACGTCATAAGCCGCAGTGACATCCCCTTGTATGAGTATGTTAAAGGCATTTACAGAACAGACGGAAGATTTGATACCTGACTTCTAAGGATCTCTTCAGTAGAGATTTTCGAATTCTGAGTTGTTTGAGATCGGGGCTGTGTCTTACAGTTCTTCGTACTTCCCCCAGCTGAGTACATTGCAGGTGCACTCAGTTTTGTGGTGTTTGAGTGGCTGATTTTCCTAAAGAATCAGTGTGTTCTTTGATGCCTGTCACAGACGAACAATGGTTCTCCATTCTGCAGAGGAATTTAGTAGGATGTGCACATGGCTTGGGGGCTGCGGATTGTAAACCCCCACATGCATCACACCACTTCTGAACTATAGCAAGCCTTTAATAAATGTTAAATGGATAAGCACCAACCATAAGTAGAGTGTTTATTGCACCATTGTATATCTCTTGGGAACAAATTTGTTGTTAGTTGCCATCAGGTTGCTGGTGACCTCATGTACAACAGAACAAAATGTTGCCCAGTCCTGCCTATCTTCACAATCTTTGGTATGCTCGAGTCCATTGTTGCAACCACTGTGTGTTTTGATGGCTTGACCCATAGGGTTTTCATGGGCTAAATTTTAGAAGTAGGTCACCAGGCCTTTCTTCCTAGTCTCTCTTAATCTGGAAGCGCCACTGTAACCTGTCCACTATGTGTGACCCTGATGGTATTTGAAAGACCAATGGCATAGCTTCCAGCATCCTAGCAACACACAAGCTACCACAGTACAACAAACTGACAGATAGGTGGTGGTGGGAACAGATTAGAGCAGGGCAAATGGAGGAGGTGCCTCCCAGTCTAAAGCTAAAGTTTTAGGGAGAAGTAAATTGAAGGAAAAGATCTGTTGCAGAAAGAAAAATGGCTCCTTAGTTACCACAGGAAGAGCTCTTTTTCTGAAAATTATATTTCTCTTCCTTATAGCCTCTTTATGGGGGAGAAAGAGAGACCCCATGAATCTAAGGCGAGGCTTATCTTTATTGCCCTTATTGGAAACTCTATTCTTCACATTCAGTTTTGAAAAAGTGTCCTTACAGAGGGCACCTCTGATTTCTGCCAGTGTGTTGTGTCAGAAATTATCTACTTTGCCTTCTCTGTTGCTGAATTTCAGGTAGCTGCACTTAATCTTATTGCAGCTTGCCTTTTTATACCAGTTTGACTTAATGCTGAATGAACCTTAGCTTCAAAGAACTCTGTTTTTTGGGAGGGAGGGTGGTGGGCAGAGAAGGAAGGTAGGAAATCAGTTAATTGCAGGCTGTCAGAGTTGTTTTAGGTGACTTTGTACTTTTTGAATTTAAGATCAACATGAACTATAGACATTTCAGGCTGGGAATTTAAATAGCAACCAAAGAAAGCCTGGGTTTTGCTAATGCCAGGAATGACTCATCTGGTGAGAATGGCATTGTATTGATAATACAATACAGAGAGAAGGAAAAGACTGTGGTATCTGCTGTCTTTGTGTTTCTGACCTTGAGGAGAATTATAACTTGTTTGTTGCAGAAGTCGAGCAGCTAATGTGCTGATGCACCTGTTAGTTCTTATATGTTAAATGGCAAAGCACTTGCAGCTCCCTGCAATTGCTTTGTGGGTGAAATATCTTCTGCAATCTGGTGACCTGGTTTTTTGTTTGTTTGTTTTTTTAAATAAAGTATTCATTTGTATTTCTTACATCTCTTATTTCTCCAAACTATGCTTTCTCATTCTGTTTCAACACCCTGGTCCCATCATTACATCGTAGGATATGTTTGGCTTTTTACTTTCAAGGTAACATTGTTGTGTTTTTGTTTTTGTTTTTAATATAGAGACCATGAACCACGCAAGTCCTGCGAGAAAGCTGGAAGAGGTTCTCCATCTAGCAGAGCTGTGCATAGAAGTCTTACAGCAGAATGAGGAGCATCATTCAGAGGTGATCACTTGTTTTGAACTGGGAGATACAGCTACACGTGATGCTTTCCCTTAGGGGGAGCAGCACTGAAGAAGCAGCCTGGATATAGTCTTTGATAAACCTCAGAAAACTGAGAGCATATGGGAAATTTCTGGAAATATAACTCCTAGATGTTTCCAAAGCAACTGCAGTGAAACCTGTAAGAGCTGGAAATCAAAAGGACTGCCTTGATTTTCGGGTCTTGAAAGTTTTCCGCCTTTGATAGGTGCAGTCTTACTACTTTTGTATCACTCGTTTTAGTGGAAAATATTTGAGTTTTCCTTCTTGACAGGTTTCTACCTTACACAGGTTTTGGCTCTTCTAGGTATTACTGTGTGTGTGTGTGTGTGTGTGTGTGTGTGTATACATATATATATGTATATATAATTTCGTACATATTCCTGATAACAGTCGAGTTGTGTGGAACATGGAAATGCTTATGGAATCTGTACAAGGATGCACAACTAGTAAGAAGCAAAGCTGATACACACAGCCCACCTCTTCCTGCCACATCCCTTGCTTTCCCCCGTACCATGATTGCCTTAGTCTCGAAATGTAAGTTAGTCAACGTGAAAAAGGAAAATTAGTGATCACACGATGCGATAGCAAATTTGGATAGAAGGCATAAATAACGGTATGGTTGATGATTCTCGTCTTTCACTTTTCCTGTCAAATATTTTTCTTTTTTGAATTTTTTTACTAAACCTACATTGTCTATAATTTTTAAAAGTATAATTTGATATTAACATTTATTAAAGACATGAACTAGTTTTTCACCAGGAAAACTGCTTTGTCTAAGACTTAAAAGTCTCACTCTAACAGTCATGAATTTATTTACAAAAACAAAAGAGTTTTGGGTGCTTTCAGTTAGGTAGGAAAGATGTGTGGAATTACATAAATATAATAAATTTCAGTGCCATGACAGCCGTCATTCCTGAGGAAGCATATGAAATAAGCAGGAATAAAAAGGACCAGATTCATATGAATTTATATAGAATATTTATATTTAATGAAGCCCTAGTTCTCAAAAATAAAAGAAACTACAGGAACTACATTTGAAACAAATTCTTGGAAAAGAATAGTCTATTGAAACCTTACTATAGGTAACTAAGATTTATTGTATCTGGTTATGAATATGATCATTCAAAACATCTGCTTTTAGCTCACACTGTGGAATCTAGTTTTTACCTTGCATCTGTCATGTGTGAACTCGTTATGGATATTTTATTTTAAACTGAAGAAACAGCTGCTTCAATAATTTGAAATGAATTCCCAGGAGGTTTTTTCCGAGGCTAGTACCACGGCTATGTTACAATGAAAATAGTTATATGATAAAATATATGTAGGTTTTGTCTTTGTCTTTTGTTCAAAGGCATTATCAAAGTATGAAGCCTTTTTGAATTTAAAAAAAATATTCCAATTGGATATCCAGTTACAGTTTATATTTTAGCTAAGCAACTGCGTCTAATATTCCTGTAGATTTTACAAAACTAATATTTTTTTTCCTGCACTGAAGAAAATGATAACTCTCCTGTGTTTAAATGTAATTATTAACTGTTGTATACTCCACACAGGAGTCCCTGGGTGGTGCACATGGTTAAGTGCTCCACCACTAGCCAAAAGGTTGGCAGTTCAAACCCACCCATAGGCAGCTCGGAAGACAAACCTGGTAATCTGTTTCTGAAATGTCACAGCCTTGAAAACCCTACAGAGCAGTTTTGTTCTGCACACGTGGGGTTGCCATGAGTCAGAATCGACTCAATGGCAAGTGATAACAACAGTGTACTCCACACAGTCACTGAAATGCCCATTAAAATATAATGTATCCAAAAACAATAAAAATGTAAATATTATTTATTTTCTGGTCTGTAAAAATACAGTTGACACTATTGAACAGAGATCATCATAACTCATAAAAATCATTGTACTTTATGCTGAAATATAGAACTATTCGAATGACCCTTTTTAAAAATACGTTGTAACACTATGGCATTTTTCCATTTCACAATGCTTCCAAATTCTTGGAATCCCTCAGGGAAGAGAGGTAGGTAAAATTGTTTCCACCATTTTTCTAACTCTGTTATGTGAAAGTAAGATATAGGCCACTCTGATTATAATTAATTTTATGCTAACTTAGTTCCTCTCCTTGAAATTAAAGACTCAGAATTTCTTTGAATGGGCTCGTCTTTGTTATACCGTGGAGGCGAAGGTGTCTGATTAATAATTGCCTGAATAGTTACTGGTCATCTAAATAAAATACAACTAAAGGGATTTTTATATTTTGGTGTTGGTTTATGTCATTGTTTGATTTTTGCCTTTTTTTTTTTTAAAGACAGAAGTTTTAATTTTTTTCTGAACAGTACTGGGGAGTGAATTGGTTTGATTCCGAAGTCAGTTTCAGACTGAATTGGTAGACTGCACTCAGCACTGGTATTTATATTACTGGATGTTCAAGCTGGAGTTTCTTTCCTCCATGAAAGAGCCCTGTTCCGCTCCCTCGTATCTGCCTCAAAGAAACCTTCAAGTGACTCATGTGTCAGCTCTTTTTATTTTCACTCTACTTCTCTCCACAGTGGCAGTTAACTTTACAAGGCTAAGAGGTTGTTTCTGTCCGTCAGCAATTTCTCAGCTAAGCAGGTTTCTTGTCCTTCAGATCTTTGACAATAAGTTACTTATAAGACAGTCCTCCCTTCTCTCTGAAGGCCTCTTGACCTCTTTTCCCAGGCCTTTCTTCAGAATTCCTGCATTTTCTCCTGAGATAGTTTAAGCTCCTTTCCAGAAAATCTTTAAGACTGTCTTCACATTCCAGTAGCTGGTCTCTGTCTGACCAGAAATTTCAGGCAAACTGATCTGACAACTGTCCATGCAAAAGGTCACTCACTCTGACGAAGCCCAGAGGTACCGCTGATGCCTAAGTAGAAAGCTCTCAACAGCACACCCTACACCACACGCCCACCAAATGTATAACCAAACGTGTGGTTATACAAAAGAATTGTCCATGAACAAGATCTTTTTTCTATTGCAATAATCTCAGCAGTTGAACTAATCTTAGTTACATATTATTTATATCTAGATAGCCAGAGAGGTAAACCAACATGTTTAGGCCATTTCAGAGGGTAGCCTTCGAGGTGGGGTTTAGGTTAGCCTCTGGGCCAATGACTGTCCTTCGTTTTGGAAGAGGTTGATCAGCAAGTGGCTTGCATATGACTAAGTTATAAAGGTGGAATTCCATCTGCAGCAGTGACTCTCAGAGAACTGCATGGGCTTGAATGCCCTGCCAAGAGTGTTTGCTAATCATTTACTAATTCTTAAATAAGTAAGAAAAAGAGTAGTACTTTACGGTAACATGTGTTTTGAAGCATTTTCAGCACTTTGTTTGGTTATTTCAGTATTTATATTCATGTATAAACCCGATTAGGGCGTGATTTTGGTGAATCAAAAGAGTTGTAAATAAACTTATGATTAGTTTGACAGTAGTTTAGGTGTCACCCTGAAGTCCATTCTACCGGCCCCTCAAAGGGGCTAAAATATTCCCAGAATATGGCCTCTTAGCATCATGTTATTTACGAGTATGAGTGTTTAATTTGGGGGGGGTGGCATGGGTGGGGATACCTCAGACTCTCAATCATCTCCGGAGCTTTCAGGATCATCTACAAAATACAAGATTGCAAATTGATTTTGTCTTACAGGAAAAATAAGCATATAATATATTCCAAAGTCAGGTTCACTATTTTTGTTCACTGATGCAACCACTGCCCCTTCTTTGTTGTAAATTATTAAATTTTTACTATATATGAGGGTAAAAGTAATCAAAAGCCTAAGGCCTGAAGGAACTTGGGAAAGCCAGAGAAATCAGACCATGACAGATGCTTCTGGTAAAGAGAAATTAGAGGTTATTAACAGTGGTTTGATATGCAGAGCATTATATATATATGGCTGGGCAGACAGTGTGCCATATATAGTTACTACTAGAAAGAGGCTATATGTGTTAAGGCTTGGTCTCTAGACACCAGCTGACCTGAATTCAAATCATCACTCTGTTACCTACTACCTATATGACTTTGGGCAAGTTGTTTAATCTCTGGGAGTTTGCTAACATACAAAATAATGATAATTATACCATCTACCTCAAAGTGTTGTTTGGGGAATTAAGTAAGACAATAGAGTTAAAGCCTTTAGAACAGTACTTCGCACGTATAAGATATTCAGTTTGCATTGGAGATTATTATTTTTAGAACATGTAATCTCACTCCATAGGATTTTTGTGTATTTTGTAATTCCTGATAACAGTTTCAGTTTACTACATCTGTACAACAAGGGATTTTCATGTTCATTTGACTTCCACAACAACACTGGGGGAGGTTGGCCAAGTAGGCTTGCCCATTTGCAGACGAGGAAATGGAAATCCACCCGGGGAACTGATTTGCTCACCGTCTTCCAGGTCTCATCAGTGAGGGCAGAAGCGCAGTACTCTGCTCCCAGGTTCAGTGTTCGTCCTTACCTGCCACCATCTTCAACTACATTCCATCATCAACCAAGAATCTCTCCCAGGAATCGGCAGCCTGCCACGTACATGATTTTTACTGTACCAGATTTATTTATAGTTAGAACTTTGATAGGAATGGTATGGCTGAGGACTTACAATCAAATTTTGTTTTATATTTCCCTCTAAAGCAAATTACGCATTACCTTCTGCCTGACTAATTATTGGCTTACCATCAGAGCCAAGATCACTTTAACCCGGATAATTATGACTTTTGATGGACACCCTACAGATGGATGCATTTCTGAGAGGAGTTTTCTCCCTCTTGATGGAGACCCTCATGCTGTTGAACCTCAACCATCTCCCATGAAGTGGTACCCTAGGAAGGAAATTATATAGCCCCTCTTATCACCGCCAACCCAGAGTAGGACAACTGCCACCCAGTGGGGTGGCAAGAAAAAGGAGAGGACAGGTGGTAGACTTGACCCTCTGTTCGCAAGGTATTGGCCTGGAACTCTTGCTTTCATTTTCAAAGACAGTGATTGCTTAAGGCTTTCTGTAGTCATCATTAGGGGAACAAGAGGCATTCATCACAGATCAGCTTGCATTTATCGGGAATAACATCACCAGAAGTACAATTAGAGGCATAAGTATACACTTCTGCAAAACATAATGAGAATTTGGAGTTAATTTGGCAAGATTTTGCCAACCTGGAGCTGTTTTTTAAAAACATGTAGTCCATGTTATTTCATTCTCCGCCATGGCTCTGTCTTCCAAGTAAACTTTGAAAAGAGCTTTGGGAATTTCAGAGTCCTGAGACAATCCTAACCTAACATGACTGTTACTTTCTTAATTTTAACCTTTTGCAAAGGTATTGACTGTGAACTGGAAGTGAGACTTTGAAAAATGTCTCTCTTTGCAGTACTGCATTTTTACTAGGATTTCTATCCTGTTCTTCTCCGAGTGAGGAATCTCAGATTCTTAGCTTTGTCACTGTTGTAGCTCCAAAGACAGGAGCAAGATATATGCGATTAAATTGTGTATGCTATCTTAGTTTTTGTTTTTGTATTATTTGTCCTATTTGTCCTAGACCTATTTAGAAAATATTTAATAAAAAAGATAACAGTATTTGTGAAGAGCAATATGCTCAGTTTGGATACAGCATACCATTTATGAAAGTTTTTTACATTCATATATTTGTCACTGCAAAGTTGGGGTTATATGCATTGAGCTGAGGCATCAAAATATCCCTAACTCTTGCTTCTGTTATTTGTACTACAGCACGTTCCTTTACTCAACTTTTGCTTCTATTTACCATCTGCTAATTCATTTCATGGTAATTTTTTTTATGAATACATTAATCATTACTATTGCAAATATCCATTATTTTAGGGCCCTATTAACATACGCATTTTTAAGAAAATACTTAACGTGTTAGAATTCCCCTTTTTCTCTTTTGTGGCGTGACTCTTCTTATTATAGTCTGATTTATATTTGAAGAAATTAAATTAACTTTTACAAACATAAATCTCATGTATTCACAGAAACCTTTTAAAAGTAAATGTGGACTTCTCTGGCAGTATTATGATTTTTTTAATGAAGAATTTTAAATGGAAGAATAGTAAAAATATTTGTATCACAGAAATGTGTATGTTTTGTAGTTACTTGGTTAAAAAATTGTGATACTACCAAAAACTCAATAAAAAAGTGGGAAGAAGACATGAAAGACTGTTCACCAAAAACAGTATAAAAATGGCCCTTATACGGAAAAAAAAAATTCCAAACTCATTTGTAAGTAAAGAAATGCAAGTTGAAACAAAACTGACACTATAGCCAGAGAAGTCTACATTACTCTCAAGAGCTTTCTAAGAACTAAATATATTCACCCATGAAAGCAGCAGAGATTTTTTTAAGTGATTATTTCCATTACCTACAAGGCATTGTTGTTGTTGGTTAGCTGCCATCGAGTCAGTTCCAACTTAAAGTGACCCCATGTGTGTCAGAACAGAACTACACTCCATAGGGTTTTCAATGGTTGGTTTTTTGGAAGCAGATTGCTAGGCCTTTCTTCTGAGGCACCTCTGGAGTGGATGTAAACCTTCAACCTTTTGATTAACAGCCAAGTGTGTTAACCATTTGTATCACCCAGGGTCTCTCAGAGAGTGCCTAGCTGGGTATACAGTGATAAATAAAATATACAAATATTTATCCTTGTTGTGTTTACCATCTAATTTAAAAGTCAGGCATTAAAATGTTCACATATATAATCATATAAGTCCTGTGAAATAAAATTACCGGATATCAGAGAAACTCTCTAGCGAAACCTAACTTACACCAGAGGGTCAGGAAATAGCTCTCTGTGGTAGTATATTTAAGCTCGAGACCTGGAGCAGGGAGGCCATGTAGTGCTTTATAAGACATCTGAGGGTTTTGGATTTTATCCTGAGTGCTTTGGGAAGCTAAGAAAAGGAAAAAATGGTTTTAAAATGGTCAATGGCTGGTAGACAGAGAAAGGATAGAAACAGGCATTTTCCCTGGAGAACAATTTGCAACATGTAAAGAGCCTTACTCCAGTTTCAGTTGCCATTGAATTGACTCCAACTCATGGCGATCCCTTGTGTGTCAGAGTAGAACTGTGCTCCATAGAGTTTTCCATGGCTTATTTTTGGGAAGTAAATCATCAGGCCTTTCTTCTGAGGTACCTCTTGGTGATCTCGAACTTCCAACATTTTGGTTAGCAGCTGAGCATGTTAACCATTGGCACCACCAAGGGACTCCAAAGAGCCTTATGCATATGCTTTAATCCAGAAATTTCTAGAAGTTTATCCTAAAGAAGTAGTCAATATTATATTCAAAGTTTTATGTGTAAAGATATTTAGCACACTAACATTAGGAGTAGCAAAATTTTGGAAACGGCCATTTTAATAGGGGAATGGTTAAATAAGTAACATTATATCCTTCCAGTGGAATATTATGCAGCATTAAAATTAAATATTGCAGAGTACAATGCCAAATGTCTTAATGTTTCTATCCACAGAAGAAAATATTAAAAATAAACACCCCAAAGCATTCACAGTCATTGTCTTTAAATTTAAATTTAAAAGGATTTTTTCTTTCTTTTTGTTTTGGTGTATGTGTTTTCCAAATGTTCTAGACTAAACATATATTTCTTTTGTAAACAATAAATATTGTTTTACATATTTATTCTATTTTGGACTTCTTATTTTATTCATCAATCCCAGATTTGTTTCTTATTTAAATATGTGTACCTGTAGATTTTTTTCTCACCTGTTAAAAATATTACATTTTATTGGTAGTACTTTTTATAGAAACTAAGACATGTTATAAAATGTTTTCAAGTGGCGCATTATTTGTGTTGTTTCTAACAAGTATTCTATTTCTGCTTCGCGTCTGTCCTTTTACAGGCGTTTGCCTGGTGGCCTGATTTGTTGGCTGAGCATGCAGAGAAATTCTGGGCTCTATTCACAGTGGATATGAGTACTGCGCTGGAGGCTCAACCACAAGACTCCTGGGATAGTTTTCCTCTTTTCCAACTGCTTAATAATTTCCTCAGAAATGACAGTAAGCATTTGCATTTTTTTTACTATATGAAATGGGGAGGGGAGGGTGAATGTTAGATTTGTGGATGTGTATTACCAGAGCCCTACCATTGGCCCAGGAGCCCTGGTGGAGCAGTGGTTAAGCACTGGGCTGCTAACCAAAAAGTTGGAAGTTCAAACCCACCAGCCATTCTGCAGAAGAAAGATGTGGCAGTCTGCTTCTATAAAGATTTACAGCCTTGGAAACACTGTGGGCAGTTCTTCTCTGTCCTATAGGGTCACTATGAGTTGGAATCAACTCAGTGGCAAAGGGTTTTGTTTCTGTTTTTGTTTTTACCATTGGCCCAAAAAGAGTCCCCATGTGCCTTGAGCTTTTGGTCTCCTCTCACACAGCCCAGACTGCCTGGTAACATGAATGCTTGCTCAATTGTCCTGATTCTATCAGCCCAGAGTCTGGGGGAGACCAGTGCCACTCCCACATTGCACCATTGGCATCTGCAGTTCCTCTTCCTCCTACCCTCCCGCCTTCCTTGAGCACTGATAACATAGGCACCCTCATTGTACCTCAACATCCTTGAATCAGAACATCTTCAAAGGTTAGCGTTTCTAAAGTACTTGAGGACACATCTATCCCTGAAAGACAACTTAGAAATTTATCCTTATTCTAGAAATCATGCTGTCCTAAGGCTACTGCTAATATGCATTATAGTAATATTATTTGCCACAGAGGGGTTTTATGTCTACAGATGATAGTAAAATACTGTTACTTTGTAATGCTTGCTCATTCAATATTTAGCAATTGAGGAGAATGTAAAGATTATCTATGGAGACTATTTTTTCCAATGCAATAATACTTTTTACAGCTCTTCCGGTAGGTGGTCCTGTAGCAACCAGTACAAAACCAGTTTTTAATCAAGATTATTGGAGGCATTTCTTAACAGACAGATTCCTGGGTCTTTCCTATGATAATTCTTTTTAAAGTTTCCCCTTAGACCCAAGTTTGGTAACCACTGATAGCCTTTGCTTCAACACTTGCAGTAATCATAGGGTTGCTAATTTTCTGTTCGATAAAATTCTTCCCATTGTAGACCAAGTTCAGCTCTGCCTCTTCCTAACCTTTGGTTCCAACTTTTTCTGCTTGATAAATGCAACAACCTTCTTCTATCATAGATTTTCGTCTCCAGCCATAGTCCCCCATCTTTCAACTTTTCCTCACATGATAGGATGTTCATGTCCATTGCTGTTCTCTTATCGTCTTCTCTGAATAGACCTCCCTCTGTTTCTCAGGATCGCTCTGGAGGTGTAATGCTACACTGCACTCTGAAGGTGTAGAGAACACAATGCTCAGGATGTGACCTGCATAACCTGGAGTCCAGGGAGAGGTGCCTTCCCTCTGCCCTGTCTTCTGCAGCTCCAGGCTATTCTAAGTCTCCAAGAAACTTAGTTGTACTTTTCATACACGTTAAACTTGCAGGCTGTTAAAACTCCAGATCTTTTTGCTGCTCTTTTTCCAGGATGCAACTATTATGTTCTTCTAGTTCAAACCTAAGTCCATGTTTTTACTTTCATGTTTGTTTAAAAAAAAAAAAAAAGTTCTGTATGGCATAGTGGTTAAAGAGCTTGGCTGCTAACCAACAGGTCAGCAGTTCAAATCCACCAGCTGCTCCTTGGAAACCCTGTGGGGCAGTTTCACTCTGTCCTGTAGGGTCACTGTAAGTCAGAATCAACTCAACAGCAACTTTTTTTTCTTTTAATAGGGTCCTATGAGTCAGAATTGACTCAATGGCACACAACAACAAAATAGTGTCTTTAGTGGTAAACATTAAAT
This sequence comes from Trichechus manatus latirostris, assembly GCF_000243295.1. Taxonomy (NCBI): domain Eukaryota; kingdom Metazoa; phylum Chordata; class Mammalia; order Sirenia; family Trichechidae; genus Trichechus; species Trichechus manatus. The sequence continues at coordinate 2,285,138 of NW_004444103.1, forward strand.
AGATAACACTCCCATATAAAACCCATTGCTGTCGAGTCAATTCCGATTTATAACAATCCTATAGGACAGAGTAGAACTACTCCATAGGATTTCCAAGGAGCAGCTGCTGGGTTTGAACTGCCAAACTTTTGGTTAGCAGCTGAGCTCCTAACCACTGCACCACCAGGGTTCCTCCCATATAAGAGATGCTAAATAAATAGTACCAATATTATTCATCTGTTAAAACTTCAGTCTTGATTCCTTCAGACATCTTATTCATTCTTCCATCCAATTTCATTTCATTCCCAAAAAGATGCTTTTATAAATTGAAAGAACAAAGCTGCAATTTCTACTTCTGATTCAACAACCGTGTGTGCTCTCAGAAGTTGCTAAACCTGCATTCAGTATCTGCATATGAATCATTCATTCTGCAAAATAGCTTCAGCCACTTTTTGAGTTCCAATTTGTTTTCTCCCTGCCAGCTAGCAAACTATTTAAACCTCTTCCTTTCCCAGTCTCCTCTCATCATTCACTTTCTGGCTAAGAAATCACAAATCAGGTTTAATATTATCTTAATGCAAATGTATAACAGTAAACATGCTGCCAAAAATAAATGCATGCATTATGTATTAAGTCCTCAAATTAGAGTAAACAAGTGTAGGGTTATTTCTAACACTGCTTTCTCTGTTTGCATGAAAACTCAAGAATTGGCCGTATTTAAATTTATTTGGGAGTTTATTCAAAGATGAGGCATTCATTAATGTTCATAGTCAACAGTTAGTAAAGATGATGAATTATTTAACTTATTCAACATACTAGAAATTATTTTACAGAGAAAAAACGTTTTGTAGATTTCTTAGAAATTTTCGTGGGCAACCTCTACTACAATGAATTTTTTTTTATTGTGCTTTAGATGAAGGTTTGCAGTGCAAATTAGTTTCTCATTAAACAATACATGTTGTTTTGTGACACTGGTTGCCAACCCCGCAGCGTGTCAACATTCTCCCTTTCTCAACTTTGGGTTCCCCATTTCCATTCATCCAGCTTTCCTGTCCCCTCCTACCTTCTCATCCTTGCCCCTGTGCTGGTGTGCCCATTTAGTCTCATAAATGTGAGCTACGTGTATTATTGCCTGTTTTATGGGCCTGTCTAATCTTTGGCTGAAGGGTGAACCTCGGGAGTAACTACATTACTGAGCTAAAAGGGTGTCCATGGGCCATGCTCTCGGGGCTTCTCCAGTCTCTGTCAGACCAGTAAGTCTGGTCTTTTTTTGTGAGTTTGAATTTTGTTTTTCATTTTTGTCAGTTCTGTCCAGGACCCTTTATTGTGATCCCTGTCAGAGCAGTCAGTGGTGGTAGCCAGGCAGCATTTAGTTGTGCTGGACTCAGTCTAGTGGAGGCCATGGTAGTTGTGGTCCATTAGTCCTTTGGACTAATCTTTCCCTTGTATCTTTAGCTTTCTTTGTTCTCCTTTGCTCCTGAAGGGGTGAGACCAGTGGAGTATCTTAGATGGCTGCTCACAGGCTTTTAAGACCCCAGACGCTACTCACCAAAGTAGGATTTAGAACATTTTCTTTATGAACTATGTTATGCCAGTTGAGCTAGATGTCCCCCAAGACCATGGTCCCCGGCCCTCAGCCCAGTAATTCGGTCCCTCAGGGAGTTTGGATGTGTCTGTGAAGCTTCTATGGCTTTGCCTTGGTCAAGTTGTGCTGACTTCCCTGGTATTGTGTACTATCTTACCCTTCACCATAGTTACCACTTATCTGTTATCTAGTTAGTATTTTTCCCTCCGTATACTCTCTTCCTCATAACCATCAAAGATTGTTTCTTTTTACATGTAAAGCTTTTCATGAGTTTTTACAATAGTGGTCTCATACAATATTTGTCCTTTTGTGATTGACTTATTTCCCTCAACATAATGCCATCCAGATTCATCCATGTTGTGAGATGTATTGCAGATTCATCATTGTTCTTTATTGTTGCATAGTATTCCATTGTGTGTATGTACCATAGTTTGTTTCTCTATTCATCTGTTGCTAGGCAGTCGGGTTTTTCTTTTTTTTTTAATTTTTTTTTAATTGTACTTGGATGAAGGTTTACAGAACAAATAGTTTCTCATTAAGCAGTCAGTACACATATTGTTTTATGACATTAGTTAACAACCCCACGACATATCAACACTCTCCCTTCTTGACCTTGGAGGACCTTCTTTTTTTGGTGAAAATACACATAGCCAAAGATACACCATTTCAAAAATTTCTACATGTACAATTCAGTGACATCGATTACATTCTTCCAGTTGTGCTGCTATTCTCACTATCCTTTTCCAAATTATTGCATCACCATTGTCTTCAACTCACTGCCCCCTAGACTTCCCATCAAAACTTTAGAGTTGCTGTTGTCAATTTGATCTCACATAGATAATTCTTTTTTTTTTTTTTTTTTTTGGTACCTTAGATGAAGGTTTACAGAGCAAATAGTTTCTCATTAAACAGTTAGTACACATACTGCCCTAGGACAATGGATAACAACCCCATGACATGTCAACACTGTCCCTTCTTAACCTTGGGTTCCCTATCACCAGCTTTCCTGTCCCCTCCTGCCTTCTAGTCCTTGTCCCTGGACTTCTGTTCCTCATTGCTCCCATTTTGTTTTATGAGGCTGTCCAATCCCTGGCTGAAAAGTGAACCTCAGGAGTGACTTTACCACTGAGCTAAAAGGTGCCGGGTGGCTATACTCTCGGAGTTTCTCCAGTCTGTCAGGCCCGTAAGTCTGGTCTTTTTTGTGAATTAGAATTTTGTTCCACATCCTTCTCCAGCTCTGTCCAGGACCCTCTATTGTACTGGACTCAGTCTGGTGGAGGCCTTGGTAGTTGTGGTCCATTAGTGCTTTGACTGATCTTTCCCTTGTATCTTGTTTTCTTCATTCTCCCATGCTCTCAAAGGGGTGAGGCAAGTGGAGTATCTTAGATGGCTACTCACAGGCTTTTAAGACTCTAGACGCTACTCAACAAGGTAGAATGTAGAATATTGTCTTTATAAACTGTGTTATGCCAGTTGAGCTAGATGTTTCCCAAGACCATGGTCCCCACAGCCCTCCGCCCAGCAATTCAGTCCGTTAGGGAGTTTGGATGAGTCTATGGAGCTTCCATGACCTTTCCTTGTACAAGTTGAGACACGTTTTTCCATCTTTTTGCTATTGTGAATAATGCTGCAATGAACATGGGTGTGCATATGTCTATTCCTGTGACAGCTCTTATTTCTCTAGGACATACTCCTAGGAGTGGCATTGCTGGATCATGTGGTATTTCTATTGATAGCTTTTTAAGGAAGCGCCATATCGTTTTCCAAAATGGTTGTACCATTTTGCATTCCCACCAGCAGTGCATAAGAGTTCCAATCTGTCCACAGCACCTCCAACATTTGTTATTTTCTGTTCTGTTTTTTTTTTATTTGTGCCTGTAATATCAGGGTAAGGTGATATCTTATTGTAGTATTGATTTGCGTTTTTCTAATGGCTAGTGGGAAGCCCTGGTGACGTGGTGGTTAAGAGCTACTGCTGCTAACCAAAAGGTCAGCAGTTCAGATCCACCAGGCCCTCCTTGGAAACCCTATGGGGCAGTTCTGCTCTGTTCTATAGGGTTGCTATGAGTCGGAATCAACTCATTGGCAGTAGGTTTTAGTTTTGGTTTTAATGGCTGGTGATCGCAAGAATTTGCTCATGTCTCTGTTAGCTGCCTGAGTGCCTTCTTTGATGAAGTGTCTGTTCATATCCTTTTCCCATTTTTTAATGGAATTATTTGTCTTTTTGTTGTAGAGGTGTTGGATTTCCCTCTAGATTTTAGAGATTAGACCTTTGTCAGATGTCAGAGCCAAAATTTTTTTCCCAGTCTGTCTACTCCAGTGAATTTATTGGAATTTATTTTTAGGAAGAGTTCTTGCATTTCAAGTGTAAATGTATGGATTATATCAAAAGAACACTGAGATGAGAACGGCAGAAATTTAATTTTAAGTGATACTTGCAAATATTTTATACAAAAGTATATTATATTTTTCTCCTGTTTCATACCATTTCTATAACACTGCATAAATAATTGTTTTAAATGCATAAACTGTTGTTTTGTGCTATACAGAAGCATGTATTACTGATCTCTTTTGAGCACTGTCAACTTGGGGAGTAAGTCTAGATTTGGGTGTTGATTTTGCAGCGATTAACAGATTTTAGAAAACATCATTTATTTTGGAGAAAAACACCTCCTTTGTGTAGTGAGATAAATAGATAAGTTCCCAAGTGCCATAATTTCCTTTTGGTATTGGGAGTACAGTGTGGTCTGGGAAATTAAAGTAGAATGCAGAGACTGTCATCCCAAACTCACAAGTTCCTATCCAAAGCCAAGGCCATTGTGTAATATCTCAGTAGTTGATAAAACATAATTTTTCTAGCTATTAATGTCACCCCTGATGATAATGAAGAATGTTATTAATAATTATGTACTTGTTTTGTTAAATTCCCCAGATATTCAGATGGTGATTTGGTGAATTCAATTTAAATGTTAAATGTCATAGTTGCTCCCAAAGTATCATTTTGGAAAGCTTATGGAAAAATATAGCACTATTATTTTAGCCTCCCCTTCAAAGAAACATCTTTATACCACTGCCATGGCTTAGCGGTTTTTGATGTGTTGACCCCATTATAGTTACAGTCCGAATTCCAGTTAATTACGCCTTTAACTAGCCAGGGGTAATAGGAACAGGAAGCTCTGAAAATGTCCAGGCTTGGAAAGGGAGATAATTTGCAGAATAGTAGCACTTACTTGCGTGGTGTACTGCTAATTATATACAGACTCTAAATAGTTGTCAGTAATTAATAATAATGTTGTGTATTAATATTTTGCTCTTCCAAAATTCAAAGTTACTAAAACCTCTCAAACTGGAGATGTTTGTTGGAATTTGTACTTGATTCGTGGCTTGAAAACTTTATAGCTGATTTTTTTTTTTTTTTTTTAATGAATAAGTCAGATATTCCCACTACCTGTTTGCCATCTTTTTTGTATCATGTATGAACACCTTTATGCTTTGATTTTTTAAATAGGTATTTATCTTCTGGAGCATGGGAGGGATCTTAAACAAAGCTCTTCATTTTCCAGCGGAGGAAACTAAATCCCTGAGAGGTGACAAGCCAGGGCGGGGCTTGTCGACAGGGAATTAGTAACGGAAAAGAATTGGAACCTGGTTGCTTGGCCTCCAGTTCAGTCTGGTTCCACGAGTACAAAAGCAGATCCTGAGAGCCTTTGATAAAATAATATGGTATTTTTAAGGAGGGTGTGAGATTCCCTGAACTTTTAATTTTACATCAGAAAAAAAATGGCGCTGAGTTGTGGGGGCAGAGGAAGAGAGTTGGTTAATGAGTACAGAAAAGGCCAAGCAGAGGTGTATATTGTCTTAACTTTGTTGTTGTTAGGTGCTGTCAAGTCGGTTCCAACTCATAGTGACCCTGTGTACAACAGAACGAAATACTGTGCGATCCTGTCTCAACATATATGTTATAAAACGTCCATGACAGCAATTCCAGGGACTGAACTAATTAGTTAGGAAAGGGATTCAAGACAGAAAATTCCATTTCTATTTTAAGGGGGAAAAATAAAACAGTCTGGGACATGTGTCTTTACTTACAGTTAGCCGTGATTAGGGAAAGTCTTAGCTCTGAGAACCCTTGGAGATGAAATGTGGTTTTCCTCAAGGGATGTGTACCAGCTGCACCACAATTTTGGCAACTGTCCCCAGTCTCCCACCCCTCACAGACTCACCCACTGATTCCCAGAGCAAGACTGATGATGAAAACAAACTCAGGCTCCTTAATTTTTGTCCAAAAAAGACTGCCGGGGCGCTCCCGCCTGCTTGCCCACCCTGCCTCCATCCACCCTCACCCACTCCTCCCAGCTAAAGAGATAATTAGATGGGCAATCACTTTAAATGGTATCTAAGGAAACAGTTTTGAAAAGGGGATGTATTAAAATTGAGGGAAAATAAATGTTTTCATAATGAAGCAATTAGCATGCTAGTTAAATGATATTGAAAGACTATAAAGCTAGTACAAATAGATTCTACCCTTGCATGCTATTTGCCACAATTGTCCTGTTGATAATAGATACAGCAAGTAACCGCTTCTGACAAATGAAAGCCATCTGCAAATGGCACAAATCATTTCTTTCAGCACTACTGAAAGGCAAACCCTTGGAGCTAGTCACCTTTTAATCTGTGGATATGCTAGCAAGTGGCAAATGACCATTCTATTGGGAACGGATTCCCAAGTGAAAAATACCACGGTGCTTCTTCTTTAATTAACAGCCTTTTCACATTGCTAGCACATTAAAGCCATCCCGAAGAACACCCGTGCTTATATAATCAATGTCACAGCGTCTGTGCCTAAACGAATAATAAATGTCCGCGCTCTGCAGTAAGTGAAAACCTGTTCTCCAAGACTTTCACCTTCATAAAGATGGGCTCAAAAAAACGAAAAAGGAAAAATTGGAATGTGGTCTCATGAGGATAAAAAGGCTAGTGTTAATAATTAACAAGGAGGGTGAAGTGGAGTCAAATTAGCCATAATAGAGCCCAGAGTGACTGGCAAAGTCACCTCTCATTATCAAAAAACTCATTAAGAAATGAAGAGGTGGAAATCCCACTGGGTTCTTCTCACACTTGGGCTGTATCACAGATTATTTTTCAGATTTCTTTCAAATGAAGAACTGTTAGGTCACCATATTGTATATTAGCTTAATCTTCAAGCTTTGAAATATGGAGGGCTGGCACCTGCGTGTGATTCTACCTCAAATGCTTAAATGAGCTGTGCATCTGAAATTCACACATTGGTGTTTATAGATCTCGCTGTATATATATGCTGGGAACAATGTAGAAAGGATATCACTGCTTGATGATAGCAGCGCCAGCTTCGTGTTGTAGATACGCACTTTGACCAACGAGGCAGTGACACAAAAATGTGAACATGTATTTAACTCCAATCCCCAGAGTTGATTGAATTCAGAATTGTGTGTCTGAATTTGTTTCATCAGCCAGTCCTAAAGAAAATATAAAAGCAAGAAATCGTCCACCTTTTTTCTCAGTTGAATTCCACAGTACTGCTCTAGTTGCTTTACTACATATAGATTTTTTTTTAATCTGCTTTTTGTGTGTTCTTAGGGGTTAGTGGTTTAAAGAAAATAATCTGCTCCAAAATGCCTACATGTCCGTCAGTGCAGATTTGCAGGAAACAGCTGTAACTTCTGAAGGCCTGGAGCATCTGGAGCCCCACACTGGAGGGCTATTGATCATGCCACAGCCATGCTCAGTTGTTCCCAGTAATGGGGACAAGTATTGTGGCACATAACCCCAAAGATCAGGAGGACTCGTGTAACTGGAGTAAAATTACGGCCTCTCCATTTTGCTTTACTGTCAAATAATCTAGAGGGCAGGCTGGGAGTAGCTGGATCCGAGCCTTCTTTATCTTTGCCCAAAGCGGTGGTGAATGCTTGTATTGATTTTTTTTTTTTTTTTTTCAAGAAACAGGTGCTGAATACCTACAATTTACAAATCCCAGGCACCTTACAGATGCATGGATAAATAAGAAGCGATTCTTACCCTTGAAAGGCGTAAAGTGTAGTGGAGGATACAGACATATATACTAACTAGACAGTAGACATCTAACTCAATCCTATGTACTGTATTATGAAATTTTTCAGTATAGTTTTAAACTAGGATTTGTTGCTCAAAACATAAGAAACATTATAAAATTGGTACTGTCTTATTCCTTGTTACTTTGTCTCTCTCTTCTCTCTCCCCGTGTGTGTGTGTGTGTGTGTGTGTGTGTGTGTTTGTTGTTAGGTGCTGTCGAGTCGATTCTGACACACAGTGACCCTATGTATAATAGAACGAAGCATTACCCGATTCTGTGCCATGTTCACAATTGTTGTTATGTTTGAGCCCACTGTTGCAGCCACTGTGTCAATCCATATATATATATATATATATATATATATATATATATATATATATATATATATATATGTATATATATATATAGGGGTTGCTATGAGTCAGAATCTACTCAACGGCAACAAGTTTGGCTTTTTTTGTTTTTGTTTTACCTATATATATATATATATATTTACACACAAACACACACATATATATGCCGAGTCCTCGGGTGGCGCGGATGGTTAAGCACTTGACTGCCAAAAAAAGGTGACGGTTCGAGCCCACCCAGAGGCACCTCAGAAGACAAGCCTGGCAATCTGCTTCCAAAAGGTCACAGCCTTGAAAATCCTATGGAGCAGTTCCACTCTACATATATTGTTTAACAAGTACTCCCAGGGGAAAGGGAGAGTTGGGTGTGGTTTTAGAAGGTTATTATGTAAAGGTATAAATTGAATATTAGCAAACTATATGAAATTATTTATCAAATTTTTAAGTAAAAGGAGAACAAAATCCAATGAGTTTCCTATTCTACTTAAATTTCAAAGGGATGCCCTCAGAGCTTACCTTAGGATGTGGGTTTTTACTGATATTTATTCAAAGAAGAGACATTTTTTGAGTGCCTCCCTAATGCGCTAGATTCTTGTCTGGGTGCTTTTCCTGGATCTCAGGGGGGTTCTTGTTTGGTTGTGATTTGTTTTCCTTTTACATAATGTGGTTCTAGGCTGCAATCCTCCTGACTTCTCTCTTGAAGTCTATATTCATATCTTCTGTGACAGGGATCCTCATTATATGTACTGGTCAACGTAGGGAGTGAATTCTTAATTTTATGTCCTAGTCTACTGTGCTTGCATTGTTGAGGACTGATGTAATTTGCAATCCCTTGTAAGTGTTGTTGTATGGCAAAGTCTGTTATTTTTATTGTTGTTAGTGTTGTTTATTTTTCTGGTCGTAGCTTATTTCCTTCTGAAATGCCTAATTAGAATTTTAGGGTAGAAAAAAGCATTCCTCCTAGTATTCCACTAATGCTGACTAATTAGAAGAAGACAAGGCAATGTAAAATTGGATGATATGGGTTCAGGAGTCAGCAGCGTATTTTTACCCTAAAAACAATACATGAACTCTTTTATCTGTTCTTCATTTTACTCAGTGATTATTATATCTGTAATTGTTATTAATTGGATCATAGTTTAAATTCTCTATTGAAATCTTACTATTAAGGGCCTGTAACAAGTACTTCTGTAAACGTAAGACTTTTTTTGGTATGTAAATAATCAACACTAATTTATTAATTATTGAGATGTTCAAAATAATTGGGCTCATCTGCATCCCTAGTTTAGCTTTTATTTACGCTTTTTGTTGTCTTTTTTGCCATTTCTAGTTGTACTGTAGGGCTTAATGTCATTGATGCGTCATTATTTTCTAACAAAGTGATATTTGGAAACATGGACTCTTTTGAGGGAAATTATTATTATTTTATCAGCAAAGCAGGTGCTGGTCCTCCACTTATGTTCCTCTAACAACTTCTGAGACTTCTTCTGAGCTGTCCTTCCTCTTCCCAGACCTCGGATGTAGGATCAGGAGCCTTCTTGGATGAGGCCACATTGCAATCTTGCCTCTTCCAATGAGCTGTTGGAGGCTTCATTTGGACAGGTGGCCACCCCAAATCATAACCTATCTTATCAAACCATATGGAGAATATAGAAGCACTCGTTCAGTGCCTGGGGCTACATATTAAGAAGGCTTTTGACAGTTCTGATAGGAGTGGAATGCAAACTGGCATATGGGTAACCGAGAAAAGGAGCATACATTTACATAGACAAGTACAGGGCTGCGTGTATTGCCATAGTCTTGCCTTTTGAAACTGAATTTCCTCTTTTCAATTCTCTCCCCCTCTATGTATACTTTCCCTTCATTTCTTTTCTTTATATTTTTCTTCTCTCTTCATCTCCCTTTCTCCCTCTTTCTCTCTTCCTATCCCTGATTACTAAAGAAATAATACAGCTGGTTTTCTAAAACTTTGGAAGGTGGGTTTATAATTTGGTTTTTAAAATATAAAAGAACTCTCAGCTGAAATATGAGCAAACTTTGGCCAGAATTCAATATTTGTGACAGTTCTTAAGAAATACAGGAAATCTCCATGTTCTTCTAATTATGCAGGATGTGATAGTTCCCTATCAAGGGTAACAACTGACCAGAGAAAACCCTCCCTTTGCCACATTCATTGAATTAAGAGAAACAAAATAGCCAACCTCTATAGCCAATAAAATTTTAGCGGCCTGATCTTGGACATATGGATCAAAAATAGGGTTCCTCATAACAGTATTATTTAGGAACATATATTGTATATAAAGCATAAAGGCCCAAACAGGCCTCCATGGTTCGTAGGTTGTTGTTGTTGTTTGTTAGGTGCCATTGAGTCAATTCCGACTCACAGTGACCCTACGTACAACAGAATGAAACACTGCCCAGTCCTGCACCATCCTCAAAATTGTTGTTATGCTTAAGCCCATTGTTGCAGCCACTGTGTCAGTCCATCTCCTTGAGGGGTCTTCCTCTTTTTCTCTGACCCTCTACTTTACCGAACATGGTGTCTTTTCTCCACGGACTGATCCATCATGATAACATGTCCAAAGTATGATAGACATAGTCTCACCATCCTTGCTTCTAAGGAGCATTGTGGCTGTACTCCTTCCAAGACAGATTTGTTCGTTCTTTTGGCAGTCCATGGTATATTCAATATTCTTCGCCAACACCACAATTCAAAGGTGTCAGTTCTTCTTTGGTCTTCCTTATTCATCGTCCGTCTTTCGCATGCATATGAAGCAATTGAAAACACTATGGCTTGAGTCAGGCACACCTTAGTCTTCAAGGTGACATCTTTGCTTTTTAACACTTGAAGGAGGTCTTTTGCAGCACGTTTACCCAATGCAATGTGTCTTTTGATTTCTTGACTGCTGCTTCCATGGGTGTTGATTGCAGATCCAAGTAGAATGAAATCCTTGACAACTTCAATCTTTTCTCTGTTTAAGGTGATGTTGCTTATTCGTCTAGTTGGGAAGATTTTTGTTTTCTTTATGTTGAGGTGTAATCCATAGTGAAGGCTGCAGTCTTTGATCTTCATCAGTAAGTGCTTCATATTTTCTTCACTTTCAGCAAACAAGGTTGTGTCATCTGCGTAACGCAGGTCGTTAAGTCTTCCTCCAATCCTGATGCCATGTTCTTCTTCATACAGTCCAGCTTCTTGGATTATTTGCTCTGCATACAGGTTGAGTAAGTATGGTGAAAGGATACAACCCTGACTCACATCTTTCATGACTTTAGACCATGCAGTATCTCCTTGTTCTGTTCAAATGACTACCTCTTGATCTGGTATAGGTTCCTCATGAGCACAATTAAGTGTTCTGGAACTCCCATTCTTCGAAATGTTACCCATAATTTGTTATGATCCACGCAGTTGAATGCCTTTGCATAGTCAGTAAAACACAGGTAAACATCTTTCTGGCATTTTCTGCTTTCAGCTAAGATCCATCTGACATCAGCAGTGATATCCCTCTCTCCACGTCCTCTTCTAAATCAGACTTGAACTTCTGGCAGTTCTCGGTTGATATACTGCTGCAGCTGCTTTTGAATGATCTTCAGCAAAATTTTTCTTGCATGTGGTATTAATGATATTGTTTGATAATTTCTGCATTCGATTGGATCACCTTTCTTTGGAATAGGCATAAATATGGATCTCTCCCAGTTGATTGACCAGGTAGCTGTCTTCCAAATTTCTTGGCATAGACAAGTGAGTATTTCCAGCAATGCATCTGTTTGTTGAAACATCTCAACTGGTATTCCGTCAATTCCTAGAGCCTTGTTTTTTGCCAGTGCCTTCAGTGCAGATTCAGTGCCATCAGTTCCAGATCATATGCTACCTCCTGAAATGGTTGAACGTTGACCAGTTCTTTTTGGTATAGTGACTCTGTATTCCTTCCATCTTCTTTTGATGCTTCCTGCATCATTTAATGTTTTCTCTGTATAATCCTTCAGTATTACAACTCAAGGCTTGAATTTTTTCTTCAGTTCTTTCAGCTTCAGAAATGTCAAGCATGTTCTTCCATTTTGGTTTTCTAACTCCAGAGCTTTGCACCTGTCATTATAATACTTTGCCTTGTCTTCTCGAGCTGCCCTTTGAAATCTTCTATTCAGCTCTTTTACCTCATCTTCTCTTCCCTTTGCTGTAGCTACTGAACGTTCAGGAGCAACTTTCAGAGTCTCTTCTGACATCCATTTTCGTCTTTTCTTTCTTTCCTGTCTTTTTAATGACCTCCACAACTCGTCTAGTCTTTGGTCATTAATGTTCAATGCGTCAAATCTGTTCTTGAGTTGGTCTCAAAATTCAGGTGGGATATTCTCAAAGTCGTACTTTGGCTCTTGTGGACTTGTTCCAATTTTCTTCAGTTTCAACTTTACAGCTTTTTATAGCTGCCATTTAATGTAATCTCCTGTATAATAATGTAGGAATCTCAGTATTGTACTCAAATTTTCATTCATTCATTCAACAAACATTTGGGCATTTGCTCTGAGCCAGAGACTGTGCTGGATACTAAGAATACAGACATGATTCTTGCTTCAAGAACCTGGCAGGTCAGCAGATGTGGTGGAGTGTAACAAGGACCACAATAGAAGCCTGTACCAGTTGGAGAGTAAACAACGGCAATCAGTAATTGGCCAAGGGGAGAGTGGAAAGAAACATTTGAAGAATAAAGAGTAAGTGTATACTTGAATTGAATCATGAAAATCATTGTGGCTGAACCACAGGACATAGGTGGGTCAGGCAACAGAAATGAACTGGTGAGGTAATTTTAAGACATATCCTGGAACACTTAGAATAGCATACTAAGGCTTTTGGAGTTTGTTTGATGATCCAGTAAAGGATTATCATCTTGAGGAGTGACATTATCAGTTTTATATTTTAACAAGCCCCTCTGCTTGCAGTTTTGAGAGAATGAATTGGCAGAGGGAAAATTAGGAGCCTAAGGTCCTGTTAGGAGATCATTGCATTTGTCAAGGAGGGAGATGAGAGGGCTGGAGCTAAGGCAACAGCAGTGGTGATGAAGAAAGGAGGGGAGATGTATTAGAAACATATTAAAGATATAAAATTTACTGTTCTTGAATACCAGTTGGATATAGGAATTGAGGGAAGGGCCTGTGGTATATAGCTCCTGTGTTGCTGCTGTAGTGACCAGGTGAGCAACCTCTTTTTTTATTCCTAGGGTGGAAATATGTAGCCTTGGTGGCACACTGGTTAAGAGCTTGGCTGCTGACCACTTGGCTGCTAAAAAGTCAGCAGTTCGAATCCACCACCTGCTCCTTGGAAACCCTATGGGGCAGTTCTACTCTGTCCTATAGGTCTGCTATGAGTCAGAATTGACTCAATGGCAACGGGTAGGATGGAAATACAAGAAGAGGAGTAGGTTTATGTAACAAGATAATTAATTCAGTACTTATCAAATATATATTTTAAAAAAAGAGAATTCTTGCTAGAGACACATTTGAGTCAACTGCTACTTCCTCTTAGACTCATTATAACATTTAATAGCAAATTTGAGTGTGATTCTACTTATATGCTTCTTGATTTTAACAAACTAAGTATGATTTAATAGCCAACACTCCTAGGTTCTAAATGTAGAATAAAAGTAGCATTTGAACTGATGAGATAGACTGCTTATTTGTACATACGTTAATTTGTTACATAAGCCATCTGTAGTTAAAAATAATGACAAAGCTTAACAGCACCTATCAGTAATACTTATAAATTAGCAATGTAAAAGTGTCCAGCTTTCAATAAAGATTGTATTATAAGCACATTGAATATTTCACAGTGTTAATTTGTTTTTCCATTCAGGATTTTGCTCAATCTCTTGACTTTTCACATTCTAACTGAGTTTGTCAAAATTCTAATTCTGAAAAAATATAATTCATCAAAGATATGACATAATGTGTCTGTCATTTACAAGATGTATTGTTACCTAAACAACCTACTACATTTCTCGTTCTTAAAATACGCTGAGGTTTGGATGAAAGGATGGACGGACAGAAAGGTGGACGGACAGACAGTAGTTTGTGGTAACATAAAGGATGATGGTGTTATAAACTACAGGGGTGAAGTGTAAGGGCTTCAGTATCAGACTGCCTGGTATCTGATCAAGCTTCTACTACCTAATGGATAAATAACCTTAAGCAGGTGTCCTAAATTCTCTGGGCCTCAGTTTCCTTATTGGTAAAGTTGGAAAAACAATAATCTCTCCTCATAAGGTTATTGTGAAGATTATATGAGAGAATACATTTAAAGTACATAGCATAGTACTTAACACTCCAAAAATGCTAGTAATTATGAGAGGGGGACAAGAAAGAGAAGAAGCATTCTAAGTAGAGACCCAATAAATTCAGATTTGGGTATATATATATATTTAATTTGCCTACCACAATTATTTAGATGGTTTAAGTGAGAATATTTCAACCTGAATGTTTAACACCATTATTTAGATGGCATTTGGTAAAAGGAACCGAATTACATGATGTGTAGTACCTTCTACCTCTATGATTGAATCTCCAGGAATAAATAAAGCTCCTTTTTGTGTGCTAATGAAAACATCATTAAGATAACACTAGTCTCCTAAATAAGACATTTATCTTTAAATATGATTATCATTCCTGCTTTAATTAGAAATCTTTTAGCATTTAGATAAGCCAGAAAAGATTATTTAACCACAGAAAAAATACTAAAGCATATCAATTAGAGATAGAAAGAAATCAATATTGTATTTCCTTCTGTATTTAGAATTACCTCCTCTTCCATTGTCATGTATCTATAGTTGTCCAGTCTCTGGCAAATTTTAGAAACATTTAATTAAAGTAATATATCATGGGTCTCTTCGTATGCATAGCATTGTGGTAAGCATTATATACTTTGCCCAAGTTTTAAAACACTGTCAGAGTATTTTTGCCCTGAAGAAAATAATGTGGAAAATTGACATATTGAGGTCTACTTAACTGAGCATTTTTTAACAGAATACTATTGAGGTTGCTAGAAATTAGATTTAGAAACTATAAGTATAGTTTACAGCATTATGCAGCTATCCAAATCAATAAAAGTGAAGGAGATTACTAAAAGACTTCTCTCCACCTCCCACCTCTGCCACCCTAGTCCAAGCCGCTGTTATCCTTGACCTGGTCTGGTGCCATAAAGGACAGCATGCTAACTTTCCTCTCTGATTCCATCCTTGCCACCTGTTCTGTTCTTCACAGCAGCCATAGAGATCATATCATGTCACTTCTCTACTTCAAAATAATAATAATAATGCTTCCCATTATACTCAATAAAACCCACACTTCTCCCCATGTCCTACAATCTATACCTCCCGTTCGACTACTCTGCCCTTCCCTCTCTCTACTCCAGCCACATTGGCCTTTTCGTCCTTCTACAAGCACACCAGGCTTATTCCCTCCCTACAGCCTTTGTGCCAGCTGTTCCCCCAACCTGGCAACCCTTCGCTCCAAATCTTCCATGGATAGCTCCCGTCATTTGGGGCCAACTAAAATACCAGCTCTTCAGCTATACCTTTCCTAACTACAGAGTATATTTTTTCAATGAGCATATTTTCACTTTACGGATCATATAAAAATAAAAGTCGCAGCTCGGTTAGGATATGTTCATTTGAGAAATATTTACAACCTATAGCACCCAGCCACTGCCAAACCCACTGTCGCCAAATCAATTTCGACTCATAGTGACCCTTCAGGACAGAGTAGAACTGCCCCATAGGGTTTCCAAGGCTGTAATTTTTATGGAAGCAGACTGCCACATCTTTCCCCCATGGAGTGGCTATTGGGTTCAAACCACCTACCTTTCAGTTAGTAGCCAAGCACTTTAACCACTATGCTACCAGGGCTCCTTCCTATAGCACCATCACCCCCCAAAAAATTTACTTACAAATTCTTTATTGACTATTACTTAGCATTCCTTGGTATTTTTCCGCAGAGTCTATATTATTTCATGGTGCAACTTAGGCACATACTGGCCTCTGGTAGTTTGCTATCAAGGGTACTGTGTCCTGTGCATAGAAAGCACTTATCACCTGGTGGAGAAGGTGGCCTTACTCTGCAGTCCTCAGTTCTGTCCCAGTAGCATGGATTCTAAGACTCTTAACAACTGCTTTAGGTATGATGTTTCATACTACAGTTCATTAAGGACAAGGGAAAACTGAAAAATGCATATGATGTGCTGTTTTTAAATACAGACGTGGAAAACTGGATGACTAAAAAGAAAATGTACAAATAACTAAAATTTCACAAATCGGAACAGACAATCCCAAAGCCACAGTCACATTCCTGGTGAATTAAACAGGCATAGCTCTTAGAAATAATCAAGCTTAGCTCTTAGAATTGAACAGATTTAGCTCTTCTGTGATACACAGCGTAGCACAGAGATTGTTGTGATTGTTGTTGTGTGCTGTTGAGTCGACTTCAACTCAGAGACTCCATGTGACAGAGTAGAACTGCCCCATAGGGTTTTCTTGGCTGAAATCTTTACAGAAGCGAATTGCCAAGTCTTTCCAGGAGCCGCTTGAGTGGCTTCAAACCACCAACCTTTTTGTTAGCAGCTGAGTGCTTAACCATTGCACCACCAAGGCTTCTTACAGAGTGATTCTAACTGTTTAATTACTACATTCACACATGTACAGTGTGTCCCTGGGTTAAGAACATCTGACTTACAGACAACTTGTACTTAAGAACAGATTGCCGTACAGCCTATTATATTAAAAATTTCAGTTAAATACAGTGGTTCATAATAACAAATGCACACACTACTTTGTGATGCTTATGAAAACATTGTTTAAGATGCTAGTTTAGTGTATTTATTTGGAAGTGTTTTTTAAGCATTTTATATACATTAAAAAACAAACCTGTTGCCATCGAGCTGATTCAGACTCATAGCGACCCTGTAGGACAGAGTAGAACTGCCCATAGTGTTTCCAAGGTTGTAATCTTTATGGAAGCAGACCGCCACATCTTTCTCCCTTGGAGGCTGGCGGGTTTGAACTACCGGCCTTTCGGTTAGAGCACTTAACCACTGTGCCACCAGGGCTCCTTTTATATGCATAAAACCAAACCCCACGGAAGTCATTCTGACTCATAGCGACCCCATAGGGTTTCCAAGGCTGTAAATCTCTGGAAGCAGACTGCCACATCTTTCTCCCGTGGAGCCGCTGGTGATTTTGGACAACTGACGTTTCAGTTAGCTGTCAATTGCTTTAACCACTTCCCCACCAGGGCACCTTTTTATATGCATATACTAAGACAAACCTTTGACTACCTGATGCTAAATAACAGCATGTACCTGTTCCGACTTACCTACAAATTCAACTTAAAGACAGACTTAGGAACAGATCTAATTTGCAACCTGGAGACTGCCTTTCTAGACCTTCAGGGGTACCAGCAGCTCCCTTGTATCTCCAGCAAACAGCCATGCCCTCGTGTGTTAGACCTCTCAGAAAGTAAAAGCATAAAATGCAGGAACATTTTGCAGAGATAAAATCTATCTGTGTTTCTGACAGCCATATACAGAGGACAGTTATATATACTTTGATAAATTTCCATGACATAATATTCAATGGGGCGCAAGATCCATTATCGTCTATATCTTATCAGTTCTGTGTCAGGGCAGTCCCTGGGTGGCACAAACAGTCAAACACTCGACTACCAGCCAAAAGATTGGCGCTTTGAACCCACCCAGAGGTGCCTTGGAAGAAAGGCCTGGCGATCTGCTTCTGAAAGGTCACAGTCTTGAACAACCCATGGAGAGCAGTTCTGTTCTGCACACGTGGGGTCACCATGATTCGAAATCTGCTGGTTTCTGTGTCAATCTTTCAGGAAACATTTTGTCATCCATTATTTTCCAAATGTCTGATATTATCCCTCTGACAAACACTGTTTCTGCTTGGCTATTTCAGCACTTTTGTGTAATGGAAAATTTCACAAACACTTGCAAGAAATCTTTGTGCCCTTGGTTGTCCGCTACGTCGATCTCATGGAGTCTTCCATCGCCCAGTCAATTCACAGAGGTTTTGAGCAAGAGACATGGCAGCCGGTCAAGTAGGTATCTCGCCTAGTGTCCATAGAGCACCTCCTCTTCAATCCTGACCTTATGACTTTACGTATGGCCATCTTCAGTTATTGCTTATGGTGGTCCCTTCCCACGTTGTTTGTTTCTTTACAGGAATATCGCCAACAGTCTTCCCAATGTAGCTCTTCCAAAAGTTCCAAGTCTGCCTCTTAATCTTCCACAGATACCTAGCTTTTCTACTCCTACATGGATGGCTTCTTTATATGAGTCCACGTGTGTATCCCTCACTTATTTCCTGGTGGTGTGTTAGCTAGTGCATGGCCTGGGCTGTGTTCTGTGCAGATGTATTTAGAATGCATGGCATTTACCATCAGAGGAATACTATGTTTTGGTTTTATTTGTTTGAGTTTTTTAAGCTAAGCTTAGCATATCGATGATAAATGACGTAGATTTTAAAAAACAAAACAAAAATACTGTTTTGTTGTAGTTCATGTGCAATCTATGGGGCAGGGGTCATTTTGTGACCCAGGTTTTACACTCTACCCTAAACAATACAGGAAGAGTTCTCCATATTTAGCCAGTCAGTGAGGTAAACAATATTTCTAGGATTTTTTAGGCCTCTCTAGCTTTGTTACTGCCTACATGACTTACCTTGTACACCTAGAAAACCGCTGTGAGAACAGTTTTAGTAATATAATCTTGTCCTATTTAATCTCAGCTTTAAAGAAACATTATTGCAGCTTTCAGGGATGGGGTTGTTCTTTATTTCACAACACCAGGAAGTTCTTCTTTTGTCCTTTTTATATATCAGTTGGTACAACTTGTTGTTTCTAAATAATCTTTATCATTAAAAACTGTATTTATTAACTGCACATAGTGATGAGCCTGCCTATTATGGATTCAGTAATTACTAGTCACTGACTTGAAGAGGACCTGGCCTTTGGAGTTCATCAGACCTGAATTCAGATACTAGCTTATTAATTGTCAATCCTTTTTAGCCCCAGTTTCCGTCAACTCTAAGATGGTTATAACACTGAATTTAAAAATATCTTTGAGAGGATTAAAAGAAACAATGTATGGAAAGTGCCTGGCACATCCTAAGCTCTCAATAAATGATGATTAACACTACTATTCCATATTATTGCTATTAACTATCATCAGTCATCATCATTTTTTTATAGCTTATAGTTTTCAAAATTACGAGCCTCACAGCGCTCAGATGAACTCAGGAATAGTCCTAGTTTTCAAACTGGAGAACTCAGGCAGGCAGTCATATGCTTTGCCCAAGATTTCATATGAAGTCAGCTAGTAAGAATAACTAGAAGAAGAAGAAAAATAACTACCGTATATTGAGAATTTACTGTGTTCCAGTAAATTCTTTATCTCGTTGGGTCCTTATAACAACCCTGTGAGGGAAGACTAATATCCCCATTTTACAGGGAAGGAAACTAGGGCACAAAGAAGTCAAGAAACTTGCCCAGTGTCTCACAGCAAATGAGTAACAGAAGCTGGATTTGAACTAGGTTTGCTTGACTCCAAAGTCCTCACTCCTATCATTAATTGATTCTGCTTCCAGATGGACATTTAAAAAAAAAAAAAAAAAAACCATTGCTGTCGAGTCGATTCTGACTCATAGCAACCCTACAGAGCAGGGTAGAACTGCCCCATAGGGTTTCCAAGGAGTAGCTGGTGAATTTGAACTGCCGACCTTTTTGGTTAGCAGCCATAGCTCTTAACCACTGCACCACCAGGGCTCCAGATGGACATAGGGGTTAAGAACTTATTCAGTATCCTTTCTTCCTATCCAACCATAAACTGACAAATCTAGTCCCAGTCAAGTATGCATACAGTTGAGAAAAGAGAGAAGAAATGACCAAGAAAGAGAACAATAACTTAGAAAATAGTTGGACAATATTTCTCCAAGTTAAAATCATTATTGCACTCATAATAATTACTGCGATGTTACATATCAGTCTTTTTCTTACAGGAAGAGTGCTTTGGCTCATGATAGTGTGTAGGGTGTTGTCTCTGTATGCTCAGGAATTAGCTAGGAAGTGAAATAAACCCTTCTACAGTTGCTATGACTCAGAACCGACTCCGTGGCAACGGGTTGATTTTATGATAAGGAGCCCTTGTGGCACAATGGTTAAGCACTCAGCTGCTAACCAAAAGGTCAGCAGTTCAAACCCGCCAGCCTGCTCCTCAGAGGAAAAGACCCGGCGATCTACTCCTGTAAAGATTACAGTCTAGGAAATCCTATGGGGCTATTCTACTCTGTCACATGGGGTCACTATGAGTTGAAATCAACTTGATGGCACGCGTCAACAAGTTTATGATATCTTTGTACTTCTTCATACTGTTTTATAATTTAATTCCTCTTCTTCCTCATTCCTCATCTACTGAACAGCCTTTATTTTGACCAAAGACACTATTGTGAGCATTATCCTGTGAAATTTAGTTTGTTGTCTTTGCTATTCCATTATTGGAGATAGGAGCCCTGAATCTCTTATTACTGGAGGCCCCTTTTTAAAATGAGCTGTGTCTTAGGACAGGAATCATGACAACTTGTGGCTTTGTAAATAAAGCACTTGTAATTTCACCACTCTGGGCAAATAAAAAACATGTTTTACAAGTGAGTGACCGTTATCTTTACCTGCCAAGGTTATCAACATCCAGCTCTTTGTCCAAAAGCCCAGAATTACTCATAATGTTATATTATTCAATTAGCTTTTTGAAAGAAGTTTTGCTATAAAACATTGACTAGCAAGGAATATTTCCATTTCACTAATAGAGGAAATTTTGAATACAACTACTGGTTAAGTGGAAAGGAGTAGTTTCAGGGGGTTTGAAAATACATCCTTGCCTCCTAATATGTAAACCATGTTAGAATCTTCTTACTGGGTATTTTAACTCTAAAACTAAATGCCAGTCAGGTAAGCTTCCTGCTGGCATTTTTAGGAAACTATCCCAGAGTCCATTATTCACATTTGAATTATTTAATCTGTTAATAATACCTTTAGGAATAGGTCACTGGTTAGAAATAATTTTAAAATGAAAAGGTTCTGACTAAATTACAGGTTATATGCACCAGCTCCAGAGAAAAACTATTTACTTTGATTGTCTCTTTATTTAATAATAACAAATACTTATCATCTTAGTTACATTCCCAATTAAGCATATTTATTGTTCAGAATCTTACTGTAGCATTACAGGATGGAGGGAAATATACCCAAATCTGAGACAAACATTTAACTGTCACATATTATGAGAAAGTCCATTTTCAATAAAATTCTGCCTTTACTATTTAGGATTTTGTTTTGATGATGGATTTTGTTGTTATTGTTGGGTTGTGTCATTAAAGAATACATACATATTTCAAGTAGTTAATCAACTTCTATTTCTCCAAAGTAAAAAATCATAAGTAGATTTGCTTCTCTGCCAATTGTATTTCGACTGCTTTTAAAACATAGGTCCTCTAATCTACCAAACTGTACACTGTGGATATATATGGGGGGGGAGGAGTTGCTTAGTCGTTTTTTTCTCTTATTTTTATTATACATATGGCAAAAAAGGAAGTACGTGTAGTGTTTTCACAAACATTTTCATAGCAACATCAGCATGGTGTTGTCTGGTTCTTTTATTTAATGGCACATTTAGAGCACTGAATATTACAGTTAGGAGATACTGAGTAAAGAGCTGTATGAGATTTCTGTGCTTTGCTGTGATTGGTCCCTTGAGATCTTAACTCTGAGGCCATCTTGGCTAGCCAAGGAGATCATGAGGAATTACTAGCAGAATGGGAGGAGGAAAGGAAAGTAGGTAGACTGTAGAGCTACAACACTGAGGCAGGGTGGGGGCAGAAATTAGCCTTTAAGTAGAGCAAAAGGTGATTTTTTTTTTAAGCTAGCTAATTAAGACATATTTAGCTAAACACTATGTTTAGTTAAAACCATTTTTATAAAAGTTTTCAACCATGCTCTTGTGATAAATTTGAGTTCATTTGACTTCTTTAATTTTATTGTACGAATTATTAAACGTGTAAGTTTTAAGTTAATATATGTTAAAAATATTAAGCAGGAGTCCTGGTGGTGCAGTGGTTAGGAGCTTGGCTGCTAACCAAAAGGTTGGCAGTTCGAACCCACCAGCAGCTCCTCGGGAGAAAAGATGTGGCAGTCTGCTTTCATAAAGATTTATAGCCTTGGAAACCCTATGGGCCAGTTCTGCCCCATCCTATAGGGTCGCTGTGAGTCAGAATCGATTTGACAGCAACGGGTGTTTTTTATATGTCAAGCAGTTGCTGGGAAGCTGAGGGCGAATGATCTTACAGCACTTTTGTTGTTGTTGTTATTGTTTCTTTTGCTTTGGTTCTCTTTAACAATTAAGTTTCGTATATCTTAAGGTAGGAATATTTTACTTTCAAAACATCAATTTCGCTATTAGGTTATATACTTGCATAATGGGAAGTAATAGCATTAGCCTTTTGCCCATATATTATATGTACTCCCGTACAAATTACCTTCATACATGGTGTGAAAATATTGTCCCCTAGAGTAATTTTGTCATTATAGTGACTCCATAGCAAGTCTTGGTACCATAGTTAGATGTAAGGACCACAAATACATGACTTTGTTCCAAAATCAGAGCACCCTGAGTGTCATTTCTGTATCAGGCCATACCCTTTAATAAGCTGGGTTTTAATTATGCGCTAGAAAAGGGGCAAAGCATTTCAAAGTAGAAGCAAGATTCTTTTCCCTACGCAGCCTCTGTTGTTACTTGTATGTCCATTACCTGTTTCACCTTCACCAGTAGTTGAGAAATATAAGGGTCCTGCATTGTATGCTACATACCTGTAGACAGACAAAAGCCATCTTGATAACAAAGGCACATTTGCTTTGGTGGAAGAGGAAGGATACTAGTTGATGTCATATGGATTATCTTGCAGAAAGCATACTTCTCTGAATTTCTAGAAGGGAATGTTTATGTATTTATACTAGAGGTCGGTAAAGAACATTTAAAATGTTTGTTCTTATATACAAAATTTGATTTTATTTTCCTTAGCAAAGTATCCTTATCCATTGTATCCCATTTTTGAAACCTTACCACTATATTTGCTCCTATTTTGTTCTCCTTGCCTTGCCTTATTACTTAACAAGTGAAAAAGGAAGAATTAGAAGGCTGAACAGCTGGACAAATAAACTATTGGATCATTATATATTTCTTGTGGTATTTTTTAACTGATGTCAATTGGTATGGAAAGGAAAAAACAATGTGTTGGTGATCCACATAGTTAACAGTAGAAGTTTATGATGTTCTTTTTTCCTTTTTCTTCTAGCAATGGTTCGGCAACATCAGAAGACCTTTTTTGGAAACTTGATGCCCTGCAGATGTTTGTCTTTGATCTACACTGGCCAGAACAGGAATTTGCCCACCACTTAGAGCAAAGACTAAAACTGATGGCCAGTGATATGATAGAGGCCTGTGTTAAAAGGTAGACATGTATTTTCAAGTTGCTACTGAATATGCTAGCACCCAAAATACCACTTTCAACTAAGTACCTGTTACATAATTGTCACAGGAAAGGCTTCAGTATGTACAAGTGTTCCAAAATTTAATTCCCTTTAGCTCTCTGACCTGAATTCAGGGGACCCAAGTAGTTGATGAAATGTTCGGAATTGGCCTATGCATTTTTCCAGATCTCTCAACCACTGCTCTCATCCGTAGCACCCATACCATATTAATAATTTCTGTTGTGCTTATTATTTTCTCTGGGAGTTCTGTGCTTTAAATTCCCAAGGTAATACCTCCTGAGACATACGGAAAAGATCTGTTAAGTACTTTATACATTATGTACCGTGTCTGTGTGCTGTGAAATGACATGGCAAACTCAGAGTATGATCAGTGCTGTCAACTGTTCTAGGATAATGCACTGTTTTCTGGTTTTTTCTACCCACATCAGATGAGTTCCAAGTATCCATCTACATTCTTCACGACAGCCTGTGGATTCGTCCAAATTGCTTTCAGTTTTTATCAGTGCTTTTAAATTCATCATTACATCCTAATTGGCCAAGCATTGTTTTTTTTCCCATTGGTCTCGCTCATGATATGTATTAGAATGCTGTAGGGCAGCATATAGAAATAACAGTCAAATACTGGTTGGAGTAATTTAATAAATCCCAAATTCTTCAATCCGAGAAGAATCCTGTCTCTAGAATAGTGTTTAATGGCCCCATAAAACTATGGATTAGATTCTTTAATGTTTAAAAAAAAAGTCCTGAGATGGTGTTGTTTCAAATCTGTGGCTATTCTCTGACTAGCAAGATGAATTACAAAATACTTGTTACAGAGTTTCTTTTCAAAAACCTAATTGCAAGATTGGGTATTTAAAAGAGAACCCAAGTGACGTAAAAGAATTATACATTCTGTCTTGTACATTAATTGCGATGTTTTGGAGTTTTCAAGACTTCTATTTTTTTTGTCTTTATTTTGTTTTTCATAAGTCCTCACATAGAGAATTCGTTCTGCTTTAATGCAGAGAAGCATGTGATTTTTCTACTTGAAAAGTAATTCAGGCAGTTGAGTGAAACTATGGGGTCTTCCATTAAATGTGATACACTGTATGTAACAGTTAGCTTCATTTGAGGAGAGCTGTGGTGTGAGTGACTGCGTAAAGCTAGGCTTAGTATAAAATATCTCAGTCTGATCTTTCATATGTGACACCTTAGGAGAAAACGTCCCACGCCCTTGCTCCCAAGCACTGCCAACACTGCTCACTCCTCATTTGCATGTTCTAAATTAGCATGTGTAGTGCTGTTTTCAATTTTACAAATCAGGTGGGACATATGTCAAATTTTTTTACTCTGCGTTCATGTTTTAATAAACAGAACAAGAACGGCATTTGAACTCAAGCTGCAGAAGGCAAGCAAAACAACTGACTTACGCATTCCAGCCTCAGTGTGTACGATGTTTAATGTGTTAGTCGATGCCAAAAAGCAAAGCACCAAACTCTGTGCTCTGGATGGAGGACAAGAGGTAAGTGAAGTGCCCCGTGTGGAAATGCAGCAGGGGCTGCCCTGGCAGAAAAGGATGCTATTTCCAGAAGGCACTCCCGTGACTGGGCTAAAAAAAAGACCAAGTTCTCCAACACCAAGCGTTCCATCTTTTCGTTATTACAATAGTGGAGCGCCCTTACTTTGTTCCTGTGGGTTTCTTCTTTTTTATATGAAGACTACCTAAAATTTTACAAGTGGCCATTGAATTTCAGATATACCTTGTAACAGCTTATGTGTTGTGTATTTGCATAAACCTTACTTTTTACAAGCAAATTAGAAAGCTAGAAAGCTACCTCCTTTGTTTAGACAAATCTAGAGTAACCAGAGTTTGCATCCATTAAGGCAAGTCACAGAGAAGTGGCATATGAAATACTTAATTTATACAAAAGTTTTCATTTTTTAAAGATGGAGGAGAAACATACTCAGAAACAAGGCCTAGAGCTTTTTGATAAATACCCCATTGTTTTAATTTGATTTGTATGTTGTTTTTTTTTTTTTTTGGTCCCAAAATACCATTTTATTTTACCCCATGCTTTATTTGTAAGAGTGGTGATTGTGTGAAAATGGGTGTAATTTCCTTAGATTATCTGTTTAAGCTGACATTTTGACATTTTGTTGCCTTTTTTTCCATTGTAATTACCTTTTCATCATTTCTTTATTCTTCCCTTATGTCCTCTTTCATCGTCTTTTTCCCCCCCCATGGCATGAACCAGTTTGGTAGTCAATGGGTAAGTCTCATCTTTTTTTTTTTTTTTTTTTTTGTAAAAGCACATTATCATTTGAATTATTATTTTTGTAAATGTCCATTTTTCATTTTCATCTTCTAAAACTAAAATTATATAATTCATTTTCAGGTTTTTGGTTTCTGTGTGTGTGTATAAGCTTACTATAACATAACAATAGCCCAAAGACACATTTAAAACACATGTAAATAATTATATGGTACATAACGTCTTCCCTGTTAGGCTGCAGAATCTGCAAACTGCCCTTACATTTTTTGTTAATAATTTATTGAGATGAAATTCACATAACATAAAATAGACCATTTCAAAGTGAACAATTTAGTGGCAGTTGGTACATTCACAATGTTGTACAACCACCACCTCTGTCTAGTTCCAAAACGTTTCCATCACGCCACAGTAAAACCCCTTTACCCTTTACATTTTTAAAGATAAAATTAGTTAAAGCCAAATTAGTATGCTTTCCTTTCAACTGAATTCTAAATAAATTTAGAAGCAGAGTGCTTATTAATATTTTCAAGATATCTATATCTGTAATGTTATTGCTTTCATTACCCCTAAGAAACAAACCCATTGCCATCGACTCAATTCTGAATCATAGCAACCCTGTAGGACAGAGTAGAACTTCCCCATAGGGTTTTGAAGGCTGCCATCTTTAAGGAAGCAGACTGCCACATCTTTTTCCTGCAGAGCGCCTGGTGAGTACGAACCGCCAACCTTTCAGTTAGCAGCCGAACGCTTAACCACTGCACTACCAGGGCTCCTTCTTTCATTAGTACCAGAGGAATTTACAGTTTTGGACTTTAGATGACATATAACATATATCCTGATATCCCTAAATACTTGGACCAGCAGGCTGCACTCAAGGTCACTTCATACAGAACAACCCAATTTTGGGTTTGGCGAGATGCAAGTCCCCCAATTATACAGTCTTTCTGCCCACTCGTGGCCTGTCATAGGCCTTCTCCCTCCCCTACAAAAGGCAGTCCTGAGGCACCACCTCAGAACCTAGGAGGAACATAGTTTGAAACCCTTTATGCCTATAGGATTGACTGGATTATATTCTTTTTTTTAAATTTTTTTTTTTAAGCCAAATGTTCTTGTCCTCTACCCATACCTGTTGCCTTCAAGTCGATTCCAACTTATAGTGACCCTACAGGACAAAGTTGAACTGCCGCATAGGGTTTCCAAGAAGCAGCTGGTGGATTCAAACTGCCAGGTTTTTGGTGAGCAGCGGTAGCTCTTAACCACTGCGCCACCGGTATATTAAATCTTAAAAACAAGCTGTGCAGTTGACACCAGGGAGTCAAACTCAGGGCAACTCTTAGTTAAGCTGACAATTCTCATCCAAGCAGAAGGGCTCAGATAACTGAAAGTGGATGACAAGACCCACCAGTTGTGAACTTCTCATACTTACTCGACCCAGATACAGACCTTAGCTATTTGGCCATGATTATATTTACGTGTATTTATGTGTGTCCCCAGTGGTATACTGGTTAAAGCGCTCGGCTGCTAACCATAATGTTGACAGTTCAAACCCACCAGCCGCTCTGAGCGAGAATGATGTGGCAGTCTGCTTTTTAGCCTTGAAAACCCTATAGGGTCGCGGTGAGTCGAAATCCACTTGACAACAGTGGGTTTTGTTTATACCTATTTTATTCTTTGAGCAATTCAGGGAAAAATTTATTTCCAATACCATAGCATACAACATTACAAATGTATTAAGTAACTGATATGTGTTATAGAATGTTCGGTAATTATCATTTTCTGATCACTTAAAACATAGTTCATTGTCTCTAATTACCTGCTCTGAGTAGGGAGCTGGTTTAGCAACAGATGTCTCCTATCTACCTCGTCAGATTAAGCCTTTGATTGCTCAAGAATATCGTCTTAAGTCCCTTCATAAGCCCATCCATTTTTCATCTGGTTTGTAGAATCATCTTACCTCTTTCCATTAATACTGAGTTTATTCATTTGTTTTTATTTTAATAAACACTTTGGTACCTGGCACACAATAGGCACTTAATAAATATCTGTTGAATGAATGATTGACTGATTCATTGTCACTGCTTTAAAAAATCCTCCCCTGTAAGAAACAGCTTGCTCTAGTACTTAAAAAGCAAAGCAGGCACACACACAAATGACAAAACATTGTTGCGTTTTCAAATGATTCTTTGCATTGCTAGGTGGATGGTTTTGAAGAGTAATCTGCTAGTGTTCATTATATCAGCACCTGTACCTTCTCACTAAAGACAATGAGTTCCTCACAACTTTCACACAATTAATATGGTTCAACATGTGCAGGTGTAAAACCCATTAGCAACCCTGAAAAAAAAGTGGTAAACAAGAATTTCAGTGCAAAAGAAGGGTTTTATACATTATTTTTCTTCTCCAGTAAATATATCCACATAATTGCACAGGCTTTTCCTCTCTGTATGAGCACAAGGTAAGTTTTGGAATGGTTGCACATTCGTAACTATGCTACATGCACAGGTGAGCCAGTACATCCCAGTCTATAGACAGCAGCAAATAAACTTGTTGAAAAAACTGGATTATTAGCCAATTTGGAACCATATAAAAGTATATATTACATAGTGTAATCTAGCAGAGATTTGTTTTCTAAATTTTAAATAAATTACCTCTCAGAAATCTGTACTAAATTTGTTGCATTGTCATTGCTGGGATAAAACCTTCTCATTTCCTTACCCACAACAATGCAGCCCCTTCTGGTTTCCTAAATTATTATTCTGTTTCCTTACGTGACCCGTGATGGTGCAAACATGCTCGCCACAGCCCGGAATAATATTTAATGGGGTGATTAGTGACTGAATGATTGGCTTCTGTGACAGCTGTGCGTAATGAGTCAGCAATCCCAGGCCAGTCCCTCAGGGACAGATGTAGAGATCACAAAACCACCAAAGTGTTTAGAATCCTCTTTATCTATCACTGCAGGAAAGCAAATGACTGCATGGGCCATAGGCATTCATCTGCCTCCAAGCAAAACCACTTCATCCATGCTCTCATCCACTGAGGATGAAAGCACATTAATGGGGCAACTCAGGGGCCCCTACTTGTGTGGGATTTGTTCTCAGTCAAAGGAAAATACCTCCATTTCCAGAACTAACAATCCAATACCTTTATAATACATCCCAAGAGAAGGTCCAACATCTTTTCAGAATGCTGGATTGCACTGGCGTTCGCTGAGTCTTCATTTCTTTTGGGTTTGCTTGAGAACAGACAGATGAAATGATTATATTTCTCTCAGTGTAGGGAGGCCAGGATTTCAAACCTGTGCCTGGTCTCTGAATTCCCTGACTTTCTGAGGTAAGGAAGTAGGATTCCTGAATGGTCATCTTAGTTATCTGCTGGGGCAGCAGGGCACACAGCAATCTACTTTCAAGGGCAGATATGGGGAGAATTAGCCTGAGAATGGGCTGGAATCTACCCAAGCCCTGGTAGACAAAATTCTTGATCCAACTTGAAGCTATTCTGATAAGAATGGCTTAGATTTTTATTGGTGGAAACAAAAATAGTAAACTTTGTAGATTTGTATCAAAAATGCAGTCTGTTAATTTACATGAAAAGAAATCTATCAGTTTTGGCTTATGTAATACAAATATCTATGCAGATAAATTCGTTTCTTGCCAGTTTGTAATCTGTGTTTTTCTTTGAAAGCTATCTGGATCCCTGATTAATAACTTCCTAGCTAACTTTCTGTTATTGATGTGTATGTAGCCTATTATTCTCTTTACAGAATGTATACATAAAATATGAATTCTCAGGCCACCTCCCCCTGCTCACCCACAATGCTCCCAGGCCACCTCTACCAACTGTAAAGCTAGAACCAATTCAGGAAGTTCCAGACGGTTTTAATGTTAGTGTAAGTCAGATCTGATCAGATAAATGAATTTACAATAGCAAAATCCCGTATGATAAAAACCTAACAAACCTCATGCTGTTTGGGCTTGCCCCTTAGGTGATACATTTAAAATACATACTTTTCTTTCTTCTTTTTGTACTTTGTTTTTTTGTTTTTGCTTCTGCCTTCTCTCTCCCTCCCTGTTTTCCATCCTCCTTTCTTCTCTCCCTCCCTCCCTCCCTCCCTCTCTGTGTATGGCTAGCTCAGGTATCAAAGAGCATAGCAATCTAAGGATTGTGTGTTATAAGAGAATTTGATGGCTCCTAGGCTCTTTGGCTTTCTCTGCCTTTCAGTAAAAACCTTATAAATGACCTCTTGCGAGGCTCATCACTTGATTTTAAGAATTGCCAGAATGGATCCAACCTAAAGGTTTAAGATGTAGAACCCCTATTATTTCATCTCCAGTAGCCTTCTGATGACATCTGAATACTTTTGTGTTCAAAAATAAAATGTATGGCAGATGGAAATAAAAACTGAGAGTAAAGTACAGTTAAGAATCTGGAGGTCTGGGCGCCCCAGTGCCCGTGTGTTCCCGGGCACTTAGCAGTATAAGTGAAAAGCTGGAAGCCCGTTTCCAGTATCCCTTCCCTAATCCACCCCAAAGAGGAGCCTCAGTCTGGAATTGAATTTCATCTGGCTGCACAGATGCCGAATCTGGAGAGAAATGATGTGAAAAGAGCTCCCAGGCTTCAGGGCCACCGCAGATTCATTTGCATAAGCTCCTGCACCACCCAGTCAGCAGCACAGCTTCCAGCCAGGAGCTGGGGGGCAGGGGGGGGCGGAGGCGCGGGAGTGCTGGCTTTTATTTTTTTTAAGTGTGTCTGTGGGGGGCTTACCCAGCACACCAGCCTATGCACCAAATTGTTCAGTTGGCCTTGAAGTCATGTTCATGTGAGGGCCTGCCTGGCTCAGAAAGGGATTAATGATTTAGGCTAGATCAGAACCTCAACTGCCAGTCACCTAGTTCAGGTCCTTTTTCTTCTATGGTCTTTATTTTTGCCTCTTTTCCTTTTCTTCAAGTGATGGCAAAAGTGTCAGCATTGTGGCACTAGAAACCCACCTCTATGTTTCTGTTTCATTTGTCACTGGGGAAGCACAGGTTTGGGAATCGGAAAGGCTTCAAGTGAGACAGACAAGCTCGATAAAATACGTGCCCAGAAAGCTCGACGTTCATACACGTGTAGGTAATTTTAGGCCACTTGCCATTCCCCACACAGAGAAAAATGGGAAAAATTCACATGCTACAAAATTACAATTCTTTTCCTTATTATGTATGCAGGTAGATGGTGACCACTTGTAACTGTCAAAGCCCAGGACAAAGAATCATTCTTGTGTATTCCACGGCAGATCTAAGATGATGTTTTGTTCTGTGTGGAAACTTTGAGACATGTTTTCAGAAGGAAAAAATAGCTTTCAAAAAACTTACATCTTAGCAAACCATTCAACCAGCAGCTGTTAAGTTGGTCTAATGTTTATACTGACCTGAGTACTTTTACTCTATGCATTATGTTAGCTGTTCCAAGAAGCCTTGAACCATCAAGATAGGGTTAGCCTTTACAAGTCACATTTTCTCTGAAGTGGCTATTGGGGACAATCTGCTGTCAGATAAATGCTTCTAAAGGAAGAATTACTGTTTAAATGGATGTGCCTTCGCACGCTGTAGAAGCCCAAGCTCTTGCTAATTTAAGAATGGAACGCTCTAGTATTTTCTAAAGAAAGCAAAAAAAGAGTCTTTCAGGTTTATTTTAAATACATCTTTTTTGTATTTATTTAAAGGCACCTTTTTCATGAAGAAGCAGGAATAAAACTATGGATTGAGTGCCGTTTCATTATACCTTTTATGGCCTATTAATTTGTTACCGTCTATTCACCTTTGTTGATGAAATTTTAATTTTGTCCTTGCTTGAGCATATTGTAAGAATTGTATAAACTGCTGCTCCCTGTGCTGACGAAAAGTTCCTTTTAGAATGAACAGTTGGGAGCTCATTTTATTTCTAAAGCACATTTTAAGTAACTTATGAATGAGAGTTGTCAGACATGAAATGCTGTATTAATTAAATCTTTTTCTAGTCTTTTTGCTTCTCCAGCTAAACCAACCCTTTAGAAAAATACATGGCCACCTTAATTATAGAGGAGAAGACAAAAAGTATCCTTCACATTCCTCCGCCTGAATAAGAATAAGAACTCAATTCATCTAAATAATAACCCCATTAGCTGCTTAACTCAACAGTGCACATGGGAAAATTTTCAAACCACAGTGTAAGAAGTGTGATTGGGTGGATCGTTTTCAAGGTTTTGTTCTTCTAATGTTTAAAATGATCATTTTAAGTAAATCTGATATATATCATAACTAGCAACTTTAACACATTTATGGCTTGTGACAAAAGTTTCATGTTCGTATCAACTAATGCATCTTTATCCTTTGATATCTAGCAACAGTACCATTCAAAAATAGACGATTTGATTGACAACACAGTAAAAGACATCATTTCACTGCTAGTTTCAAAGGTAATGTATTACTTGTTCACCTTTTTAAATCAAATTTTAAAACAATTTTCAAGTGAGAATTTTTAGAAATATCTATCTTATGTTATACATATCCAGTTGTTTCAAAAACAAATTCAAGAAAATATCCAATTTTAAGAAAAGTTGTGAGCAAAGAAGAATATGAACATTCCTGATAAAAACTTTTTGATTTTTTGTTTCTATTGAATTGTGGCTTTTCTTGCGATTGTTGCCCTTTTAAAAATACCTGGATCTTCAGTGATGATCGTTAGTTCACATTCATGTCCTCTTACTATTGGTTTCAACGTCAAGGCTGGTTTAAGTGGCTGTCAGTCCTAGTTGGGGTGACAACACTAGAGCTCTAACGCTGGACTCAAGGGCCAACAAAAGAAGCTGACAGGGTGAGGTCGGGGGTTCCCCGTTCCCAGGAGTACCCCACAAATTCCTATTTGAAGCTTGAAATACCTTTGACAAAAGCCATGGCCTTTAATTCTATAAATACAGATGAAGCTTAAATGGGTGTGCCCTTTGGAAGAGGTTAGCCGATGATTTCCTCTAAGGTGTCACTGACTGCTGTGGCTGGCATTTGATATCAGGGGACAATAGGGAAAGGAAGACATAACCCAAGAGCACCAAGAGCATAAAGTGGGTGGGGCGACAGTATGGGTACCCTGCGGGTGGCACTTTCACATGAGCAGATACAGCCCTTGCTCCCATGAAACTTGATTCAAGAACCTCAAATCAGGCTTCATGCAACGACTGGAAGAATGTACAAAACAAAGGAAGAGCCACACTTTGAGAAATAGTCAAACACGTCTGTTACCAATAAACATATTTGCTACATTTGGATAATTAGGAAGCCACCCTTCCTTCTTTTTAACTCAACTTCTTCAACCCTCCTTCAATAAAATCCTCTCCTTATCCCACATTTCTTCATAAATAATAAGAGAATGAGCCAAGATTTTCCATCTCATGTAGCATTCAACTATATGTGTCCCTCCTGCAAACACACTTTCTGTGCCTAGGAAAGGTCTTGGCTTTCCTTCTCTGTGTCCTTCTCTCCACTAGCAGCTAAATGGAGCCCTGGTGGCTTAGTGGTTAAGAGCTCAGCTGCTAACCAAAAGGTCAGCAGTTGGAATCCACCAGCTGCTCCTTGGAAACCCTATGGGGCAGTTCTACTCTGTCCTATAGGGTGACTATGAGTTGGAATCGACGGCAAGGGTTTGGTTTGGGTTTTAGCAGCTAAATACTGGTGTTCCTTAAGCTTCCATCCTCAGTCTTCTTTTGATCTCATTCTATTGTCTTTTGTTATTTTCCCATTTCTGGCTTTAACTATATGCTATCGATTCCCAACTTTGTCCCAGATAAGCAGTGTGTTCAAAGCCTAGCTTCAGACCACACTGCCTAGGTTCAAAATCCTGACTTATTAACTGTTTGACAGTAGGTGAGATATGTAACTTCTCTCTGCCTCAGTTTCCTCACCTATAAAGTAGTATTTGTTATTGTAGTAGTAGTTGTTATTAGGTGCCACTGAGTCGATATTAACTCATAGGAACCCCATGTGATGGAGTAAAACTGCCAATTAGGGTTTTCTAGGCTGTAATCTTTACAAGAACAGATTGTCAGGTCTTCTCCCTTAAGAGATAGGTTCAAACCTTTCAGTTAGCAGCAGAGCACTAAACCATTGTGTCATAAGGGCTTTTCACAGACGTTGACCTCATGAAGATGTACAGGAAGCCACCGGAAATACGGGTTTGTAGGTACAACAACAAGCATATGGGTTTGTAGGTACAGCAACAATAAGAACAGCACCATCAGCTAATACTTAAATAGTTCTTACTGTGTCCTGGCGACTACTCTAAACACTTGATGGTATTAACTTATTTAATCTTAAGTAATACTTATTAGTAGTTTCCCCTACACCTATGTTGTTATCACCTATAAACTCATATTTTTGGTGAATTCCTGTACATCTCCAGAAGCTCAGTATCTGTAAACACCCGCATTGCTTCCACCTCAAGTGCTTCTTCTTTTGCTATCTCCATTAGCGGTACTGCCCACACCCTTGTGAAACCTCACTGTCCTAGGATTCTCGTCATCCTAGAATCCTCTCATGCTCCTCATACAAGAGGACACACAAGAGTCCATCTTCTAAAGACCCCTTCCCCTCCCACTCCATTCTCATTGGCATTGCCACCCTCTTCCAGACCCTCCTCAACTTCATTTAAATTCTTGCCTCTTGGGTCTCCACCCTGTCCCCACTTCTTCCAGTCAGCTGCCCACACTCCTGCCAGAGTAGCCTCTCTGAAATACAGTTTGGTCATTTCTTGCCAATCCTTAATATGCTATAGACGTTCCCTGCTGCCTGTGCCACCACTGCCTAATTCTGCCTACAGTGCACCTGGAGTTTGGTTGGTGTTCCATGAAAAGAGGTTACTGACAAATTTGGGGAATGCTGGCTTCCTTGAAAGGAGCCCTGGTGGCACAGTAGTTGAGCACTCAGCTGCTAACCAAAAGGTCAGTGGTTCGAACTCACCAGCCGCTCTGTAGGAGAAAGATGTAGCAGTCTGCTTCTGTAAAGATTAAAGCCTTGGAATCCCTATGGGGCAGTTCTACTCTGTCCTATAGGGTCACTATGAGTCAGAATGAACTGAACAGCAAGGAGTCGACAGGGTTCCTTGAGGGCCGTGATGACGCAGTATTTGAGATTGCAGAGTCCCCACACTTAGCACCCTTCCTGGACACTTTATTCCAGAATTCCTAATAATAACTTGCAGGAGATTAATGTTTCTTAGAATACAGTTCACGAAAGGTTGGCCCATGAGAAAACCTTGTAGTATCACCTGCAAGTCTCTCCTTGGTGGAGTTGCTCTTGCCTCTCCAGCACTCTTATCTTATGCTCTGGCCCTCCCAGACTTCTAGTGGTTTCACAATGATTCATACCTCTGTGTGAGAGCCTTTTCCTCCTTTTATCATTCACCTGGGAAGCTTATTATTCTCTCCTTCTTTCCAAGCAGCCTCACCCTCCAGACAAACAGCTGTCTCCTCACGCAGTGCCTCGTGTGCACATTCCTTCTGGCATTTCCCATGTGCTTACATCTCGGTCTCTGAACCCTTTGGGGACAGAAGTCTTGTTCTCTTTATTCGTTGTGCTTAGCACAGTGCTTGGCATATAACAACCACTCAGTGAGTGTTTGCTGAATGAGTGGCAGTAAGAAGATGAAACACTTAAAGAAACTTGCTCTGGCAACATATTTGGTTCTCTCCTGTCCATAACCTGGAACATGGAATAAAGTACTGTGCGTAAGATTATATCCTTTCACTGGATCCCTAATGAAAAATGACATCGTATCAAGAAAGGATTGAAATCGATGGCCGTCAGTCATTGTACAGTTGTAGGACCCAGCTGTGTGCCCGGCAGTATGCTCGGTTCAGGAATATGGTGCTGAGCAAAACAGACAAGGTCCCAGCCCACAGGGAGCTTGCTGACTCCCGGGGAGACATAGAAACAAATGTCAAATTACACTCGGGCATATGTACCACGTAGGAGAGCCAACAATGGAGTGGGTACATCTGATTGAGGAGAAAAGCAAAAGGCTTCTCAAGGGAGCAAAGCTTGAGCTGAGTTCCAAAGGATGAACGTGTTAACCAGAAGAGAGACGAGAGGAGCATTTGGGCAGGAAAAACTGTGGGTGCCAGGGGCATGGTGCACAGTGGGGCTGCAGGACTGGGTGGAGGCCACTGTGTTACGTGCTAAGGATTGGGAAGTCTTCATCCTAAGAGCCATGGGAAGTTCACTGAAGGGTTAGGGGTGTAGGGAAGAATTAATCCGATTTGCATTTTGAGATGATTTATCTGACTGCCTATAGCAAACAGGTTGAAAAGAGGGCAGAGTCAGTGCAGGCAAGGAGATGAATTAGGAGGCTGTTACGCTGGTCTTGGTGAGAGACCATGCTGTCTTGGTGGACTAGTCCAGAGACATTTAAGTTGTTCAATGGGCAAGTGTTAGTAATGAGGAGGGCAAGGAAAACATTAAGGTTCATTCCTAGGTTTATGGCTTGAGCCACAGGGTGGCTGGTGGTGTCATTCACTGATGCAGGGAACCTGGAATGGAACAGATGTGGAGGGAGAGACCACCACATCAGTACTGGACATGTTGAGGTGAAGCTGCCTCTGAAACATCCGAGGGAAAAGATGTCAAGGAAGCATTCAGATATTTGAGTCTGGAGTTCAGAGGAAGGATGTGGGCTCCAAATATCAATGTGATTTTAAGCCCTCAATAGTTGAAAATGATTCTGTATCAGTGGCTGCTATTCTCAGGCAGATGCTCTGTAGCTGGAACCCCTATGGAAGAAATGGAAAGCAACCTTACAGGAAGGGGCAAAAATAACGGTGCATCTGGCCAGAAAGGGACTTAGATCATTTTTACTGGGGAAAAAAAATTGGCAGGAGGAACTTTGTCTTGCCAAGGAAAGGGTACAAGAAATGTCAGATTTATTGCCACCTTATATTAAAACTGGAACCCTGGTGGTACAGTGGTTAAGAGCTTGGCTTTCTAACCAAAAGGTTGGCAGTTTGAATCCACCAGCCGCTCCTTGAAAACCCTATGGGACAGTTCTACTCTGTCCTGTAGCGTTGCTGTGGGTTGGAATCAACTCCATGGCAGTGGGTTTGGGGTTTTTTGGATACTGTTGTTGTTAGGTGCTGCCAAGTTGGTTTCAGCTCATAGCCACCCTATGTACAGAAGAACAAATTAAATATTAAAACTAATTAAATTGACCAAAGTGTGGTATAGCCAGAAGAGCAGGGTTGTGGTCTCATTTCTTCACATTAATAGCTTGGCCCCCATGCACAAGTCAGTTTCCTTATCAAAAAAGCAGGGATATTAGATGAAAAAATATTTACGGCCTTTTCCCAGTCTAAAACTAAAATCCTTGCATACATTTCTGTGTGGATTCTGCCAGAGGCCTGTATCTCTTGTCTAGAGCCCCATAACACACAGAATGCTGGAGTTGGAAGAGAACTCTGAGATCATTGACCAGGAACTTTTAAAACATTCTTAGAATTTCTTCAAATATATCTTAGATATCACCCCGAAATATAACACCAATCAAAGTCAAGCTGCTCCGACTGAGGCGGGGAAGGAGACCTAGAGCCAGGGTGTCCTTATCTCCCAAGGCAAGCCTGATCATCAGGGTCCAATTGCCTTATTCACAGATGAGGAGATGGAGCCCAAGGTGACATGGTAGATACCAGCAGAGCCCGGACTTGAACCCAGGGGTTCATAAGTCTATAATCTACACCACACAGAACATCACAGAAGACAGGTATGGTAGCTTCACCCTCCAGTCCACTTATGTCCCCTTTATGTCCGGATTGTACTAACCAGCCTGTGTATCCCTCCTTTGATATTTGCTCCGCACACACATACACCCTGTGAGACCAGCTTGAGCAAGTAGTCAGGTGGGGCAAGCTCTAAGCCAGATAGATGAGAATGGAATTCATTGTATGTAGTGATGAGGACGCTGAAGAAACACTGGGAGAGCTGAGGGTAAGAATTGGTGAGAGGAAATGGTCAACAGATCAAAGATGAGAAATGACAACTCTCAAAATGACTGCTTTCCTGGAACCGAGACTCAGCAAATTCTGAGTATGAATTAAAAGATTATAGCAATATTGCAAGAGGGATTTAGGAAAGAACATACTCTTTCTCTCTGAGGTACACACATTCTGTCTCTCCCTATCTCTCTTTCTCTGTCTCTGATAACCTGAAATATTTTCCCCTGAATTTCTCTTAAGAAGAAGATGGACAGAGGGGCAAATCTTACATGTACCTGGCTGCCTAGATGATGTAATTAAAATATCTCCCCAACCAGCCTGGGGAAATTAATTTGATTACATTAACTTGTTTGGATCAAGGTCATATATTCAGAAAGCACTTGTTCAAATCCAAGTATGTGCTCAAAAGGAACAACACACACTATCAGAAGACATCAGTCAAGAGGAAAGACGAAAGAAGATAGGTCCGTTTATTTGTGGGGACAAAGGAAAAAGGAATAATGAGAAAAGACACCAGCATCTGAGCTAGAGCTCCTGTTTTGAAAGTTGTCTCAGATGCTTCATGAAACAAGGTATGGTCTGAATAAATATGTGCTGTCCGACACTATCCATCCTCAGTTCAGTGATGCACAGTCTGGAAGGACCTTGTAGGAGTCAGTTGGAACAAAGCTTCAAAGAAGTGGATTCACAGGTGGGGAAAAGAAGGTAGGGAAGAGACCACTGCATTGTATCATAACATTAACATTCCGATTCAGAGATAGAAACCTGTTTTCTTCTAGTCTGTGACATTCTGGTTCCATGTGGACTTTTAACAATGCTAATTAAAAATGTTACCAAACAAAAATAAAACATCTGCTAATAGATCTGCTTACCCCACCCCTCCCTCCAAAACACTGAGTTTTTCAGTAGAGTTTTTTTTTTTTTTTTTAATACTATGTCCCTAAACCCACCTTTATGATCAGTGTTACTTATGGAAGAATATCTTTTCTATGGAAGTTTATATATATATGTGTGTATATATATATATATATAATCTGCAGTGTGAATGATGCATATGCCCCTTGTTTACATATGAAATGTCACAGCAAAAATAAAAAGAGCTCTGTTTTGAACCCATCAGTCTACAGCTAGAGTCCTCCCCACCACTTCTTAGAATTTGATTCTTCCTCCCATACGTATAGGAAAATGAATCTTATATCCTGTTAAAATTCAACAGGAAATTTAAACCCAACATGCCTTATAGCATCATGTTTCCTTCTACCAGGTATTTCAGAGTGCTTTCATTTTTAATTTCCCTCAGCGTTTGCATCGTGAGCTAAAGTCAGTAATTACCCAGACAGACTTTAGGTGTTAACTATTACTCAGACAACCCCAGTAAATGGCATCCACAGTAAAGACCAAGGAAACAAAGAGATTACAGTGTTTCATTCCAACCTGACACCCTCAGGAGAATAGAGAGCACAAGGCAAACCGGTAAGTATTTATATACTCCCCAAGCTGTACAGAGAAAGTTCAGAGGAAGCAGTTAAAGACACAGCAACTAAACCTAGCATTTAACTGGATGTCTTTGGAACCTTGCTGTTTTGTGCAATTACAAACCAGATGGAAAACATATTATGATTAGTCGATCTTGTCGTTAATAGAGTTTGTTTTTTAAGGGAGCTCTTTTACCACGCGTGCTTCAACACAAATCTTGCAAAGCAAACCTTTCCGTAGGAACCGAATGTCTCAGCTGGTGGGTCCCAGTGGTACAGTGCTGTTCACTGCCATGTAAGCAGTGAGAGTCCCTGCTGGGTCGCGCCACCCCAGGGACCATTTGGGAGTGGAGCGGTACACAAGAAGATGTTCTCCACTCTTGTTAAAGTGGAGGCAAAGAGTGGTGGGACGTGGATGCAGTAGACCACAGGCTGTACGTGGGACTTCCTCAGATACAACCCAATGCTACACTGTATCTAAAGAGAAGACAAGGCTGCCAGATGCATGTTATCCATTCCATTATACCCAGCGCCATGTTGCCCACTCCATTATGCCCAATGTGTACTCCATTTCCACTGTCCCGTGGTGCAGCTCCTGGCCCACCTTGCAAATGAAGCTGACCCGGTCTCCTACAGTCAAAGTCATTCTTTCCCTCCTTCAGCTTCAATTAAACCGTTTGCCCATCTACATCGTCATTAACACATACTGCCTTGTGTCCTGGTCAATTGTGTACTTGTCTGTCTCTCCCACTAGTTTGTATGTTCCTCGAAGGAAGAGTCTAAGATTCTCATATCTTTGTATTTTCTATAGTAGGCACACAATAATAATAATGATAACCAAAGAGCATTTATTAAGCACTTGTTATATACTAGGTACATTACATATATCATCTCATTTAATCCTTACAACAACTCCATAGCATAGTGGTGAATAACATGAACTCTGGAGCCATACCACCTATGTTCAAATCTTTCCTCCTCTGCTGTCATCCAAATGTCCTTGAAACAGATGGGATTCCATGGTGGCTTCTGACTTAGAGCCTGAACTCAGTTCTGCCTCAGTTAATATTATTTAATTAGACCCCTTAGTTGGTGACCAGACTCAGTGTTACTCCTTATCACTAAACAATCCTAAGTCTACCCCCGTTAACTTGTGATTTAACATGTTTAGGTTTTTTGACTTAGGCCATGGATAGCAATTTAGCTAATCATACCAGTAGTATTCATTCTGTACATTTCTTTAATATACTGACATTTTTATGTCCTTTCACATGATTCATCTCTGTTGATCTTCACCCCATCCTTGTAAGTTAGGCAGGTGACTGTTACTTTTGTCATTTTACTGATGATGGGTACACTGAGGCTGTTGTGTGCCGTTGAATCAATTCCGACTCATAGTGACCCATGGGACAGAGTAAAACTGCCCCACAGAGTTTCGTAAGCCATAAACTTTACAGGGGCAGATTGCCACGTCTTTTCTCCTGCAGAGTGGCTGGTAAGTTTGAACTGGTGACCTTTCAGTTAGCAGCCAAATATTTAACCCCTGTGCAACCAAGGCTCTTACACTGAGGCTAGGGAAGCTACATGACCTGACTGTTGTCTCACAGTGAGAAAGTGGCACAGCTACAACTTGAACTCAGGTCTTCTAAGTCCATCTGTTGGGTTCTTGTCTGTACCCCTCCTTGTCCCTCGATATCACTCGTGTGTGCACACGTATGCTCACTACAAGGCACCAAGAACCAGGTGCTGTACTAGAGCCTTCAGTGGCTCAGGTTGTCTGGTAACCATAGAGATTGTTGCTCTCCTCCTGGCAAATGAGATCACCCAGCACACACTACTCTCAAGATTTGAGTTACAAGAGGCGAGGCGTTTTCCACAGAGGGCCATTAAGTTTGGAATTCCCTTCCCCTGGTCTGACATGGCCCTAGAGTATTGGTCTTCTGGGTCTTTGCAAACCACATCAAGTTGAGTTAACCAGTCGTGACTGGTAAATCCTAGTGAGCAGGAAGAAAGTGCTAAATTGACTTTTAGTTGTGAGCAATTTGTAGTTTTGTGGTTTTTACTGTTTTGTATCCCTTAGGATAACTACCAGCCATATGTAATTCTCATTCTTTAAAAATAAAATTTTAGCAGTTTACATGATTTTGTTTCTGTGCTCTTACATCATGTCACAAATGATGTGATGGTGAAACCTACAGGGAAGTTTTTGTTTCTTTTGCATAAACTATTTTGCAGTAATTAATCAGCCATAGAGAAAAGATTATCTCCTGTGCACTCTCAGCGAATTCTTTGGTCACCAGAGACCAATAAGCTGTGTCCCTAGAACTATTATCACTTTGTTGAAGAAGCTGCTATGTGAACAAAAACCAGCCTTCGTTAATTTCCCTTTTTGTATTTAAAGAACCTGTCAGTATTTTCCCTGTGGGAAGGTCTAATTTGTCAACAGCACTTATTATTTAGTTCTAAAGAGGAAAGATGTCGGGCAGTATATCCTTAGTAACGTCTCTTATGCATTTAACTTAATGCCAGACCATAATCTGTTTCCACTCAATAAAATAAGGTTCTCTACATAGTGTAATATATTACGGTGTACTTGTGTTTCATTTCATAGAAATAGAATTTGAGAGATGGAAAACATTTGTGAATCCAATTTGTGTTCCCTTCCTCCACCCCACCTGATGTGACCGATGGAGGAGCTGAGGCCTGATTGCTGCAGTGGTCTCTCGGAGCCCACATCATATTCAGTGGCAGAATCAGGACATATATTCTCTGTCTAATGCTCTTTCCATTGTTCTCTGCAGTGGGTGTGTCTGCTTTCGCCCCCAACTACTTTGTGAGCTTCTGAAAGCAGGGATGATTCTTCAACCCTTTTAAGTCCCAATTAGAACTGCTTGACATGTGCTTGGTAACTAATGTGGGGCTTCATTTCAGTGTTACAAGAGCCCTAAATTTTACCCTTCCCTTTCATTATCTATTCTTTTTTATTCAACCTCTTTTGTAGATGTAAAAAAAAATTGGGACATATTCAAGTAATATATATAGTAAGGAGTTTGATTAAGCCTATCATTGTTTCTATACATCTATATTGAATTTGAAAATGATTTTAAGGGAAAGTCTCATGAACTTAAAGTTATTGGTAAATAATTTAAATTATCTCACAAGTACAGGCAATCCCTGGGTTTTGAACCGACTTACAGACAACTCATACTTAAGAATGGACTGCCATAAAGCCTATGTATATTAAAAAATTTGAGCTAAATACAATGGTTCGTAATAACAAATGCATGCACTACTTTGTGACGGTCATGAAAACATTGTGTGGTTGGGCAGCGTTTAAGTGTCTTATATGCACAGAAAGGTAAAATATATACTATATACTAAGACAGACGTTTGACTGATGCTAAATGAGAACCGTATGCACCTGTTCCGACTTGCCTGCAAATTCGACTTAAAGACAGATTTATCTCGTTTGTAACCCAGGGACTGCCTGTATAATGACTAGGCTCTTATTGCGCGTTCTTTTTTATTTGAAAATTTTTGTCCATTATATGAAGCAGTGGGAAGGGACCTTAGAGTTTGTCTTAAAAATGAAATAATATCCATTACAAGTTAACCCCTCACTGTCAGTTTATTCATTGTGGGTGTTTGTACCATGGGCAAAGTTGGCTCAGGAATGGTTTGCCCCAAATAGTTCTTATGCCCAGTGATGTTCTAAATACTCACTATAAATTGTGTCACAGTTTGTTTCAGTGTTGGAAGGGGTGCTGTCTAAGCTGTCAAGGTATGATGAAGGCACTTTCTTTTCATCCATTCTGTCATTCACTGTAAGTATTTGAATGAGTTTTCTTCCACTGTGGTTTAACTGTTGCTGTACTACTTGTGTAACAGTTAAGAAAATAATTCTCGTAATTATCTCTCTCTGTCCCACTGAAGGTGAAAGCAGCTGCAAAATATGTTGATGTTCCAGTAAGTATTTTTCATCTGCTTTTTAATACCATATATAAATTCTTTTTTTTATATATATATAATTACAGTTCACCATGGGTTTATTTCAAATCTTTAAACCAGTGCCATTCCCTCAGGGAGAAGTTTATTTTCTTTAAGCAAGCACTAACCCTCATAACAAAGCTTGGCAAGGTTATGTCAGTGACTTTTTTCCATTGTAACCTGGGAGATCTCTCTTATGCAGGTCCGTTTAACATGATAACATGTCACCTCAGTTGCAAAGGGGGGTTATAGCACTCTAGGACGGGGTAGGAAACGCCTCACACTATTCCTAGAAAAACGCTCACCCTTCTCTCCCTTCGTATGAAAGCTGTAACAGGTTTCTTATAGGAGTTAAAATAACAATAAAGATGAACAAGTTAAATCAAAGAACTACTTTTCTAAACCCAAAAGTGTTCTAAATCAATATTCTTCACTTACTTTAACATTTGGTTTTTCCCACAATTCTTGGGAAATAATTTATAACCTGCAAATTTGTTCAAAAGGTATGATAAGAGGACATTATGAAACTTACTGAGCTACAATAAAATAATTCACATGATAAATGTAATCAACAAGTTAGTACAGTATTTTTTTAAACATAGCAACTTAATTTTTGCCTTAAATTCTTTTCTCACATATCTGAACAATGCCTAAGGTATTCTGTTTCATCACGTATTTTGGCATATGTATCAATTTTCAAAGAATTAGAGCACAATAAAAGAATCTTAAATTAAAACTAGAGGGAATGTAAATCATCTCATGTTTGATTAAGACTGTACTTGAGGGTCATAACATCTCCAGATCACCATTATGATTATCAGCCGTTTGAATACTGGCACACTTTGTATA
Source organism: Trichechus manatus latirostris (assembly GCF_000243295.1). Lineage (NCBI taxonomy): Eukaryota > Metazoa > Chordata > Mammalia > Sirenia > Trichechidae > Trichechus > Trichechus manatus. The sequence goes on from NW_004444103.1 coordinate 2,329,286, forward strand.
TTAGTTGTAGATGGCTCTTATTTTTTAAAACACATAACCACATTTTGTACTTTGGAGTAGATGAAAAACCAGACCCATTACCATCGAGTCGATTCCAACTCATAGTGACCCTATAGAACAGAGTTTCCAATAAGCAGCTGGTGGATTCAAACTGCTGACCTTTGGTTAGTAGCCGAGCTCTTAACCACTGTGCCAGCAACACTAGTCCCCAAATTTATTGCCGCTGTGGTTATAAATGAACAAACATTTTAAATGAAATGGTCATAGACTTTCCTGCCTTTTTGTTGCGTTTCCTTGGAACAGGGCTTTTTATTTAATAAATGACTCCCAAAGAAACTTTGGCATACTCCAGTCCTGTACTTAGAATCAAAGGATACATGCTGAGCAGTAGGCAGAACGAATCACTTGTGCCCACCACCTGTCTGTCAGTTTGTTAAACTGTGGTGGCTTGCGTGTTGTTATGATGCTGGAAGCTATGCCACCAGTGTTTTCAAATACCAGCAGGGTCACCCATGCTGGGCAAGTGTCAGTGGAGCTTCCAGACTGAGACAGACTAGGAGGAAAGGCCTGGTAATATACTTCTGAAAATTAATACCTATGGATCACAGCAGAATATAGTGCTGGAAGATGAGTTGCCTAGGTTGGAAGACACTCAAAATACACAGTGGCAGCAACAGTGAACTCAAATTTGACTTTTAGTCAAATAAGTCTAATAAGTGATCATGAAGATGGTGCAGGATGGGGCAACATTCTCTTCTCTTCTACATGAGATGCCATGAGTTGGAGCTGAGTTAGTGGCAACTAACAGCAACAGTCACATGTGTAGGGTCCCACAAAGTGGCATCAGAGAAGAGAGAATTTTGGAAGAAGGTTTTTATATGTGATATTTTCAAAAGAGAGACAGGTAATCTGGGAGCATCTGAACTTTGCTGGACTTTCAAGCACATGTTTTATAATGTAGTTTTGTTTTTATTTCTCATTACAAATAGCAAGGAACACTAGAATTGTTCCTGCTCTTAGGACTTTTGAAATTCTTCCTTTGCCCCTGTACTGGATGTGAGACCCACAAAATTTCAAAGTTGAAAGAGACTGAAAAGGTTCATTTACTCTTCTTCTCAACATAGAAACCCCTCGTCTAACATCCCTCACAAAGACTCATTTGGCCTGTGTTTAATTTTTTCAATGATTGCAGACTCAACAGAAGGCAGGTTCACCATAAGGCAGCCTACTCTTAAGTAGAATGAGTTGAAATTCTGTACCTCTGTGAATTCTACCCATTAATCCTGGTCCTAATCCCTCATCTGCATGATAGCCCTTCAAATACTTGGTGATAATTACCATGCCCACTCTTCCCAAGAGGTATTGTGGCTGTCACAGGAATGTAGTGTCTGAGGAAGTATTTTTTCTAGATTAAACATCCTCAGTTTCTTCACTAAACCCACTGGTTAAACATATACTTAAGTCATGCTAAGTGCTGGACACTGGACATACGTGATGAAATTACATTTCCTGCCCCAAAATGTTCACAGTCTAGGGATGAAGGAGGTCAGTAGACACACCATCATGAAAACTGCTGTAAGAAAGATGAACAATGTGGAATAGGATAAAAGAAGGTGCCATCCATAGTACCCTGACTCATCATCATGCAATCACTGTCCTAGACAATTCCAACTTACCAATATCACTATTAAATCAAGTTGTCCCCAAGAGCAGAGCATTCTATACCATAGATGTGGTCTGGCCATGGCAGTTTACTAAGGGACAGGTTCCTCTCTTGGATCTAGACACTACACTTCTGCTATTGGTGCCTGTGAATATTTTCTTCCAAAGCTATGAGGGGCTGTTGGCTGTTTTTGTGTTTATACTCACGCCCCAGCAAGTATGCCTCTCTGCAGCAGTCTTTTAAGGACCACTGGCTTACTCTTCATGAAAATTAACGCAAAATAGATCATAAAACTACATGTGAAATGCGAAACTATAAAACTTGTAGGAGAAAATCTATATGACCATGGGTTTGTTGATGGGTTTTTACATATAACACCAAGAGCATGATCCATGCAAATTAGACTTTGTTATAATTAAAACTTCTGCTCGGCTCTGCTCGGCTCTGCACCGTACGAGAATGAAAAGACAAGCCATTGACTGAGAGAAAATATTTGCAAGACACATATCTGATAATCGACTTGTGTCCAAAATATACAAAGAACTCTTAACACTTAATAATAAAAAAAAAACCAACAACCCAATTGAAAATGGCAAAAGATCTGCAGACACTTGAACAAAAGAGATATACAGATGACAAACAAGCATATGAAAAGATGTTCAGCATCATTTGTCATTACTCGAAAAAAAAAAAAAAAACCAAACCCATTGCTGTCGAGTCAATTCCGACTCATAGTGTCCCTATAAAACAGAGTAGAACTGCCCCATACAGTTTCCTGGAGCACCTGGTAGATTCGAACTGCTGATCTTTTGGTTAGCAGCCATAGAACTTAACCACTGCACCCCCAGGGTTTCCCATTTGTCATTAGGGAAATGCAAATTAAAACAACAACAAGACATCACTACACACCTAGTACAATGGCTAAAATAAAAAAAAACTGACAATAACAAAATGTTGACAAGATGGGAACAACAAGACCTCTCATTCATTGCTAGTTCGGAATGTTACAACCACTTTGGAAGACGATTTTACAGTTTCTTACAAAGCTAAACATAGTTTTACCATGTGACCCAGCAACTGTGCTCCTAGGCGTTTATCCAACTGTCTGAAAACGTATACTCACACCAAAACCTGCACACAAATGTTTATAGCAACTTTATTCATGCTGTTGTTGGTGTTCGTTGCCATCAAGTCAGTTCCAACTCATGGTGACCCCATGTTGCAGAGTGGAACTACTCCATGGGGTTTCCAAGACCGTGACCTTTCTGAAGCAGATTGCCAGAGTTGTCTTGGAAGGTGCCTTTGGGCAGGTTCCAAGCATCAACCTTTCAGCTAGTACATGAACACTCAACCATTTGCATTACTCAGGGACTAATATATTCATATTCACAATTGCCAAAAACTGGAAGCAACTAAGATATTCTTGAACAGGTAATTGGATGAACAAACAGTGGTACATCCACAATGAAATGCTCTTCCACAGAAAAAGAAAAAGGAATAAGCTATCAAGCCATGCAAAGACATGGATGAATATTAAATGAATATTACTAAGTGAAAAAAGCCAGTTTGAAAAGACTACATGTATGATTCCATTTATATCACATTCTGGAAAAAGCAAAACTATAGTAAACAGAGTACTGGTTGCCAGGAGTTCCAGGTTAGGGAGGGTTGAATAGGTGAAACACTGGGGTTTTTTTAGGGCAGTAAACTATTCTGTATGATACTATAATGGTAGATCCATGACAATAGGGTTTTGTCACACCCATAGAACTTTACCAGATGTTAACCTTAATATGTGCAAGTTAAAAAACATAAATAAATAAATTAGGGTGTCATGGAACCCCAGGATGGAAAGGAGACTGTAAGAAAAATAATCTGTGTTGCAGATATATGAAATAACCTCATTGACGAGGGGCAGGGTAGGGGAGTACTGATCTAAGTAACTTTGGAAATGAGTGGGGTCTGAAAGACAGAAGGCAAAGGGAGCTGTACATAAGCATGTAGTCAACTTGATAATGTTGCTTCACGTGGGTTAACAATTCAGAAACCTCAACACAGCCTACTGAAATTGAACAATTAAGTAAATAGATGGCAATGGTGGAAGCTCAGCTTCTCACTGTTGTAGGTTAGAAGTAAGCAAGGGAAGAAGGCTAAAATGATCCAAGTGGTAATGGATTAGAGTTGGAGACATTACTTTAGCTTAATATAGGTAGAGATGGTTACATATAGAAATATTTATAGATATGTATATATACATGTGTACTTCCATATGTATATAGAACTTTCTGATGAAGGTAAAAGAATACAGCCTTAAGTATGGATTCTACCTGAACATAAAGAAAATGAAAATCCTTACAACTGGACCAGTAAACAACATCATGATAAATGGCAAAGAAATTGAAGCTTTCAAAGATTTTATTTTACTTGGATTAATAATTAATGCCCATAGAAGCAGCAGTCACGGAATCAAACAACATATTTCATTGGGCAAATCTGCTGCAAAAGACTTCTTTAAAGTGTTAAAAAGCGAAGATGTCACTTTGATGACTGAGGTGTATCTGACCCAAGCCATGGTCTTTTCAGTCACCTCATATGCATGTGAAATCTGGACACTGAAAAAGAAAGATCAAAGAAGAATCATGCGTTTGAATTGTGGTGGCAGGAGAAAATATTGAATATACCATGGACTGCCAGAAGAATGAACAAATCAGTTTTGGAGGAAGTATGGCCAGAACGCTCCTTAGAAGTGAAGATGACAAGACTTCATCTGGCTTACTTTGGACCATCGTCAGAAAAGACGAATCACTAGAAAAGGACATCCTGTTTGGTAAAGTAGAGGGCCAGTGAAAATGAAGAAAACCCTCCGTGAGGTAGACTGACACAATAGCTGCAACAATGGGCTCAAACATACGATCAGCTGCGAGGATGGTGTAGCACCAGGCAGCATCTCCTTTTGTTATGCATAAGGTCACCATAAGTCAGAGCTGACTCAACAGCAGCTAACAACAGCGTATACATAGGTTAGTATATACACATGTATTTTATTGCTGTGTTAGCTGAGAAAGCCTCTAAGCAATGAAACTCCAGTAGCAATAAGCACACGTAGTACCTAGATCATGGTTTCTAATCTCCAGTAAAAGGAACCAGGACTCCTTGAAGAAATGGTTGATTCTAGGATTGTGGCAGGAAATATACAAGATGAGTCTGGAGCATCTTGTAATGACAAAAAGTGAGAAAGTGCTCAAAAAACCCACAATAATGGGGGTTATGTCAAAGGGGTATAGAAACTAACTGAAAGAGCTCCCAAGGGCCAAAACTAGAACAATTTGAGCAACAAAATAAATAAAATAGTATTGGATTATAACCCAAAATATAAAATAAATATCTCTTTGAGTGCGTACTGATATAAATAAATGGTTAAATAAGGATATCTGAATAAAAGTTGGACTTTAGTTAATAATAATTTATCAATACCGGTTCATTAATCGTGACAAATGTACCATACTAATGAAAAATAATAATAGGGAAACTGGGTGTGGGAAATATAGGGACTCTCAGTTTTTCATAAATTTTTGACTGTTCTAGCATAAAAGATTGTTACCAAAAAAAAAAAAAGAGAGAGCACAGGCCTAGGACTTATAATACCTGAGTATCAATTACATTTTTGCTGCAGTATGACCTTGGACTAACTATATGACCTTGAGCATCACTTAAGTGTTCTCGGTTTAGTCATCTGTAAAATGGGTGAGTAAGTTATATAAACTGCAGTAGTCCTTCTCGCAGTAACATTCTATCATTGTATGAGTTCTTGATGTCTGGCCAGTTCTACCAAGAGACAGCAGAGCCCAAAAATGTCACCTAGAAGATGATGACAAGATGAAGAGTTAGAAAAAAAATTGTGTAGAAAGAACAAATGCCTTATAGCAATACTCTAACTTGTTGGGATTTAAAAAAGAGAGGGAGATAAAGCAAAAAAATAAATAAATAAATAATAGAAAACATTAATTCCATGGTGTGAAGCATTAAAAAAATAAAATTATCTGTTAAGTGACATTCCTAATGCAGAAGAAAAGGAGGCACTCATGTTCCTAGAACATACTAGATTGTCAGATATACCTTATAGTACAGTTAAAGAGGTATAAGAGCTAATAGAAAGTGACTCAAATCAAGCCACTTGTATGTTATGTGATACAGTCTTATGTATCTTTGTAACATATGCTTTTTGTGACACTTCTTTATAAACGAAAAAAAGCACAAGTAAGAAAAAAACAGTCCTAACAAATGAGATCCAGTGTCTCATGCTTCTTAGCAGGGAAGCTGCTAAGGTCCTCCATGATATCTTCCTGATCATGGTGATGTACTGTGACCTTCAAGATGATTCAGTAGATTTGCTCTTGGTTGAACTACCCTGTCCTGGAGAAGAGTTCTTGTTGGAGCTGCACAGTTCGTGATCCCATTATAGAACCTTTGAATGTTCATGTTGGCAAAGACCTTAGACATATAAGAAGAGCAAGACCCGTAAGGGATGAGTCTGTCCTGTTCATCCGTGATTAAACCTACTGCCATCCGGTCGATACCAACTCCTAGTGACTCTTAGAACAAGATAACTCAGACCTGAGAGAGGAAGCTGGTATATTAGATGCAGGACCGGGATGAAGATGTTCACCTTAGCTTTACAGACTGGAATACTAGGCCAAAACCAAAAAACCAGTAGGGTTAAAAATATTACATTAGAACTAACAAAACAAAGTATTGCCTACCTATAATATAAGGAAAATGTAGCTGATTAGCAATGCATGTTTAAAAGTTGTGTGAAAAATCATGTGAGATGATAATATGAGATATCTGCTTTAAAAAATGCAAATAGGATGGTGGGGACCTGTGGAGGCAGCACAGCAGAGGGATACAAACCCATGTGGAATCCATGCTCCATGACTTAAGATCTATGTGACCTTGGCATCAGTTTCTTAACTATAAAATGGAGACATAACTACACCTCTTACAGGCTTATTGTGACTATGTTAGGTACTTTTCAGGGTTCCTGTAATTGAATTAGTGTTCGATAAATATTAGCTATTACTATATATTATTGTTGTTGATAATAGTAAAATCTAGAAAATAATTCTACCCTATATAGTAGTGATTACATCTGTACTATTACGGACAAATCACATCTGTATTTCTTTAAAACAACACATACTTTTTACTTTACTTCCTCCTGTAGAGAGCAGCCAGGATAGTTCAGGGGATCTGGAAATCATGACTTATGAAGAAAAAAAGGAAATGGAAACGTTACCCCTGGAAAGGAAGAAAAATCTAAGAGGCAAGATAGCTGTCTTCAATACGTAAAAGGCTCCTATTTAGAAGAAGGAGCATCCTGAATCTGCATCAAGAAGGTAGAACTAGGAACAATGATTAAAGAAAAGTTGGAGGCAGAACTGAAATCAGTATAAGGCAATACTTTAAAAAAAATGTTTAATTGTTAACAGAGTTGATGTATTATAGCAAAGACTAGACTACCATTTACCAGATATGGTACTGAAAATTTCTACATTGTTTAAGTAGGAAATGTGACTCTAATTCTGGAGTTTTGTTCTGTAGGTCATATTAGTTCTCGGACGTTTTGGCGAGCGCACGTGTGTGTGTGTGTGTGTGTGTGTGTGTGTGTGTAATACTGTTAACAAGAATATTTTTAACAGACATTTTACATACACACACACACATACACACATGGCTAGACACTGAAGTACTGTAGCTGAGGAGACCCATGTCAAAGATTAGGATGACTGTAACCAAGAATAATGAGGAGAAAGAAAGGAGAAGTCCATTGAGGGACTTCATAGTCCCAGGGCCTGATACTGGTTGCCTGTCCTAAGCAGAAGATACAAATGACTTACTTTCTCTTGTCTTCATTAGTAAGTCTCTCTTTATAATGATACTTCTTTATGTAATACTTCTTTAGAATGATACTTGCCAATGATTACTAGCCCCCTAGCTCCCCAAAATGTGGTTTGAATCCGGCTCTGTACTGTACAGACTTGATGCGGAGTCCAGGATTTGAGTTCAAGTTGCAACTTTGCCCCTTCTAGCTGTCTGGCCTGTGGGCTTCTGTTCTCTTACTTACTTATGTGATGAGGATAATAGAATCCCTGTGCTGTCTCCTCACAGGGCTCTTAGGAGGACTCCATGAGCCTGTCAACGTGAAAGCACTTTGCACAAATGTAGAGCATTATTGAAATAAATGGGATTATTATTGCTTCTCCCTAGAATGACCCTTCCTGCTTCTGTGCATTCCTCTGCAATTTCCACCCCCTACAGCAGAATGTGACCATTTTCCAAACAAAAAATTATTTGCCCCCCACAAAGTGAAAAACGTTACATTTTTTCCGTATTTCTCTTATTTTAGAATAGTAAAGCACCGTGCGCATATTAATAGTGGCTTTAAAAGGTAGTCAGTGACTCTGTTTACTTGTTTCTGATATTGTTTGTTACTTACATAAGGCCACCTGAATACTTCATGCTTTACGTCACAATGAGAGCCAAGCAGAACATGGGGAATGGAGCACCCGCCCACTGGGACGTGTTCACCTGGAGAGAGAGATGCTCCAGGACCAGATCAAGAGTCTAACAGTTATAGAAGCAGGGAAGGTTGCGAATTGTGCTTCCCTGATAAGTGTTTTGCTTCTCTGACACTTTATTCCTTTGTTTTTTGTTTTTTCTCTGCCTGGCTCCTCTCTCTTTACCTTTATAAGGTAAAGCCATGGACTCCCTCTGGATGATGACATTCGAGTATCCTCAGGTTTCGCTTAAGCCAAACCTGAATGGCTGCAAATTGGGACCAAGTCAGGTCCCAGTAAATCTAAAATTGTAAAGCTAAATTAAATAATACCCACAGAATTTTAATTTCATTTCTTCAAGTTCTCAGTGTAATTTCCATAATCTGCATCATTACAACTGTAAGTAGATGAGGGAAGCGCTAATGAACATTATAATAAACTGGAGACTTAATACATTTGTCATCATTATGATTATTACTCATGAAAATAATAGTATAATCTTCCATGTGATATCAGTGTTAGCACATTCCTTGTTTGATGCTACTCTATCAGCAGCTATTCCTCTCAACTCAGAGATATTGGAGATCCTTATTATAGATTAGAAATAGCAAGAAAGGTACTAGATGTTCCTAGTCTCAAATGGGTAAGGCATCCCATAGTAAGATTAAAACGGAGCCCATAAAGCTCAGTTGGAAATCAGCTTGCATCTTTTCCTTTAATATTTCAAGGTAATAAACTATAATTCAGTATTCCTTTTAATGTTTAAAATAGCCTCCTCTTTGGAAGGATTTTTCCCCAGTGATACAAGAAAAGTGTTTGAACATACTAAAGCTATTTCTATATATTTCTAAATAGTGTGGGCATTCATGCAAATGTTAAGAATGAAGACAGTGTGCCTACCTAAGTCATACGAGCATGAATCGTAGCAGATTCTGGTGTCAGATGCTCTGGTAGGATTACCAGCTATCCTCACGGGAAACAGACAGACCACCCTTTTCCAGAACAAGAACTCTGTAGTGACGGACCACTCTCCCTTAGAAATATGGGACTGAAAGAAATGTACATACTTAGGACACACATGTTACATGATTTGAGGTGTTTTTTAAAAGGTGTGAGTGTCATGGTCTTTAATTCAGAATTGTTTTATTCCCAATTTGGGGTCAAAATGCATTATAATGTTAGTGAAATTTTGAATTCTGCAAAACTTAACAAAGGGAAAGGTGACTCTAGCCGCTGCACAGCTTGAAATAATAGGTTCAGATTTTTCTAAAGAACGATAATAATTTTTTCACTCATTGTTTAAAAAAATTAACTTATTATTAGAAAACCTTGAAAAATTCATGTGCTTGTGACTACTTTATTATTTATATCTCCCCCTCTTTTTAATGAATTATTCCTCTTCCCATCAAGCTTCCGTAATATTTAAGTTGGCATAAATCTAGTTTGAAGGCTTCAGCTCTGTGTATTTCCTTTTGTGTGTGTGTGTGTGTGTAAATAAAATATCATTCTACTTTGTAGAAAACCTGGCAAAATCTTTGTGTTTTTATTTTTATAACATAGTCATCACAGATATACTCAAAACTCTATTTTTTCAGTATTTGAGAACATATCACTTAATTAAACTACTCTAAATGCTTTTGAAACGTTTAAGAACAGTTTTACTCACATATAAAAATATAGAAATTGATTCATAAATGCCAAAATAATAAAGGATATATTTAACAGTGAGAGAAAAAAATGTATTGTTTTAACAGTCCCTGGGATAAATTATGTGTTTGTAGAACTGTTTATGTTCGCTGATGATCAGTTATAAACCATTACTGGATATTAAATGCCAGAGCTGAAATATAAATCATTTCTATGACAATTTCAAATTTAGAAGATATGCATGCTATTATTTTAAATCTTAACCAAGATCCATTTTTCCCCCCAACTGGTAATGAATGACCAGTTGCAGGTATTTCATTTACGAAGCACGCGGATGGTCATAAATCAGGCTATCACAGGAAACAGAATTGTTTCTTCAAGGCAAGCTTTTCTAGGTTATTAGAAGTGCACTTTTAAATTAAGTCAATTATACTGTAGCTTCTAGTTAATCTTTGCGACTGGAATAGTGTATTTAAAAATTTATCTCCTTGTTAAATAGGCATCATGACAATGCTTTCCTAGTGTATTGTTAACCTCCATTGGGAGGTTAAGCGGCTTTTTCTGTATCTGTATCTGTTGCTGTGAGAAATGACTGCAGCATTGCACCCACCTACCCATGAATGGTGAAAGGGAAGGCTTGCACCTGTGGGATTAGGTGTAGCAGCAGGAAGTAAGAGCATTTGCAGCATATAATTAACAAGAAATTTTTTTTTTTTTTCTCTTTTTCTAAACGGCATGTTCATCTCGATAGGTTAACCAGTGATTAACCCTTGAAAAAATGTGCTGGAGTCTGCACCCTTACTGAAACTCATTCAGTCACTGGTGTATTCGATTGCTTCTGCAACCAATGGCAGAGGAACGCACCTTAAAACACTTCCTTTCCTGGCGTGTGCATTAATTTCTTTATGCTCCTGTGGGAATTTTTTTTTTTGGGTTTTGGTATCTGTTTACTATAACTTCCGGTAGCCAAATTCTGTTCTTTTCTGAATCAATTTAGAAATAATTCAGGAACTATTTTGATTTAGAAGCCACGACCCTGGTAAACAAGGTGGAGAAGGTAGTACTAAGTGAACTGGGCCTCTCAGAGGTTTAAATGGGAGTATGAAAAAAATGGATTTACTCTCTCTGAATGCTACTTAATACTAGTGTGTTTACGATGTGGTTTTTAATTTTCTTGGATTCATTAATTTATGTAATTGGGTTCTATAATTGATTCACAAATTTTAAAAAGATTTCTAAATATAGCTTTCTAGACTGCAATATTCTTGACCAAAACTCAATCCAAATTCACAGTGAAGTTTAATAGGCTGCTCCTTTGATAAGGCTGAAAGGAACCCACTTTTGCTAGAATTTGTAGCGATATTCTCTCTGCAGTTCAGTCTCATGCATTCTTTTTATTTACATGCCAAAAAAAAAAAACACAAGAACTTAACTGTATGCTTAGTTTTCTTTAACTAAACTTCATTTCCTAATAAGATACCATTTATTAACGGAATTAGATGCAGTGACTTTCAAAGTGTGTAAATTTTGCTGCCTTAAAACAGTCTTAGCACAAAGGAGCACTGAACCAGCGATAATATCTTCTATCCAAACACATTTGTACTGTGAGTGGAAACTGTTTAAAAGGAAGATTACATCTTTTTCAGCAATTTATCAGAGATAATTACCCTTCATCCACTACAGGAAGGATAAAGTGTTTTAAAGAACTATAATTCTAATTGGTAAATGTCACCAGCTGTTATGGTTACTCTTACTTGTGTATATTCTTTTAATGATTATATTCTCATGCCACAAGCTACATGAAAATATATTCACTAGGTGTGAAATTCCCATATGTCACAGTTTCAAGAACAGATAAACAGCTCCAAGATAAAGGAAGATGCTAATGAGTAATGTAAGAATTCTGGGTTTTGTTTTCCAGGCAAGTGGGTCTTAATTTGCTTAAAAGGGGAGAAAATACATTTTTCACAGCAAAAGGAAAAAAGACAAACACTTCATTTGTTCAAATGAACTTCTAAACCAGCTTCCCCTCACACCCCATCCAAAGATACGCGTTTCCTTAGAAAGTTGTGGAACTGTCTCAGCTTCCTGATTTCAGTATTACGTCACTTGGGTCGGCCAGTAAGGAGCAGTATTTCATTTTCTTTTAAGCTTCAACTGCAGAGCGTTTGTGACTTTTTGAATGATAGAAGGTAAACTCTTCCTGGATGATGTTTCATAATATGTAATGTTATCCTGGAAGTGATCAAGGAAACAGAAATGACCTGAGAGTCTGTGGCAGGTGTTTGAAGTTATTTGCCAGCCCTCCTGGCCATAACTTAGTTCCCCCGAGCCTGATGGGTGGGCCAAGTGATTGATAGGATTAAACTTCTCAGGATAGTTGCCCTTTGAAAGGTGGAAATAAAAATGGGGTTGGGGTGAAGAGAAGTGGAGAAAGCAAGCTCTCATTTTGTCTGTTCTCTAACTCTTAGTTTAGCTGGGCTCTCCCCACCTCCCGGATATCACGGATACAATAGCATCTTGTTTCCAGGCACCTGACTGAAACGCATACACTGAGCTAACTGGTTATCACGTATAGGAAATTGTTCTCATGTCATTTTCATTCTCTGGCAGTATGTTTTCTGCATGTTCTCATTTTCAATATTTTGACAAAATTCGAGATGCACGGAAAGAAATACTTGTGAGTTAGTTTTCCTCAGGTATTAATGTTCGTGCAAATTACCCTGGCTTTTCACTAGAAACAGATATATAACCCCCCCTCAAAAAAATTTAGGTTTCTTTTTATTATCCTTGTAGTTATTTAAACTTTCAGACATTGTTTATGAGAATTATGCAGCAAAATAGTGAAGGAATGCATTTAGTAAACTGCCTCCACTAGGTTTGAAATACATTACCTACATTGTGTATAAGTGCACTTGAAGGAAAGACTAGTGAGGAAATTTATATAAATAGTTGTTTAATATTATAACTAATTCTTGTTACGTCAGGGTTACATTGGAAAGGATCCTTGAATGTATAACCCGTATCTGTTTCCCTTTAGGGCAAATATATGAGCAGTAAGAACATTGCTATGATTTTTACTGCACAGAAATAAGTTGTTACAAAAAAACTCAAGTTTTTATAAATGGAATAAATGAGATAAGCCTATTGCCTATGCTGTACGTCGGTTAAGAGATGGGCATTTTCATTATGGTATACAAAATATATCTACCCCCAAAAGAGTGACAAGGATGGCACAGGACCATGCAGGGGTTCTTTGTGTTGTACATAGGGTTGCTATGAGTGAGAACCAACTCCACAGCACCTAGCAACAACACAGCAAGGAGAATTCATAATATTAACTACCTGACCTACTCTACCATTACCAAAAAACGAAGCCATTGTTATCAAGTTGATTCCAACTCATGATGGCCCCATGTGTTACACAGTAGAACTGTGCTCCATAAGGCTTTCTAGGCTGTAATCTTATGGAAGCAGATCGCCAGACCTTTCTTCCACAGCACCTCTGGATGGATTGTAACCTCCAACCATTAGATAACTTTGGAAAGTTATCTAATCCACACTTTTGGCTTTTCATGGGAGTATTGTTTATCAATATTCCTATTGCATTTCTGAAATAAATCCTTAAGATAGGATTATTAAATTGATAAATACTACTGGGTAGAAGCAATGGATAATCCACAAAGTATATCACATTTCATTTTGCAATACATTAACTTTTTTGCCCAATATCTTAATGATGTTTTTACTCAGGTTAATAAAAAAAAACTTGTTTGTATTCCTTGAGTACCAGAGTAGTGGAGGGACGCAACCTAAAGAAAGCTAACGTTGCTTCTTTGTTTTTAATATTATGGATAAACTCGCCAGAGATGATGAAAAGTAAATTGTATCTGTAATTAAGAAATGATAATTACATGTAGGGAAATTTGAAAAAATTCATTCATTTATACTACTTGACATATAGACCTTCCAAGATAGACGTTAAAAAAAAAAAAGATAACCACCAGCTTACAATCACATATTTCTACTCACTTTAATATTGATGAATAGCTCTGACCTCAAGTTGTAACCATCAGTATTAAGCTGTGTTATTTAGTTTGATTATGGAATTTACTTAAGTCACTCATTGTTGATTTGGTCTTGAGCATATTTTACCAATGCAATTTTTAAAATAATATAGTGAATAATTTTCCAGGGTTGTAATTAAATGATACCTTTAAAACTTTGATCCGATGTCATTTTATTTTCCATGGTTTTGTCTCACAACAGAAACCCGGAATGGATCTGGCAGATACCTACATTATGTTTGTTCGGCAAAATCAAGACATTCTTCGAGATAAAGTCAATGAGGAAATGTATATAGAAAAGCTGTTTGATGTAAGTAACTACAGTTGCAAAGCATGCTGGCAGTACAGATACACTGCAAAGGGGAAGTTGTATTTTTATGGTAGGTTTGCAGAGAAGACTTTTTTTAATATCATTTTATTCCACGCAGCTAATATAGTTGATAATTTTTATATTTCTTTGACTGCTGAGGGAAGCCTTAATTGGCTTCCTTTTCTACATGAGAACTGTCATTGTTAGAATGAGAGCCTCAAACACCTTCTAAGGTTAATTTTTTAACAAGCAAGACGATAATCATTTTCCCATTGTGTACAGCATTATTTCAGTTACCTTTGCAGTATTCCACAAACAGAATCATATTGTAATGGATTTGTCCGCTACTATAAAAGTTTTTTTTTTTGGTCAACATAATGGTCTTCAATTAAAGAAATAAGCTGCAGTAAAGCCAAATATCTGCCACTCTTCTGTTCTTGAACAATTTTATCTTGATTTACAGTACTGATGTGTGCTAACAAATATCATATTGCAGCTTTGTCTGTAGTAAAATCTTTACTTAGGCATGACAACTCCTGGAAATGGAAGACTGTGGTTTTAGATACCCTGATCCTCAAGTTTCATTTATTGAGTATCTGCAGAAGAGACTAAGAGAGCAGTCAATTTAAATAACAATGCTGTCACCCACTTGCACTAATTTAACAGTCAATTGGAAGTAAATGGTACTTGTGACATAACTTTGCATAATTCAGCACAGTGCTGATTCTGGAATATAATATTTGCCTTGAAGTGTATTTGTGTACATCTTCTGTGCGTTTTAGAATTGCTTTTCTGGCAGTTTCGTTTAATTATACAAGTTACGGCAAATGTTTTCATAACAGCAGTTCACGGGCTTCATGGTGACACTTCAGCTGTGGCAGTTACAGAAGGTCCCGCTACGTCATCATCTACGCCATGGTCTGTTCATGTCAGTGTTCGCCGTTTGTCAGATTGGGTGGCCAAAATGAGTCTTATCTTTCATACTTTATGTTTCTAGCCTCTACCCAGGCTGTTTTACAATAAAAGTATCATCGGTTTTAATAAGCTAAGTGTTAATGTGTGTGAAAAGAATGATTTCCTAAAAGCTTTGATGCCCTGCAGGGTAGAAAAATTATCATCCATCCAGCTGGCTCTTTTACAAAATACTGAAACCATATTAGCAACTTCTGCTTCCATTTGGTATTGCTCTGAATTTACAAGCATATGTTTCACTTCCAAGTTCTCATTTACTTTTTTTGCTTATGTGATGATTTTCAAAAATGTTGAACAGGAAGGGAAAGTTTAGTTGATGTTCTTCTCATTAAGTTTCTTCTTAGTATAGTTAAAGCACATATTCTGTGGTGGAAAAAAAGGTAGAGCCATCCTTGAAATAGACAGTTGTAGATAGGTATTTTGCACAGAGGTTCAGTGTTCAGCAGCTAACCAAAAATGTTGGCAGTTCAAATCCACCAGCCACTCCTTGGAAACCCTATGGGGCAGTTCTACTCTGTCCTGTAGGGTTGCTATGAGTCAGAATCGACTTGACGGCAATGGGTAGACAGATTTGTTGAGCATGTGTGAGTATGTATTTTCTTAACATCTTCAATTTTTTTGTCTTGGTGACCTGTCTACTACAGAACTTAACCATTCTTGCCACAGAGGTGGAATTTATTCGCAAAGATATTCTCCACCACTACTCCCCTTCATTCTCCAAACTATCTTTTGAAGACTTCTGTGTGCGGCAACAATAACAGAAAGAGCTAAGTAACATGAATCCAACGAGGCCAGCATTAAAATGATGGGCTGGTTTAATGTTCCTAATTATGTGTACATTCTTTTCAGTGCCCAAGCATTTGACATGGCTGTCGGTTTACTTCTAAAAGGAGCCCTTGACAAGCAGCCTTTCGGGTTTGGTCATGAAGCCTTTGTCGTTTTGCTTATTCACACTAGAACATTGGACTTCTTGCTTGTAAAATAGTTGTAATGTCCTTAAACATTCTAATATTTTTAAGTTGCACATTTCCATTACTAGAATTAAAAATAGAAAGTATACCCTAATTCAATTGATATGTCATCAAGAACAACATGTATGAGGGTGTACGAAGAGCCCCTAATTAGCCAAGACTGAATTTGCCTCAATTACAGTAAGTAAATGAGAGGTCATCAAGTATGTGTTGAAAGGTAAAGTAGAATGTGTATCTTAAGGAGCAGATCATTACTGAGAGACATTATGTAATTATTGGAGATCCACTTGGCTGAAACTTAAAATAATATATTGTTAGGTGTCAAGAAACAGTTGAAAATAATGACCCTATAAATGCTGTTAGCAACCTTAGCCGATTATAGATAAAAGATTGAAGAGAACAGTTTTGTTCAGGCATCGTGACAAACTTTTGCTGTGCCAATTAGAGTACTTCCTGAG
Source organism: Trichechus manatus latirostris (assembly GCF_000243295.1). Taxonomy (NCBI): domain Eukaryota; kingdom Metazoa; phylum Chordata; class Mammalia; order Sirenia; family Trichechidae; genus Trichechus; species Trichechus manatus. The sequence continues at coordinate 2,345,931 of NW_004444103.1, forward strand.
TAAGTAAATGGATCCTTCTAGCTTCACATGCAGAAAAGGATGTAGACATTACAGTGAGTTAACACTTGGTGGTTCTAAGCAACCCAGATAAGGGTAAAGGGGCTTCTGTTTCTAGTCTTGTTGTATGCGGACTTAACTCCTTTCGCATTATATGCTTTTTACCCAGATAAAATTTACTTAGTTTTGGGAATACCACATATAAAGCCAGTTGTCAAGTCAGTTCTGACTCATGGCAACCCCGTGTGTGTCAGAGTACAACTGTGCTCCATAGGGTTTTCACTGGCTAATCTTTCAGAAGTAGATCACCAGGCCTCTCTTCCAAGATGCCTCTGAGTAGACTCAAACCACCAACCTTTCAGTTAGCAGCTGTGCTCTTAACCGTTTACGCCATGCAGGGACTCCATACCACATATTGCAGTACCTTTATATACCACAACTAGGTTATTGAAAAGTCTGTTGAACTCTCCCTGAGAATAGTAAGTTAACTAACGACTTGTGGTGTCCCTTGCCTCTAAAATGTTTTGATCAATTAAGCATCTTACTTGATTTTTGTGGTTAAATAACCTAAAATTAAGTTTAAATAATTATACAATGACTTAGGACAAAAAACAACCATTGCCCTCGATTTGTGCCCGTTGTTGTGAGAATTACGCAGTGGGATGAGAATGGTACCCCCTAGAGTTGTCGGTGTACAACCTAATAGCCATATGCCATGACCCTGCTGCCTGAGATTCTTGCCCTGCTAGAACCAGCTTCCATGGATAAGTGTCTTAACTTCAGAGTCCTAAAGGGGAAGATGGCTAAAATCTGTATTATCTTAAAGATCATACAGAGGATCATCTTAGACTTTGGTACTAAATCTTAGAATGTTAAAACTAAAAGTACCCTTTGAACACCAAATAAAGTTACTAAGACAAACATCAAAACATTCCACTTCACTCTGTAAGTGGTTAAACTTATGAAACACTTTACCCTAAGAGATATTATTGACTAAAAACAAATAACTTCAAACAAGTATAAATAAATGGATATCAAATCCATGCTCTTAACAGAGGGAACTGACTTGATTTAAGGTATGTTCCTAATCTTTTAAAATCATCATCATTATTATTAATAAAAGCTGCAGCCACCACCACTAGCATTCTCTGGACACCTCCATGTGCCAGGAACTGTGCTACATACATCATTTCCAACCCTCGGGCTAGATGCTCTCATTCCTAGTTTATCCTTATTTTTCAGCTAAGGAATCTCCCATTCAGAGAATATAAATGATGGAAGTGTTGAGTCAAACTCTAAGATGATGTCTCTCTAGTTTCAAAGTCCATGCTATCTCTAGACTTACACCATTTGAAATGATAAAATCATATTGTAGGAAGAACACTAGACTGAGAATTTAGAAACCTGGGTTTCAGCCATGGTTATGCCATTCATTGTCTGAGTGAGTTTCGAGAAGTGAGAACTGTTGACTCCTCATTTAGTTAGTATTACCTAAACTGAAGAAATTGGCCTAAAACTCTAGATGGTTTCTGAAATCCCTTCCAGATTTAAAATCAATGATTCTTTTGGTTTTAATTTTAGCAATGGTGACAGAAATGATTGGTTTGGCTGCATGATGAATCTTACACCCCAGAGTAGCAATTCTTAAGTGTTTTTGTGATGGCCAGGTAAAAGCAGAGTGCCCAACCCCCAAGAAGCAATAGCGAGTATATTAGATAATAACATAGAAAAGGGCTCTTTATAGAAGAATAACTATGTCATGTGATGTCTGTGTATCTACCACCATGGTTCTGAACCCCGATTTTAGAAAAATGGTTGGTACTCCCATACCTTGTATTTATGCTAAGCGTTTCCAGGTAAGCAGAGGATATTTTAAACAGGCTGTACCTGCCTCTCAAGTGATCACAGATACACATTGTAAGTTTATCATCTACATGTTACATTATTACTTTATATATATATATATATATATATATATATCTTATCTGGGAAAGAGAAATCTAAAACAAGTTCTCCTACAGTAGGAGAAAACATGGATTCACCAAAAGAAGGCCTTTTTGCTTCATGAGGTGTCTCTCTTACCTCAGTGCCTCAATGTCCTTTTTCTTACAAATAAAACCTTATTGTCAGCAGCCTTTTCAAGTTTCTATGAAATCAAAACTTTCAACTTGTCTAATCCCAATATGAAAGTACAACAAAGATTTTCTAAATGTTAAATTCTATTTTTAATGTCTACCATGGGTCCCTGGGTGGCATAAATAGTTAAGCTCTTGACTACTAACCAAAAGGTTGGCTGTTCAGTTCCACCCAGAGGTGCCTCGGAAGAAAAGCCTGGCGTTCTGCTTCTGGAAAGTCACAGCGTTGAAAACCCTATGTACATTTCTACCCAGCACACGTGGGTTTGCCATGAGTTGAAATCGACTCAACAGCAAGTGGTTTTTTGGTTTTATGATCCCCAGGTAGAACGGGTGGCCAGGCTCTCAGGTTTAGGGCACATAGCATGAGCCACAGGTGTCCGTGTTTCATGCGAGAAGCTGGTACATTCCTTGAGAGCTTGGATCTCAGTGCTGGAAGGCAGTGATGTTTCAGAAATCAAAACTGACATGTATAGTGATTGTTGAAAGAGTACCCTCTCCAGGTCATTTCCAGAAGACCAGGAATGTTACAATGCCAAGGCAATTGGGGCCTGACTAAAGCACTACTTATTTTCCGGGATAGACAGCAAACCTACCTAACTCTCTCATCCTTTGTGCATTTGTTGAACGTCGCCTATCTTGAGTCTCTTTGAGGCAATCTCATTTTAGCTCTCGTGTTGCTACAGACACATCAGGGTGCAGCGTTTAATTGGTAAATCATGCAGATTAAACATTCTCTTGCGTTATAAGCTGATTAAACATTTAATTGTTGAGTTTCATCTCAATGAGATTTTTTTAAATATTGTTATGATGTCTTGTAAAATTAAAAGTAATTCTTTAAATGATAGTTAATCAGTTATATTCATCCAAACAGTGTTATAAAAAGGATTAATTTCTCAAGGCTTTCCATGAAAAGAATTCTCACTTTCCAGTAAGGAAACTCTAAATGAAACATTTGAAGTCAAATTGACCTAAACCATATAAATGGGTTCAGTAGCCATTTAAAGATATGCTAAGATGAAAAGAAGAAAAATTAAAATATTGCAAGTGAATATTCTTCTCAAAATGAAACTAATTTTGCACTTGTATGCATGTTTGCCTCTGGACTCCCAAATAAGGAAATGCTCAAAATTTTTGAGTTTAGTGTTTCATGACAATGCAAAAACTTGTTGATATGAGAGTTTATTCATCCTTGGTAAGAGCAACACTACTATTATTAACTTATTTAAAGTTTCAGTTTATTATAATGTTGGTTTCCCAAGGATATTTGGAATCAACGAAGAATGAATGAGAATTCTGCTAGATAAAATTTTCTTATATAATACATACTATATAGTCATATAAATAATATTTGCTTGACGGTAGTGTTTAATCCATATAATTTGAGACATTTAAAATGTTATTGGAGAAAAACACGTGACTCAGGAAGATTCGCCAATAGTTCTGCTACCAAAAAAAACCCGAAAAACCAAACCCGTTGCTGTTGAGTCCATTCCGACTCATAGTGACCCTGTAGGACAGAGTAGAATTGCCCCAGAGGGTTTCCAAGGAACAGCTGGTGGATTCGAACTGCTGACCTTTTGGTTAGCTGCTGAGCCCACCAGGGCTCCAGTTCTACTACAGATGCCTACTAATAAATGGGCAGTTTTTCAAACTACTCACCTCTTGGGAAAAAGCCCTTTTCCCCAGAAGTGGATCTCTATGCTTCAAAAGCATCCACTCTTCCTTCACAGTTGACATATGAACACCCATTGTATCAAAATAAGATCCGCAATGTCACTTTCCCCCAGAAAGTTCAAGTTTTTTAAACATCCTTCCTCTGACTTACAATTTCTTATTTGGAATAGGTGTAATAACTGCATAATTATTTGTAACTTTTAACACTGAAAATTGGCACTAGTAGCGGATTTCCCCACACGGGTACATCAGATGGCATTGCTCTGGTAGGGTGAGTATTGCTTACTATACACTCTGTAATGTGTATTTAGAGCTAACTGTGCTTTTTTAGTCATATTCTTTGGGTGAGTTTTCTCTGTGTATGTAATTAGCCTTCTTTGTTAGGAACGTAGGCTAGAACCCATTAACGTGGAAGCTGAGCAGACTTTCCTTCTTCCATTTCTGGTCATTCAGTGATATTACAGACATATTCTCCTATATGTGATTGTCAATTTAAAAACAGCAGTTTCCCTCTTTTCAATGGTCTTTCACTTTCAAATGACTGGACAGTTTTATGTAGACTACATACGTGATCGTAGTTTTGCTTTACAGAGTAGTTTCTTTTTTGGTTTTGTTTCTATGTAAGAAGAATTCAAATGTAAAACATTAACTGTTGACCCATTCTGCCCAATCATAGTTTTCCTGTCTATACTCAAAATTAAATGCTAATACCATGCCCATGTCATACACATTGTTTTTCTTTTCCATCGATAGAAAAGAGTGGATGTTTTAAGTTCAGTGACATATTTGAGGCTGTTTGAGGTAATTTACTTCTGAACATTGTTACGTTGTGTGTCCTGGTACCTCATTTTGTAAGAAAGGTAGATAAAAAATTTGACTAGTCTGCTTTTCACGTATGTTGTAGGAGTATGTCTCACTTATCTACATATTTTAACATTGTCTTATTTAGAGCCTTTAGCACAGTTTTCCAGATGTTACCTTTTTTTATTGTATATAGAAAATACTTTCTTTTACCTACAATGTGGTAAAAGGTGGACTCAAAATGAGGTTATCTGACCTCCTTTGAGAGTCATAGGCAAACCTGGTCTCTATATTGTTTGGTCTGCCTCAGTAAACGCAATGCAGAGCTTACTCTTGGCTATTTTTTTCCTCAAAGTTTAATGTTTCTCTTTAAAAGCTCTGCTCTCAAATTACATCTGTCTGGTTCATTTTAGTTAATAATCCTTATTTTAATGTGAAGTTATTATTTGCAAGTGTAAGAATTTACAGAAGGCTCTACTTTTGATGTATGGTCTGTGCCAGAATAGCTTTGGCAAGTCGAGACTCAGTGCGGAGAGGCCAAAGGTCCTCATTTGAATCTAAGCTGTTGGTGAATTAAAACCTGAGCAACTTGAGATAAGCGTGCCTAATTGCCTAAAAGAAGCTCAGCAAGAAAATGTATTGTAGCTTGTTGATCTTACTTCTTTGATAATTCAAAAGAATCTTCAAGAAATATGTGGACTTCCTCCTTAGATTCTTGAAATGTGATCGTGGAACACAATTGTCATTTGGCACATTCCCAGAAATACACATCTTTGCATGAGGCACCTGGACATATGTGGCAAGTCTGGTAGAATCAGCTAATTAACAGCACAGGCTTAAACAGGCACCTCATCTGGCAGTGCAGTTAGTTGCCTGATGGTGCTCAGCAGGACTTGGTGGTGCTTTTTATTTTTCTATCCTAATGGTCTGCTGCCCACCTAATTTTGCCTTATTGTCAGTCACTACTTACCACAGCTTGGGGCCCTCCCAGGAGGCTAAATTATTATCAAAGGATTAGGGAGATGTAGCCTTGCAGCTCTGACATTTCTGATTACTTGTCTATGCCAGAACACTAATTAGCTGTGACTAATTAAGAAAAATGTTCCTGCCGTAGAAAACCATTTAAAAGAACTGAGAAGTAGAAAAGCAATTCAGAAGCTGAGCAATGCTCGGATTTGCCGATGCTCTTAAGATTTCCACCGGAGCCTTAACTCACCTTTAATTGTGCTCCGAATTAAAAAAATAAATAAATCCCACATGCAAACCGATCTGAGGTTTTGTGCTTGAATAGGAAAAAAAAACAAATTGTTGGTCACCTCAGCTCTCTTAGCGATGGTGAAACTGTCTTTGATAAATGGACGGTGGCAAAATTTTAATTTAAAGCGAGAAATTTTTCTGAACACCAAATGCACAAATGTGTGTTTGCATTTCATCCACCCAAACCAGTAACAGTCACTTTCGATGAAGAAGTTAAGACACTCTCGTAATGCTTGTATAAAAGATGGTTGAAAGGGTGCGAAGCAACGTGTTTAGCATTTCAGAAGTTATTTCGTATTGATTTCAGGCTGCTGACACGTTTAGGATGGTCTGGAAATTGTGACTCCTCCAAGAGGAGCCTCGTGTCTCCACGGTGAATTTGCATGCCTGCACTGCAACTGGTCGCCGGTGACTTATTAATGGGAAAGCCGGAGAGAAAGAGAATGGCGTCCCCTGAGACCAGCCTCTCTGACGATGAGTTGACCAGTGCAACGTGTTCATAGAAATGATAGCTACTACTCTCCTCCCCTTCCGCCCCAGCCGCACAAGCAAATGACACCTGCACAGCTTTAAGGCCATTTTCTATGATGGCTTTGGGCACTTCCCCTCCCCTGTGCCAGCCTCCCCCTCTGCAAGCCTTCCTTACAGCCCCCCTTTACAGGGTTGACACCATCCACAATTGGGCACAACAGTGGCAGCCAGATGGCCACTACGAAGTCCAGCTAAAAAAAAAAAAAGAAATCTGTGTAAAGAAGCAGCTATTGTGGCAAAACCATCGTTTAGATGTGCTTGTTGAATGCATTGAGAGGAAATAATGTAAAAGCACAATTTTCAAAGATGCTTAGAAACACCTAAACTCTACACAGTTTCCTGATCTCAGCCCAGCCCTAGGCGAGAGACATCTCAGTTTTACTCTTAATATAGGCAAAATGTTTTGTTTGAAAGAAAGAAAGTTCTAACCCCTACCTCATCTCAATTCTTCATGCTGTTTTTTTTAAAACCATTTCCTCTTTTCTCCTTATGGAGGACAAAAAACAGGCCGTCAGCATCCTCTAGGGAATAATCCTTACTCTATATGAAGACTGTTATTAAGGCATCTGTCATACCTGTCTATTCCAGGATAAATAATCCCTATTTGTTTAACTTCTCTTCATAGGCCCCTTTCCAAGCCCTTTAATCGTCTTTGTGACTGTCCTTTGAAACTTCTCAGTGTTTTTCGTCATGCTTAGGGCTTAGAGTCAGGAATAGGATGCAGCATTTGAATGTGGCTGAGCAAGATTCTTTTAAGCCATATTCCTACTTATGCATTCTAATATATCACTTTCTCATACTTTTTGCTCTTTGGATCTCCATAAAATTGTTCCCATATTTCCTTTTGTAGACTTTCCTCTCTGTTACTGCCTATCTTATGCTCATATAGTATTATTTATTGATGTAGAATGTGTATTCAGTTGATGTTTTGGATGCACAATGTCTAGAAAACAAATGCCATTCACCATTAAATTACTGTATGTAAGGAATGGAGGTGTATGTTGGGATTAAAAGGTTGGCGTTGGTTTTGTCCCATGTAGTTAGATATCTCTGTTGCAATGACTCAGGAGGACTCTAATTAGAATAGGAAATGGAAACTCCTCTTATTAATCATTTATTCATCCAACCAATATTTATTGAACGCTTTCTAAAAACCACATACTCTGCGAAGGACTGGGAATAAAATGTAAAACCAGAGAAAGTCCTTTCCCTAAGGGAGCTTACATTCTGATGGCTTAAATGGGTGTTTTTCAGAAAGTTGTTGATTTCCAGTTTAAAAAAAAAAGTTTCCTTTTTTCATCTGCAGAATGAAAATCAACAGATTTTGTCCAAATAGAAATTCTCTGGAAGACTAAAATCCAGTACACTTTTAAAATAGATAATAGTGATTTTCTAGGAAATTTATCCTTCATTCTTCTCTTTTTTTCAAATGGATGATTGAAGTTAAAACCAGTGCACTGTTTGAAATAGCTCTACTGCTTGCAACAGCAAATGCCGTGACTGGGAGATAAGAGCACCCTCTCTCTCGCTACCCTTCCTGGATCCTTTGCTCAAAAGCTGGGCTTATATGGGCTCCCAGGAGAGAGCTCATGTTCCCCCAGAGAGAAGTCAGCATTGCCACAGCAACAATATTTTTCTGCCTTTCTTTAAAAACAGCCTACAAGCCAACAAGTAGAAGGTACGCAGGCATGTTGCTTACCGGTGAAAATGAATAGACAGCACTAACCAGCCATACCTCCAGATATGCCTCAGATAGCCCCCAGAAGTGGGTCCCAATGCCCCTGAGGATATGCTGGAGAGGTAGCTCCCTGCTTGGGTGACCGCCTGTGGAGCATACGGACATCTGAGCACATAGTGTTACCCTGTCTTTATGTGTGCATTTATGTATGTGGGCACTCATATATAGACATGGGAATTTATTAATTTACCATACTCTCTCCTTTATTCATTCATCACCTTAAGTGATATTAGACTGTTGTCTTTTAAGATCCATTTTATTCCTGTGTTAAATTTCTTTAGCCACATGCAATTGTTTACCTTTCTGTGATTTCTACAACTTTAACATCTGTTAAATTATTTTTCTATTAATGAAACGTGATTCAAGTGAACAGTTAATCTGTCTTCTGGTATTCATGTATCCCTTTTCTGTTGAAAAGTTGCCCTGCTGTTATATATATATGTGTGTATGTATGTGTGTGTGTATACACACACACATATATGTACAGATACATATATATTTATATATCTCACACATATATACAGATATATATGCTTACATAACATTTTATATTTCCAAATATTTAGAAGCATTTTTTATTGTTGTTGAGAATATACACAGTAAAATGTACACTAATTCAACAGTTTCTACATGTACATTTCAGTGACATTGATTACATTCATCAGGTTGTGCAACCGTTATCCTCCTTTTCTGAGTTGTTCCTGCCTCATTACCATAAACTCATTGCTCTCTAAGGTTTCTATCTAATCTTTTGAGTTAGTGGTGTCACTTTGATCCCGTATAGATAGTTCATAAAAGGGCTTAATACTCAAGGCAGACATTTTTTACTAGTTAAGCTAAACTATTGTTTGGTTTTAAGAAGACTTCAGGGAATATTTTCAGTTTAAGGTTTAAAGATTATCTCAGGGTAGTAGTTTCAGGGGTTCATCCAGCCTCCATGCCTCCAGAAGATCTAGAGTCCATGAGAATTTGTAATTCTGTTCTACATTTTCCCCCTTTTGATCAGAATTCTTCTATAGAATATGCAATGTTTTTATAGGCAACTATGCAAAGTTTTAGAAGCAGAGAATATGGAGGGCCTGATTCTACCTATTGGCTTCACAGCAGAGACAATGGTTTAGCTGAGTCTTCAGGGCTGCTCTGAATCTGGTTAGGGAGAAAAAGCTGAGAATAAAGTCCAGAGAGAGGAACTTACATACTCAGAAACCAGAGACACAGAGATGGAACTGCAGGGTATTTATTCGGTTTGCTAAAAATGGTAGCTGGTGGGTATACCATGAGTCGCAAAGGGGAAAGGCAGCTATTTTCTTCAGTCCTTATAGCACTCTTGAGAAGTAATTTTGGAATGATTGTTCTCCATTTTAATAAGGAAAGTGACGCAGAAAGACCTAACCACTTATTCCCAGGCTTAGGAATTTTCTCTAAAATAACGTATGCCATTCCATAGCAGTTCCAGGAGTCTTTAAGATTTTATTTCTTTTTATACAGACCCTCAATTATTGATTTAGAATGCAATATTGACCAAATTTTACATACAGTATTCAAAATGAGTCATCTGACCAGATTAAAAGGTCATACTGCCCCAATTCTAGACTACACTATCATGACTGGATTGACCACTGAGCTCCGCCAAAACATTCCTTGGTCATTTTAGTCAAAAGAGCAACCAAACCAGTCGGCATCCCATCATTTGTTACTAAGTAGGGGAGGGAAACCAACTGATTATCTAAAATGTTCACTTTGTAATCACTAGTGTTCTTAGCACCAGAAAAAGAGGCATAGAATAAACTTACAGAGACATTTGCCTACTTGATAGTGACTAATAAAGAACGGTGTTCATTTTAATGCCCTCCATGTAGTGTAGAGGAAGATAGGCTAGTTTAGTATTACTTTCAGGACATTTTGGGAATGAAAGAAATATTAATGAAATAGCAGTGAATGGAAAACAGCTCATGCAGCTCCCAATGGTTAAAGCACCCACCTGCTAACCAAAAGGTCAGCACGTCAAACCCACCAGTCACTCCATGGGGGGAAGATGTGGTGGTCTGCTTCTGTAAAGATTACAGCCTTGGGTAGTTCTCCTCTGTCCTACAGAGTCGCTACGAGTCGGAACCTCCTGGACGGCAACAAGTTTATCCTGTTATGTTACTTACTCTGTTATGTAACAGAAGAGGATCCAGTTCATCTGGAAAGATCTTGGTGGTTCATGCTTTTTTTATAAAGAGAAAGTATGGAACTTCGAAGGATAAGAATTTTTTTTAGCACTCAACAAGCATTTATTAGGCACCTAATATATGCCAACCTTCCTATGTTAGCAGTTTTTATGTTTTCTCTTTCCTAACAGACATCATAGTGCCCATGAACTGTCATTTGCAGGCTTCCTCATAGAGCTAAAAAATTAAAATTGGTCCTGAATATGAATTTATTGAACACAGAAGAAAAAGACATCAATCAAGTGCTTCTCTGGACTGTGTTAAAAATAATAAGACAAAGCTGTGTATATAGAATGAGCTCCCCTTTTCTCCACGTTGCATTGTTTTGTTATAGTGATATCCTTTCCAGTATTCCTAAGCATTAAAGAGTAGGGCGCCATAAAACTAGTCTTAGGAAGGGGACACGTGAGAGATGCATGGCATAGCAGCCATTTGACTGGTTATTCTAACAGGGAGTGTGGTTCTTCAAACAACTTATAAATAGGCTAACAAATGTCTTTCGTCTTTGTAAATGTGGATGGCTTCAACTTGCAAGAAAATTTGAAGGGCTTCTTTGAAACAATTAATAGACATCTCCAGTATTGCTGACAACCCTGTGTTAAGATGACAACCAGTAACTACCAGAAATGGTAGAGGTTGTTTTCTTACTTGTCTGCTAGAAACATCAAACTACCCCTAAAGAATTGGAGATTTTACTGGGGGAAAAGAAGTCCAGACTGTTTTCTAGAGGGAAATGAAATAACCTAGTAGTTATAAGCACAGACTGGAACACCGATATAAGAGATAAATCTCAACTCTGCCACTTATGCTTGTTGTGTGAACTTGATTATGTAAATTGCTTAATATACACTGTTACCTACATGCTGAACTCAGTTTCCACATATATGGAAATAATAATACCTACCTCATCAAGGTTGTTGTAAGAATTAAATGAAATTTTAACTAATGCACTTGAAGTTCCCGTGGAGGATAAGAAATTATCAGATCCTTTATAAACAGAATTCATTTTAATAATGATAGTAATAAGAATAAATAGTACCTTCATTATTAATTCATTCATTCCTTATGACAATTTATTGTTTCATTTTTATAATATGTGTCTACTTCATAAAGAGGCAAAAATAAATCCTTTTTTTAAAAAACAAACTATAGAAAGTTCTAGAACCCCAGACTTGGCATCTTTCTTTATTCTGGAAGAGTAAAACTGTGCTTAAGGGGTATATGAAAATAAAAGAATGACAATTTGCCTCTCCTTTCAGCCCATTTTTACAATAGTCAGAAACTATATTTGTTCTTCTCAGTGATATTCACAGTATTGCTGTAGAGCATAAGAATCTTGTTATTTTAAAGCAAGACTCATATAATCTGTCCCTCGTATTAGAGAGGAGAAAACTAAGGCATAGAGGAGGTAAGTGAAGGGCTCAATCAAGCAAATAGTTAATAGTGTGAGAAGGGCCAGCACCACCAGCCCTCCTCACTTCTGCATTCATGTTCTCTGGTGTGTGGACAGCCAGCCCGCGGCTGCCAGGTCCAGCTGCAAGTCTCTGTCTTTCCACCGTGAACATCTGCGGGCCTAGCCTGGAATGTTGAGAGGAGTAGGTTAGGTTGAACACTTCCTGTATTTTTAACCGTAATATGCTAGTGTCAGTGTCTCCTTAAATATAGCCCTTAATAGTATCCCAGTCCAGCAAAAAAAAAAAAGAAAATTGCTCTTAAAACTTTCAAAACGCTTGTACTTTTTGGATCTGTTTTTGGAACCAGATGTGATCATTTCCATGGGATGCCTTGAAAAGAGGGGCAGGGTGGGGGGAGTTGGTTTTATTGAATCAAGTTTCCAGTTAATGTAAAATTTGCATTTTGGTGTTTAGAAATGGGAAGCAAGTGAAATAGATGCTATGGATTTAGTTATATTAAGTAGATACACTGTTGACAAAAGGAACACTCAATATATAATGAAGTATATATATTTGCTTTTTAGTATTCTGGTGTAATTGTAGGAAGTCAGTGTTTCTAAAATATTTTGTTTCTGTTAAAGCTATTAAATGATCCGAAAGGATAGCTTCTGTTTAGCAAACTTATCAAAACTTTTTTCATTTCAGAAAGAAAAATTGTTCTTTCATTCAATTCAGCTTAATATTTAAAAGGTGTATATTTGCCATGGTGAAATTTTCTAGCAACTTAATTCTTGTAAAACAGACAGCTTCTGTTGAAATAAATGAGGAAATTAGTTAACATACTGTGGAAATTTAGCCATTCCATGTCTTAGTATGCTAAAAAGTGTTGCTGAGTTTTGTTGTGTTTTGTTTTTTCTGTTGTCCACCTATTGAGACAAGCATAGCTGGAGAAGAATGAAAATATATCAACTTGTTATACCAATTCCTAGTAATAAAAAGTTAAACACTTAAGTAGAAAATACATCACAGATTTGTTCCCTAGCAAAGCAGCTATTTTTACCTTGCCGTCATCATCAGAAGCCGCATTCTAACAGAAATCATTTGCTTGAAGCAGCCGCGATACATGAGCCCTATGTGGTCTTGTGATTCAGATTTAGGAATATCAGCCGCAGAGGGTCTAAAGGCATTGTGCATTAGTATGTATTGAGAACTCATTCCAGGTGGCGAGCAGCTGGACATTTTTTAAATAAAACTTCCAAAATAACCATGAAGTGCTTGTTTTCAGGCAGTAAGTGTTATATTTAACTGAATCGTCCTCAAAATGCTATAAATTAGGCAAGACAGGGAATTGTGAATATTTAATATATTTGTTTTGTATTTGCACTAGTCAACAGAATAATGAAATTCCTTAACTACTTCTCTTTAACTTGCATGAAGAAAGCACGGTGTGTTGCTAAATCTCTTTTCACCAGCACTGCGGAGAAACAACTTTAATCCTTGTTAGAAAATTGCCGAGTCTGGGACTGACAAAGAGCTCATGCTTGTTCCATTGTTAGTGCTCCCTGGCCCCAAGAGCAGAGCCCTTTACAGCTGCGTGGATCCCGCCCGGCTCAGCTGCACTATTTAGGAGAGGAGGCTTGTCAATTTCTATTGACAATGGAGAGAGTTTTTCAGGGCCTGTAGCAGTGCTGACACAGTTGGGGATCAATGCCAGCCATTCAGACTGCGCCCTCTTTCATTGCTTTGGTTTGTTAATTCAAGACTAAAGGTCCACTGAGAGGGTTCAGGGTGTTTAAGAAAGCTGATGAACTGCAAGCGTTTATAGCCCTGGTGTGGCAATTTCCATAGTCAGTGGCAACTCCTGGCACTGAGGGAGCTGTGTCCTTGTTGACCCTCTTGTTATTAAAAATGCACAAGTGTTGCGCTTCTCAATATTTCAACACTCTTTCATTGTCAATACCACCTTCTGAGCCCTTCAGCTTGTTGCTTGCTCTAAAGATCTTCTTAGATTGGGTTTGAAAACTTCACCTTAAACACTAGATTAGACTGATGTTCTGTTTTCCGTGCTCCTGTTGATTTGTTGAACCTTCCCAGGGCTGGAAAGCAAGTAGCAGCTTGATGGGGAGACGGGCTGCTAATATGATTTACCAGTCTACAGTCATGCACAATAAGTGTGAATAAATACAGGGGTCTCACAGAGTCAACCCTAGCCTTTCCTTCTCTTTTATTTTTGCTTTAGAAGAGATAGCTCAAGAAAATGAAGTGAGTAATGCATGCCCTTACAGGAGCTGAATGAATCACAAAAAGAAAAAAACACGTATTTTATTGTTAAAGTGGCAGGCTGCTGTCATGGATTGATGTAGGAAAAAAAAAAAGTATACCATACACTTACCGCTTTATTCCTGTGTAGACCAAAGCAAAGAATAAAATAGTAATACCATCCCCACAACTTCAGTGTGGGCTGCAGCGCCCTTCCTCTTCATCCCCTGAAGGAAAAAGTGAAGAGTCATCTAAGTTGTTTCATAGAATTAACTTTTCCAGAATGAAAAGATATTTTCTGAACATTCAGAATTTCCTGCACATTCCTCCTTTTCAAGTGTTGTTTGTTTGGCTTGGGTGGGGTGGGATGGAGAAGAATGAAGCTAGCCTACCTTCTACTGTTTTTCATGATGAAGAACTGGCCTCTACCATATTCCAGCACCGAAAAACAGGATGTATCAATGCCAGCGTTAGAAATAGGAAAATGCTAAGTTTCTGTTTGGTGGTTTTGTTTCTTTGCGGGGGTGTGTGTGTGTGTGTGACCATATTCAAGAAAGAAGCAGGCCTAGCAGGGGTCTTTTATTAGCCCATTCCTGACAGCAGCAAAAACTCTGAGCTGAGCAAAGCTAAGCTGCTGCTTTCTCCTAATTATTTGCTTGATTTAGCTGAAATTCTTCTTCCAAATACTATAACTTGGGAACCTAAAAATAGCCATTTTTATAGAATATTCTTTTCTTATAGATTTTTTTCCTATTAAACGACTTGTTTGCATTCAAAGATGATGGTAACATTGCTTAAGCATTTTACTTAATGATACTTCTCTTTCCTCCATTTTTGTAGTTGACTTTAGAACATTGTATTCCCAAATTATTTTTCTCTAAAATTACATTTTTGACATGGTGTTAAAGAAGTTACAGTAATAATAATTTCTGTGTTGTATTTGTTGTCCTTTCAATTATCACTTAATTGTTAGTATCATTTCTATGTAATGGTAAAATGAAGTCAAATTAATTATAAGTTATGTAAGGAAATTTTTAGGAACATAAAAATATATGTGGAGTAGTTTTAAGAAAGTATTTTCACTTCCCTCAAATTCACGTGCTTCATCGTATATATTGTAACGGTACAGTCTAACAGAAAAATTAACTAGTATGTTATCTATACTTCGTACAGTATGTATTTTCTGTCCCACTCCAAAAAAGAAAAATTCATCATCTTCTTCAGAAGAATTGTAATTTTTAAGAGTCACATCCATTATGGCTACATTTTAGCTTTCAAATTACCTAGAGAGTGGTATGGGGTAAGAATCTTAATTCAATATACTCGTATTCATTATGACCGATCCCTTTGAGTTTTTACCTGTATTAAAGTAGAACTCAAGAATTTGAGACTATAAATTATTTGAAATTAGGAAGTACAGATTTTAAGTAATGTCAGAGACTAAAGTGAGTATCTGTAAGGGATTTTGAGATTTAACGTGTCAACTGAAGTGCTCGATTCGCTAGCTGCTTATTTTTAGCGTAAGTGTGTCATTACCTAAAACTTGTCATTTCTTATACTTTTAACGCTCTTGAAAATTAAGAAAGTAATCATTTGGAAGGAGCAAAATTAGGTACATGAATAACATTTTAAAATATCACGATCTGTCCTGCATTTTAAAAGCTTGAAATTTTCATTCACCATTTGATGTAGTATTTGGTAAATCAGTAATTCCTTTTAATTAGTTTATCTCATTTATGCATGTACATTCAGTATGCTAATAAATTAATAGGGATAAGTGTGATGAAATGTGGAACTAATTTATTTTTAATGTATACTTACAGTACAATTTTTTATGATACTCAATTTATTAGAATGACGTTAATAAAAAGTCAAAATGAATCTCAGACTTATATCACTAGAGATTTTTCTTACAAGTTGAATTTTCCATTTTATTTTGTGGAGAAAAAAATCGTAATTTTTTTTCTGTGTTTGAGCACTTAAGAACATATGCACACATGTGGTTTGTAATGTCACTGTTTATGTTTACAAACAAAGCAGAAAAATCTCTTCTCTTTCAAAAACTCTTTTTCATTTCCTAAGTGCTTTTGGACTTTGATATTTCTCACCATTATGTGAACAAGTAGCATTATTGTTACGATATTACCTAAGCCTCACTCCAGCACATAGTCACTGAATCCCTTGAAATGTCACTATTGGTGACAGATTGCCGTTTTTGAATATTGGAACACAATTTCTTCTTTTACTATGCTCAGAAATGTTTGTATATGACCATAAAATTACACTAGAGAAGAATTTCAGCTTTTCCCTTGGGAGAATTATAACAAACAGTGCAAAAATTTGAACCCTCCAAAAATACATGCAAAATAAAACAGATGCTTTTCCTTCATAATTTGGCCAACTGACGTCTGTTTTGTGATTCTTATAAGACAGAATTACATTTTGATATGTTCCTTCCTAAGATCTCAATAAATCTTTATTATTAGATGATTTTAAAACATCTTAGCAAATACTTAACAACCAATAGCAGGTAAAGGTCTGATTGAGGATTACTCTTTTGTAAGCTGTGAATTTTTTTTTTCTTTTTTTGCCATTTCTCCTTTAAAATCTTATTTCTGGGTATTGACTAGTGCCTTATGGCATAAGGCATCTACTCTTTGACTTTTACATAACATGCAGGTTAATAGGAAATTTTGCTTTGAAAATAATTTTCCTGTTTTGTCCTGCTGTTTGGCAGTCTGTTCAGTCACCTAACATGTATTTAGTACCCATTGTTACTTACAAATTACAAAGCAGGCCACTAGGCTGCAAAGTGCAAAAACACGGTTTCCCATGAATATGTTACAGCTGCAAGACTGTAATGTTAATTCATGTAAAGAACAGTCTAGGTCAACTTAGCAGATTTTCTAGCAAAACATACAGTTCTGTTAACAGGAAATTATGGCATTATTGACTTCAAGTGCCGATCTGTGGTCATTTCAGAGTGTTTCATTACCCCCTCATTACCGAATCTGTTAAATGAATACTGCAAAGGTTGTTTTCTTTTTTGTTCTCCTCCCTTCTGCCCCCATCCTTCTCTACAGCAATGGTACAGCAGCTCCATGAAAGTCATTTGTGTGTGGTTGGCTGATAGATTAGACCTTCAGCTTCATATTTACCAACTGAAGACACTCATCAAGATTGTGAAGGTAAACAAAATGTGTTTAGATGTGATTTGCCCACCAGGCTATGAAGAATAATAGCAAGAAATTGACACACAAGCAAACTGTCTTTGATATATCTGAGTGAATATAAGTACTTAAAAAGCATTGCTTGCTAGGAATGATTTGCTGTTACTTACTTCCATTTTTAGTTAGATTACTAAATAACCATAATTTTCTATTTTTGCATTAATAAATAAAAACTGTTAAATTTGCAGGTAAGCACATTTTGAGGTAATGTATATAAACCCTTAGCACATATACCTGAACATCGTAGGCCCACAATAATTAGGTTTTAATTTTCTTAAGTATGGAGATGTTTTCTCATAATACACGTACTTCACATTTGTAGGGGATCATGTATCCCTGTGAGGGCTTTGTGAACTGTTTTTGCTGATAGAATAAGAAGGGTCTCAGTTTTTTTTTATATCCTGAAATGAACGTTGTCACTTCCTGAATTCTTTTGGATACAAGCTGTATCTTATATGTAAGATATGATCAGTTTGAACATCAGAGACCATTCAGAACTACTAACACAGATGCATATCAGCTCAGCAGGGCCATTTTGACTTCTGCTCTCCAAGAGAAAAGTTGATAACCTACCTGTTGTATTTAGTGAGTAGGGGCTTTAAAATAATACATTTATTCAAAGTAATTCTTCACACTTTATAAATGTTAGTGGGAGCACATTTACCCCAAATATAACCTTTTCTTAAAAACAGAAATTCTACCTTATGGCAGAAAATATAGCTCTAAGCTGTGAGAATCAGCTGTTCCCTTTAACAGATGATCTTTACTTTCCTTTTAATAATATTTATCAAGTAACAGTATATACGTATGTATATACGCATACATATATAGGTGTGCACACACACACAGAGTAATATGTCATTCCTGGCCTAGCATTATCAGCATCACCTCGGAACTTATTAGAAATGCAAATTTTGGGCCCCCACCCCAAACCTACAGAATTAGAAATTCTAAGGGTGAGGCCTAGCAATCTCTATATGAACAAGCCCTCCAGATGATTCTGATACACAATAAGGTTTGAGGAGAACCACTGTATTGTATTATCAAAAGAATGCTTCTGTCCGCGTTAAAATATTTTCCATCGTTCTCTTGGTTTCTACAGTCTAATTAGAATATATATTCTTTTGTGCCATAGACACACAGGTTATCACAGGTTAGAAAGACCCACAAGTAGGAAAGTTCCATTCTAAAAGTCAGAAATTAGCAAATCTCCTGAACATAGAACTAGACCTAGGATGTTGCAATAATAGCAATCATGATTAGTCATAAATAGCAAGTAAAATTATAGCCACTTGCTAATTTTTAATACTATAACTACACATAACATTTCAATGGACAGAATACCTTTGACCCAGAACCCTTCTTACCAGGTGCTTTTTATTCTACAAAGAAACCGAAACCACGCTATGATACACGTTCGCATTTGGCTTAGTTTCTACATTGCTTTTTTCCTTGTTTCTGTAAACGTGACTTGAAGAGCTGTCAAATGAAGCTGTTTTTGCATAAAAGAGGATCAGGTTAACTAATGTCCACTGTATTCAAGATATCAGTAACTACATATCAGTCAACTGATATTAGTTAATAGATTGTTAACCTCTTAAACCCAAAAACCAAACCATTGCCCTCAAGACCAACTCATAGCAATGTTATAGGACTGAGTAGAACTGCCCCATAGGGTTTTCAAGGCTATAATCTTTACTGAAGCACACTGCCGCATCTGTCTCCTATGGAGTGGCTGGTGGGTTCAAACCACCGACCTTTTGGTTAGGGGCAAGTGCTTAACCACTGCGCCACCAGAGGTCCTTGTTAAAGCTCTTAGTTTTAGAATAAATATCTCCATGTTTTAAAATATTAGTCCGCCATTTGTTTCTTCTAGTTACTCCTTTTCACATGTCATTACAGCTAATAATCAAGCATTAGTGAATATTTTATAAAAGAACAACTGATAATTTCATGATGAGTTATATGTTGATATTTTCATTGTACCCCAATCCAATCAGATTTTCTTCTTTTAATATGTTCTTCTTTATGGCTATTGATAGTCAAGATTGATAAATATAAAATTAAACCCCATAAATATGTTTGACTGTCCATGTTTTTTCATGTTTTGCTTGGTCCCCAAGCTCAGCCAGTGCTTTCTTGGGCTGAAAAATTTAATCAAGTCATAAGGCTTTATTTAATAATTAAAAATTATTATTTTCACAGTTAAAATCTAGGTGACTTAATTTAATGTGCTAATAGTTTTTTTTTCTTCTTCTTTGAATATAAACAGGCTTTAACCAATTTCATACATAGAATCATCATTCTTCAGAACCTGTGTGGTTTTGTTCATAACGATCATTTTCCAGTGAATTGAGGAAGCTACTGAGTAACACTTTTACAGAATTGTGACGTCTCTTAAGTAGGCATTCCTTCCATCCAGATCACTTAGACTTGGCATGTAGGTGTACAGCAAAATAGTACATCCTACCAAGGAGTCAAACTACTCACCTCTAGCATGTAGTCCTTGTTACTCACAAGGCATTGCCGTTCTTCAATGCCTATGGAGACCCAGATGCTGTCAAGATTTACATGATAGCCAACTTTGTGCCACAAAGACACTTAGACACTAATTGGTTCATTCATGTTGCTCATTGAGAAGAAAATCCGGTACAATTTCCACAAAAGATCTAGGACTGTTAAGTTACTTGTAAAGTTTTAACATCAGAATGATTTATTTAGGGTGGGGAAAAATCAAAATGGCAGATGGATTTGTGTTCTCTGTAGTGGCCATATGATATTTAAAAGCAATAAACATAAATCAGGAGCCCTGGTGGTGCAATGGTTAAGGACTCAGCTCCTAACTCAAAGATTGGTGGTTTGAACCCACCTAGTGCCTCTACGAGAGAAAGACCTGGAGATCTACTTCCATAAAGATTACCACCAAGAAAACCCTATGGAACAATTCTGCTCTGTAACATATGGGGTCCTGAATCAGAATCAACTCAATGGCACCCAACAACAAACAAATAAACTGCCTCTTTCGCTAAGAGAACAGAAGGCAAGTGGGCAGTGCCCTGTGACAGGCACTTGTATTAAGTAAGAGCCAAGGGGACCTTTGCAGTAGCCACAGAGGATATCTAACTCACTGCTGTGGAGTCGATTCCACCTCATAGCGACCCTACAGAACAGAGTAGAAATGCCCCATAGGGTTTCCAAGGAGCAGCTGGCTGGTGGATCTGAACTGCTGACTTTTTGTTAGCAGCCGAGCTCTAAACCCCTGTGCCACCAGGGCTCCACAGAGGATACCTAAATGTTGATAACATTTTATGAATTCTAAAGAGAGAGAGAGAGATGCAAGGATACCTGCCCTGCAGCTCACCTGACTGGTTACTGCTTAGTAATAAAATAAGGAAGTGGAGTTCTAATTGCATGTAAATGAGAAAGCCTCCAGGACTGAAAATCCACAATACAAGCCTGCACTGGACAACTTATCAATAATTAAGCTAAGTCTCAGGAAAGGCATTCCAATAAAATATGGAAGTATGACTCACAAACTTAGTATACAATTGTCAGTGGGACGATAGTGCTTTATATCAGACGCATCATCTGTACATGGATATTTTATGTGCTTGATGTATTTTTGATCTAACTACAAGACTGTTACAGGCTTGAACACAGATCTGTATGGTAATAATACCATGGACATAAGTTACCAGATTCTGTCCATGAAATTTGCCTTTCAGAGTTAGTTCACAGGTTCCGATGGAAATTACCGTGAGTTTCGGTGTAAGCTAGTACCAACTTAATCATAACAAGCTTAACAGCTTAGAAAGAGATGTGAGGATGATGGATTGTAGGTGCCCTAAAATAAACTATTGAAATTTACGTTTGATCATTTAAGGAAAAAACAAAAGCTTTCTGAATCTAAATTTGACTTGCTGTTTATGACCTTAGTTTATTATCCAGTGTTCGTCAGAGTTCAGTTTATTTTTAGACAAGTGATGGGGGCAAAACCCATAACATAGCTGTTTAGTTATGAATTTCATTTATATCAAATGATTATCCAAATGAAAAGATATTATTCATCCTTCATCCTTACTATTGACATATCACTTCTGAAACTTGGAATGATACCATGGGGCATAGTCAGGTGGAAGACAACAGAAAGATAAAATGTGAAAATGCCAATGTTCCCACTGCCTACCTTGTATTAGTTCTAATTCTTCCCATAAGTCTATTAGTAAAGGCCAGGTGTGTATATTGAGGGGATTAAGATACTGTCCATCAATACTTCCTATCTCATGTGAATAAGCACCTTCAGCTCAAATGTCTCAACATGATGATGTTTTCCTTCTGCTGTGTTCAGTGAAATCAAGCATCCCTTAATGTTAATTTCCAGCTATTGGAGTTGTGATATTGGACCATGAAGTACAATATTCCTTTCTTCTTATTTGACTTCTTTCATGTATTAAGTGCAAAGTAGCTACCAATCATCATTTAGAACAGAATTGTGGCAAACTCATGGGCACTGATAACGTTTGGGCCAGCCCATTGAAATCTAACTGCTTATCATTCTGAATCTAACATAAGGCAGTAGAAAAATCTTGAAAGATATTAAGCATTAAAAATGGCCTTAGCAGTGCCTCCACAGAATGGGATATGTTCTTTGCTTCCTCGTTTATCTAATTGTAGGTTTTTTTTTTCCCCTCCAACTTAAAAATTAGTAATAAAAACATCAGTCTTACTTAGTCATAGAAAATCGTGTGTAAAAAATTGCATTTTAAAGAGTAGAAGGAAAACTTCATAGGTTACATACCTTAAGTGCCATGGAACTTTTTGTTTTACAGATTTTTTTTTTAAGGCGTCACTATGGAAACAATAACAAGATACTGTTCTACTTTTGACATGTAATACAGCAAATTATCTTTTACTGTTTAACAAAAAAAATGGAAATATGTGTTTTATTATCCCATCTACGAGAACTTTATGCCAGAGTTTGGCACTTCATATTCCAAGGGAATTTCAAAAGGAAAGGTCAGAATTCATATAGACATTTAGACTTACACAAATTTGCACCCAGTAGTACATATAAATTTTATAATTCACAAATGCCGAAAATGTGAAACTTCTTTTATTGATCATAGGATTGTCTACCTCCTACACACCTCCCCCCCAAAAATAATTTATAAAATGTAATGTGTTTTTCAGTATAACAGAAAGGCTCCTCAGTTGAAAAACTAAGTTTCCCTTATATTATGTACCTAAGCACGTAGTTTATGTCTGTTACAGGTTATTCAGGTAGTAAATTCTGTGCAGTTAGTAAGATTTGGGGGAAACTCTAATTTGTCACCTGATAGTCACGACGTTTTGATCTAGTCATAGTGCTTATAGTTTGAATAGCACTATCCAAAGTCTCTCGTTCCCTTTTCTCCCCAGAAATAGACCAAGCTAACTGCCATGGACAGCAAGAATCTGAATCCGCTAGTGGACTATCTCGATAAATAATACCAAGATCATTTTTGAAATGCCAACTGAGTACATATATATAGACATGTATCCGTACATATGTTAATCTAAACTAAGCAAATTCTCTTCTTCCTGCAGAAAACCTATAGGGACTTCCGACTGCAGGGTGTGTTGGAAGGAACACTGAACAGTAAGACGTATGATACTCTGCACAGACGATTAACTGTAGAGGAGGCCACAGCCTCTGTTTCGGAAGGAGGAGGACTTCAGGGCATTACTATGAAAGACAGTGATGAAGAAGGAGAAGGATGATCATACCCAGCTTGTAGGAAGACCTGGACATTGTTGATGTTGTACCTTGTCCTTGTGGTTACGTTTATCATTTTGACCAAATGTAAATGCTTATATTTCACTCCACTTTTTCAAAATTAAACCTAGAAGCAAAGTGGGAAATGCCAAGTTTTGGGTGGTTTTTTTTTGGGGGGGGGGGTAAAGTCATCCTCCTTTGTGTAGTTTGACCTAAAATCAGCTTAGTTCTGTTTGTGATTGAAAGATGAATTTTTATTTTTATACGATTGGATCTTTTTTTTTCCTGTAATCACGTCAAACTACTGTCCTGTGTGTAAAATGAGATATGTATTTCTCATGACGCAACATTGTGAGAAGAAACTACTTCTGATCTCTACGCCAACTCTATTGTATCCTTGTTAAATTGGTGTGTACCTTCTGGTTTATAATTCATGTGCAAGCTTTGTTTTGTAGTTAATTTGCCATTGTTGTGATGTGTGTAAAAACTTTAACCTTGATTCTCAGTACTCTAGTTGTTCTGCAGGTGTATTCCTGGCCTTAAAGGACTGCCAAATATAGACTAGACTTTCCAATGGGCTTGTGCCTTGTTCCATTCTGAACGCTTCTTCTTTCGAATGTAAGAAATCCCAGGGTGTGGGATAGTTTAAGTATGCCACCAACAACATAACCACATTCTTCTAAGTGTAACAGCTTGCAGGCAGTAAAGATCCATTTGACCATAACCACTTCTGTGTTTGTCAGACTTGTATAGATGAAATGCAGTAAAAGATGTTGGCTGTATTTCAAACAGCCAAACTCTCTGGCTCTGTGTTTTTGCTTTTTGTTTGTCTTATTTAGTTTGTTTTCAGTCAAATGAGTAAAAGATAATAACACTGTGGTTTGCATCTGATAGGGACACATGTGTTAAAAGAGTTACTATGACAGCATATTTCCATAGCAAAGGAAATGTTGACTGTGTATTCACATATTGCATATTATAACATTAGTGATTAATGCTAACGATAATTAGTACTATTAGTAATTTAGGAATGATAATTGTCATTATTAGTAACTAAGGAGCCTTGGTGGTGCAGTGGTTAAGCACTTGGTTGCCAACTGAAAGGTCGGCATTTCAAACCCACCAGGCACTTCATGGGAGAAAAATGTGGTAGTCTGCTTCCATAAACATTTACAGCTTTGGAAACTCTCTGGGGCCATTCTACTCTGTTCTGTAGGGTCACTATGAGTCAGAAGCAACTCAACAACAATGGGTTTTGTTTGGTTATTGGTTGCTACCAACTCAGTATTTTTGAAAGGCAGTTTGTCTTGGGACACGGGACACTCTTCACCTTTATGCCCAATACTTGTTTCGTCAAACACTCACATATCCAATCATACTACCCTAAATTCCCAACAACACCTTCCCAAAGTTGGCTGCTCCATAGCTCAAATTTCTCTGTACTTAGAAATTATCCTTCTCTTTGTTTAAATAAAATGTTCATTTCCTTGATACAACTCATCAAAGCATACTTGGCCCAATTTATTCTAAAGTGTGAATGATTGATGACCTCCTTTTACTATGCTGGAAACTGTCTTGAGAACAAACAATTCTTATTTACTAAAAGAACTATCTAGCTGATGGAATTCAGAAATAAAGAGGAAAAGCAGGAGCTGCAGAAGAAAGCGTTTGGGACCAAGAAGGTCTTGCTGCTGGCCTGGCGTATTAGCCTGCCTACTGCCTGGTTGCTGGTCAGCCATTTGTAGCTTCTCTCTAGATTTTGGTGTTCACTGTTCTTCCCTTCCAACCCCAGGATATTTGTACAAGTTTCTGCTTTCTCATCTTCAGGCTCTTTCACAAGGAGGACGGTAGCAGTCAAAGACGGGTAGTGGTGATGTGCACGTTTTTTATGCGGACTCCCTAGACTAACCCTTGAGCGACAAAACTGTGGAAAAAAATTACGAAGTAACTGAAAAACAATGAAAAGTAGTTTCGGGGATTTTGTCCAGAAATTGTCTTCAACCTAGCTGCAAATGGCTTCAGATGATTTAATAATTGTTCATTGGTGTGAATGGTAGGGTGAAAGCCCAAGCATCTGCTCTATTAAAAGAACCCAAGTTTTATGTGTAGTTATTCTTCCTCTCTAGTACTTTGGACATGTTATCAGGGACTGATCCCTGGAGAAGGACATCATGCTTGGTAAAGTAGAGGGTCAGTGAAAAAGAGGAAGCCCCTCCACGAGATGGATTGACACAGTGGCTGCAACTAGAGGCTCAAACACAGCAATGACTGTGAGAATGGTGCAGTGCTGCGCAGTGTTTCCTTCTGTTGGTACATAGGCCGCTATGAGTCGACTGGAGGGCACCTAACAATTCTTTAAAGGTATTTTTTAAGGCATTCAGTTGAAAACCTAACAAGCATTCCAGAATTTTTAAGTGAAAATCGTTTTCAACTCAAAAGAAATAGCTCTGAATGGTATGGGGAAAGACAAAAAGTACATTCTTTGGACAGTTGGGTGAGCGTCGCGGAATACCACCGTTCAATGTCCAGTCAGACTGGATTTGTTCAGTAACACGTCTAAAAGGGCAGCCCGCTTTTTGGAGAAAAATAATAATAATGAATTTTCCCGGAAAAGGAAAGAGCCACACAGAGCTAAATGTAAACCGCCCGGCTCCAGCTGTGGGTCGCTTTCTGCATTCGCGAATTTTTCCGCTTGAATTCCCTTTAGTTCTTGTTCATTGTCCCTCGCTCAGGAGAAGGGATTTCCTGCTATTTTTGCAATAAACGCCCTTGCAAAGTGTCTCGAGGCTCCCACCCGGCCCCCGAGGCTCACGGCCGGGTCCGGACAGACGCCAACCACCAGCGCCGCGCTCCTTCGCCCGCGATGACCAGGAGGGAGAAGGTCCGCAAGCTTCTAGAAGGTGCGCGGGAGTGGGAAGGAGGTGACTCGCCCGTTGCAGCTCAAGGAGCCCCGAAACCTCTTCCCGCTACCGCTAACTGCCTCCCAAGAAAGATGCGCCGGGTACAGGCCGGCAGAAGTGCGCGGGGACCCAGGCCGAGGGCTGCGGGCGCTCACCTGTCCCTGCGCTGGAGCGCAGATCCAGCCCTGGACCCCCTCCCGGCCCGAGGAGGGCCGTGAGAGCCAGAGCTTGCTCGTTCTTCTTTCTTACACCCCAAACAGAAAATGGACATTTCCCTGTGTAGGTTCCTAAAGGGAGGTGATAGATGGAAATTCCTGCGAGTCTTTGCATCGCTGCGTCTAAGACGCGGGCGGGGAACCCAGGCCGCCCGCCTGCCCTGCGCGGCTCCCTGCACCGCACCCCCAGCCTCACCGACAACCCGCGGCCCTTCCTACCCCCTTGGGCTGTGTGCGGAATGTGGAGGCCTGGTGTGTGGCGTTCGGAAGGACAGTCCCCGTCCTGCCCACACTTAAGTCCCCTTCCCCACCCCTGTCCCGGTGCTGTGCAGGGAGACCAGGTGGGGCGGGCTGTCCTTCCCGCTCCAAGTCCCGCTCGCTGGGCGGCTCACCGCGCGCGTGGCCCCGGTGCTTCGCTGCTGTTGGAGCCGAGCCACAGACTGGGGCGACAGGCGATGGCGACGCCAGGCTGGGTCCCGCAGGAGCTCCAGGCCAGGCTTCCCCGGCCACTCCTAGCGTCGTCTGGAAGGTGGGGTGCAGAGCTGCGTTGGGGGGCTCTCCACTGTGACACTGAAGTCAGAAATTTAAGGGAGCAAAGACAGGTACTGGCTGTGAATTGCAAAGCTCTGAGGCTGGGTTCCAGAAGCCACACGAGCCAGCCGGTCGCGGAGTTTACGTACGTGCAGTATGTGCGCGTCCTCAGGAAGAAGTGGGCATTGGAGGGTGAGGGATGAAGAATTCCATCCGTATCCCCAATGATAAAAGCCTCCAGGTTTAAAAGACTCCCCGGAAACTGTGCACCTGACAGTAGCTTGGGGGGCGGCAAAGAGCGCGGGCCTAGGAGTCAGCAAAGCCTAGTTTGGAGAAACCGCCTCACCTCTTCCTGGCCTATGAGCTCCGTGGCCTTGAGCATGTTACTTAACCTCTCTGTAAAATGGGTCTCGATTAAGGAAGGTTGTTGTAAGGATTGGAGACAAAGACTAGTAACGGGTGGCCTTTATTAGCTATTTCTTAAAGTAGGATGGATTCAAAGGAAATCGTGGGAGGCCTGCCTCTGTCTACAGTACCACCTCTCACCGGCCCTTCTCCCTGGGTTTGGCACGGGTCCTTCTACACCACATTCGGCTCGGCGATCTCAGCACCGCCACTGGCCTGGCGGTGGACTGGATAGAAACGTCCAGTTCCGGGGTTATATATACGCCAGCCAGTGGGAAGGGGAGGAGGGGATGGGGAGGAACAAACCGACTCCAGTCTCCAGAAAGGGCTGGCACTACCGAGAGCAGCCTCCAAAGCTAAGTTTGGAAGGGGAGGCAGCTGGAGACGTGTCATTGAATCCACACCGGGATAGCGTTGGCCAGGACTCTGAAAGGGAACGAGGATGACCTGGAAGGCGCTAGAACGCGACGAGGAATACCAGGCCTCGGCCTACGGCCAGTGGGCTGAGCGCAAAAGAATTTCAGGGGCATTCGTTCGCGGTTTCCAATGTTTAAGGGGGCCTAGGATGCCGTCCTCCGTCCTAGACCAGGGATACACAGTAAGCACCTGGAAAATTCGAAGCAGAACCCAGAGAGCAGAGCAGGCCGCCAGAGCGCGCCCTAAGTGGCCCCGGCTGCGGAGCAAAAAGGGGTGGCAGGCGACAAGGGCGACAGCCAGCACTGGGCCCTGTCCCGGGGTGCTGAACTGGCAGCACTTCTAGGCTGCCAGGAAACCTCTAGCATTGCGGAGACACAGCGCGCGGCCGCGGGCGCACCCTGGGTCACAACCCACCCTGTCTGCGGATTCCAGGAAGACGCACGCCTTGACGGTGCCGGTGCCGCACGCTGTGGCCTTGGGGAGGCAGCAATTGGGCACCTGAGAGGGAGGAGATTCTATGCCCCACGTTTACCTGGGACTGGGACTGCTTTTTTAACCTTAAGTGTGTTCCCTCTGCTCGTCATTTCTTAAAAATAGACAGCGAGCTGCTTCTGGGCGTCAGATGCAGACAGCAGGACTTCACCATCCGGGAATACTCACCCCAAAAAAACCAAAACCGTTGCCGTGGAGTCGGACGCCTTTAATCTCGCTGTACTTTTCAGCTTTACAGTGAGGGTCGTTGTGTCTTGTTAATGATTGTATTTATGTGCTTATTTGTGGGTAATAGAAAATAAACACATTCTAGAATTGTCCCCAATCTCCTTCCACCTTATCTTCCCCTAGTCTCAGTGGTTCTCACATCCTAGACAAAATGAAGAGTTGATTTCAAAATCTAGAACCATCAGACACGACAGTGATTCTTTCCGGGGCTCTGGTCTAAGCTTATTTATAAAGGCCCTACGCATAGATGACCTCAAAATGTACCTGCTGCAAAAATGGCAAACTGGTGTATTCAATTGTTTTCTTCCTGCTTTAAATTAATCCTGGTTTGTCTTCTAACACTACCTTCTTCCTCTAGCCCTGCACATACTCTCTCGGGTGTAATTGGAAGAAGCAAAACTTGATTAAATGCTGAACTTCATTCTTTAGGAAATTTTCTTAAAATACCAAGAAAGCAAAACTAATTGTAACTTCGGGAGGAGATTCTGGTAGGAAAATAGAAAAAGTTCCTTTAAAGAGGGGTCACAGAGTAAAAGGTCAGAACCCAACAGGAGTGGATCTCAAAAAGTGGAAAGTGAAACATGGAAGGCCAGCTGAGCGAGCAGACGGTGGGAGGGTAGGGCTTTTGTTAGGTCCACCAGGCTGGAAGGCGGGTAATACTTTTTTTTTTTTAAACACACTTCAAAGTTGCTGTATTGAAGCTCATTCATTGTCATTCATTCAAACTCCAGGTTTTTTTGTTACATTGTGTGATTGCTAGGTGTGTTCTTTCACCAGAAAGTTGATTAACTTTTGAAATGCATAACTCCTTCTTAGAGATGAAATCTGTTTCAATCAAACCGGGATTTTTGAAAAGCTTTTGTGAAAGGTTAATTCGTGAACCTACGGAAGGAAGTATCCCCTTGGGGAACTCAGGACTGAATGTGGGAGAGCAGGCCTCCAAGGACAAGGAAAGTCCTTGAGGTTGTGAAAAATAATTTAGCAAATGTGATTCCTATATGTATTTTAATATTTTTTGTTTAAACCTGAAATCAAATCATTGAGCAAGAGGTTTTTAAATAGAGTTGTCTGAAAACTGTTTTGGAGAAGTTTATAGCTAACTTTCTAACAGAGTGATTGATTTTCATAGGTAAAGTAGTTTTATTTTAAAATATCTTTTCAATCTCAACAATTCCTAGGAAGGAAGGGGGCTTTTCCGTCCCATTTTACAGACAACAACAACAAAAAAAATCAAGGCAAAAGGGGATCATCACCATCCATTCCTGTTAACAAGAAGCCCACTAGCTGCGTGGCCTTCCCCAGCTAGGGGACCTGCGCGCCCAGGCCAACACAGAGCAGGACATTAGCACGGTTTATTCCAGTCCCCAAAATATCCAGAACGGATTGGTCATGGGAGTATTTATGAAGACCTTTCTTAGAAAGGAGGAAAGATAGTTCTCGATTTTAAGGGAAAATCTAAGAATCCAGCTTTAAAAGGATAGTGAAGGACATGGAGGAGAAAGGGGGACTATAGTTTACCCTTTATCATGGCATCAGTTGGAGGTGAAGTCGGGGCAGAACTCAGGACAAGTCTCTGAAAAAGTGGACTGGTGCACAGTGGTTAAAGCACTTGGCTGCTAACCAAAAAGTCAGCATTTGGGAAAGATGGGGCAGTCTGCTTCTGTAAAGACTAGTCTTGGAAACCCTATGGCAGTTCTACTCTGTCCCACAGTGTCACTATGAGTCAGAAATCTACTCGATGGCAGTGGGTTTGGTGTTTTAGTTTGGTTTACCATCTTAGGTTCTGCCTAAATGGTTTGAATTAAAACCTCTAGAAATTAATTTAAAATAACAACTGCAAACTACTGGCAGGTGGGAATGAATGACAGGAAATACGGCCAACTTTGAGAAAGGATTTTGCGGAGAAAAGAAAAGCTGAAATAATACTAAAATAAAAAGGCAGGGGAGGAGGAGGAAGGGCCATTCCTATTTCTGATTTCCAGTGATAACCTCCCCCCTCCTGCAACCTAAATAATATGTCGCTTGAGCTTTCCAAACGACTGTGGAGGTGATGAGACACACTTGGTGGAGGCTTTTGCAGGACCAAAGGGCACCTGCCTCACTGTGGGCCCTCTCGCCTGAAATAAGAGGAGACTGGGCTCCATAAACCCTGCCCCTGGCTTGCCCTCAACCCTGCATTCCACAGAGAATAGTTAAAAAAACACAAGTAGGGCTCCAGAATTTGAACTTACTAGTGGCATCTGAGTTCAATTGCAGAAGAAAAAGAAAAAATTTAACTGGAAAGGCAAGGACAGCAATCGTGTATTTTGTGACTGCCACGTTTCATTTTTCCATCTTACATTTCGAACTGGCAAGTCTGAGCCAGGTTGACAGCGGGGTCCCTCTCGCTTTCAGTAAGATGTTGTGGCCATCACTTATTTATGGAAATAATAAGCTGGAATTCCCTATTAGTCTTAAAGGGTAATGACTTTGCTTTTAAAATAAAACGTTGATAGTCAAATAAAAGGGGAGCAGGTACTTTGGAACGTGAGGGACCCCAATTATCAGCATGCCTACAGCTTTCTGAACACAGCATATGCTCTTAATTTTAACAGTTCTTTTGCTATTAGTAAGAAATCTTAATCAGCATCATTACAACCAATTTTGCTTTCTCTTCCTTTTTTTCCTCCCTCTTTCCCTTTGCTTTCAATAGTGTGAAAGTTCAGGTGTTCTCCGTCATGAGTAAAAAGCTCTGGAAATCAGCTAATGTGCCAGCACCGGGAACGTATCCAGACCCATGGTGCGAAAATGGAATATGTGCTGTTGAATTATTATTTTTGTCCTTTTAGGTTTACACCAACGCTCTTGTATTATGTAAATTTATGAGAAGCTGTGAATCTCAGGGTTAGGCCGAGGAGGGTTTTTGTCCCCTCCCCAAGCAACAGGAAACAACCCCATCCAGACATGGAATGATTCACAGCCCCATTTGGGCCTCCGGTTTTCTCTCCCAGACCCAGCTACCCTCCCCACCCTCGACGCAGCGAGCCGGCCGGGGTGCGGGGGCCGCTGCTTGGCCTAGGGAGCCACCGCGGGCCGGGTTCGTGACGTCAGCCGGCCGGCCCCTCGAGGTCACCGCGGGCCTCGGGCTGCTGGTCCCGTGTTGCCAGCGTCAACACGGACGCGGGGGCGCTTTACGCTTCGAGGTGTTTCCAGTATCCTCTTCTTTCGTGGGACTAATGGGAAACTGTGGGGGCAGCCCCACTGTTCGTGAAGTTCAAAGAATGAACTTGAATAAAGGACAGGGTGGGAAGAGAAGAAGAAAACAAACTTCCAAATTAGTTCAAACTAAGAAGGCAAGAATTTAACCTAGCATTTTGAAAAAGTTAGCAAGATTCCTGACTGACGGATACATGGATGCTGGAGCTCAGCTCTTGAAACACACAGAAAGTGTGGAGGGTCTGCTCTAGGGGCGGCCTAAGAGAAGGGAGACGGAGCAGAAAAGCACCCACCCCCACAAGAAAAGGTGAGGAGCGTTTCCTCCCCTTCTCCGGGCTGAGGAAGCCAGCTGGAAATGGCCGCCAGGGGACTGTCCTCTGTCCTCTGTGGACAGCAATCCCATCTCCTCTGTTAGCAGGGGTGCAGGGCTTGACAGGCAGAACTCAGCAACTGCACTGAAAGGACAAGTTGGAGGGTGAGATGGAGGGAGGAAGACAGGAGAGGAAAACAGTCTTGAGCAGGGGACTGTAATTGAGCTATTCTCTCGCTTCCCCTTGCCTGTCAGTAGACACCAACAACCTCTAAGCACAGGCCAAACAGCTTTGAAAGGAGGATTCTGGGGCCGGAGCACCAAAACACATTACAATGATATGAAAGATTTGTGGGGAAGATACTCAGGGGTGCTCCCCTTTCCTGGCATAAATGGGCTTAAGAAAACTCTTTCCTGGAAACTCAAAATGACAAGCAAAATTAAAAGGATGCACCAGTTCATTCTTAAACCTGCACAGCACAGGCCTGTTTTCTTGCACCTGACATCTAGATTAAACGGCCCTTCAGTTACACCCGGAGTTGTCGAAGGAAGTCTATTAGCGACTTTTCTGTTCAAAACTTTTCAAACACAGTGCCATCTGTCAAGTAGACTCTTAAAACCAGATCCCACAACTATGGGTCTCTACTTGCCAGGAGCAAAACAGTAAGAAGGTAACTGAAAGCTCAGAGAAGAAACAACCCTGAGCGTGAACCACAACCCTGAGACCAGAAGAACTAGATGGTGCCCAGCCATCACCACTGACTGTTCTGACCAAGGTCACAATAAATTGTTCCAGATAGAATGGGAGAAAAATGTGGAGAACTCAAATTCTTATTTAAAAAAAAAAAAAAAAGCTAGACAAACTGGA
The DNA here is from genome assembly GCF_000243295.1 of Trichechus manatus latirostris. Taxonomy (NCBI): domain Eukaryota; kingdom Metazoa; phylum Chordata; class Mammalia; order Sirenia; family Trichechidae; genus Trichechus; species Trichechus manatus. The sequence goes on from NW_004444103.1 coordinate 2,378,479, forward strand.
ACAGTAGAGAACAGAGGACTCCCTAAGACTATTGCCCTGAGACACTCTTTAAACCTAGAAATGAGCCTATCCCTAAGATCATCTTTTAGCAAAATGGCAGAGTGACACACAAAATAAAGGATATTATCCGTAAGATCAGTGCCCTACTTAAAAATCATCAGTAGGAGACCAAAAGGTCAACAATTACTCAGAAGCAAAGATAAGAAGATAAGGGGGCAGGGAAACTAGAGTACTGGAAAGGGAACACCCAGAACACAAAGAGAATGTTGACACATTGCGATAAATGTAATGTCACTGGGCAATTTGTGTGGAAATTGTCAAAAGAGAACCTAACTTGCTAAGTAAACGTTCAACAAAAACTCAAAATATATTGGGGGGGACCAGATCTGGCGCCCCCTCCGGAAACTCTTTACAGGTTCCATTCTCCCAGCCTTGGGGGGATGGACCCGTGGGGGGAGGGGGGCCGCGGTGGGCGGGGAAGGAGCACAATTGCGCGGTCAGCGTGACCCCACCGGCAGTCGGGCTGGGGAGGCCCCGCCAGGGCCGCCGAGGCTGGCGGGACGCGCAGGGGTCGGCTGGCGGCCCAGCGGCGGCGAAGCGCCCTAGCGCGCTCTAAGCCGGTGGAGCCACCGCCCCTGGGCCGTCCAAGGCAGCCCCACGGAGCCCGGCCGCCCTCGTCCCGGCCGACTTTACCTGAACTGTTCGAGACTCGTGCGCAAGAACCGAGAAGGGGAGAGCCTGACCCGGCGGAGTTTGCAGCTTTCCTGTTTCACATGGGGTTGTTATTAAAAGCGCCCTGCTCGAGCACCAAACGGACTAGGCGGGGCGCCTCCGCCGCAGCTCAAGCAGCTGGAACGCAGTTCCCCTCGGCGGCCAGGGCCAGGGTGCGCCGGGGCCACCGTGGTACTAGAAGCCGAGATGGCCGAGAGCAGCATGTCCGCGCGGCGCGCTCCGGGGCGGGAGCGGCCAAAGGCCGGTGTACAACAGGTAACTGAATTTATCAACGATTACTAAAGATTTCTGGCTCAAGGATTTTGATCTAGCTCTGTTGCTTCACCATTTCGCTAAGTTCATTCTTTGCTGTTACTGGAATTTTTGTGATCGACTTTTCTTTCATGGGATTACTTAAGGAATAAAGTTTGAAAATAACTTCAAAACTGCTTTAAATCTCGTGGATATCAAGGAAAGAGTCGCGTTGTTTGTTGAAAAAAGGTTTTTATTCTGTCCACAAAAATGACTTTAAAAAATTGTCGGGGAACTGCTGCAGAATGCTAGTCAATTGCACCAACCAGCTTCTCCTATTATTGCCGGCTGGGTGTAGGTAAGAGCAGATATTTGGGGTGGAGTCTTCTAATTGTTCGCCTCCCAGCTTTCAATAACATCGCTGTGAATTGCAAGCAGAAGTTTTGCTGGGTTTTGTTACTTGACTTCTAAGGAGCTCAACAAGTGAGTTGGAAAAATTGGGTTGCTTGTTTATAAACTTTTTCCATCAAGTCCAGCCCTCAGTCGGAGCCTCGCAGTCTGGAGGGAGCACACCTCACGCCTGTGGGAACGGGTGAGAAAATCCCAGGGTTAGTGGAGGGGCAGAAACACGCCGAGCCCAGGTGATCGGTGTCTGTAACGCCTGCCGGCTCATACACCGCTTTCACACTTAGGTTCGTTATTTTCTTTTACAACCTGATTTAATATGTAAACGTTGTTTTGGGAGGAATAATTTCACTGGGTTTAAACAAAATCTGGATATAAAGGAACTAGTAAGATAAGGTCTAAACACATACAAAAATCCGCCCTTCTTCCTCCCAAAAGAGAGAAGGACGCTGTGAGTTCACGGACCTCTCCCCTACGCCTAATCCTGTGATTGTCTTTCACATGCTGTACAAAATTAGCAAGAATTTTTTATTTGCTACCAAGTCCCAAACTAGTTAAAGGCACACTAAAACAAAGCAATCAAACAAACAAAAACCCATTGCCCTGGAGTCGATTCCAACTCATAGCGACCCTATAGACAGGGTAAAAGTGCCCAAAGGGTTTCCAAAGAGCGCCTGGTGGATTTGAACTGCCGACCTTTTGGTTAGCATCCGCACTCTTAACCACTGTGCCACCAGGGCTCCAAAAGCACACTAGTAGTCTTAAATCTGAACTTGTCCCCCAAATGTTTGTTAATGTGCTGGCAAGTTAGTTCCCACTGTGTATTCAATCTGAAGTACTCAAGGAGATTCTTTCCTTGAACCTTCAGGCCCTTCTTATTTGTGCCTTATTCCAGCATCCCGCCTCCATCACACATCAAAAGAAATAACAAAAGACTAGTCAAAGAAAAAGGCTATGAGCAAAAAACCATAGAGGAATTTAGGAATGTTTTCCCTCTTCTAGGAGGAAAGAAAGTTGTCTTTGGTGCTATTAAACAGGAAAAAGTGTGGATGACCCAGAATGCCTGGGGGATGTGTTCAGAATAAGAATACCTTCCTCTCCCCCTCCTTTAGCTCCACAGAAGCTAATAAGAAGCAAAGGGAAAGCCAACAGTTGTTCTTGGTGAAGGGGCAGGGGTCAGAAATGCTGGCCTGAAAACCCCACTTGGCAGAAGGTTGGAGAAACTACATTTTCCAATCCATTTAAAAATTTTAAATTCAACAGTATTTTGCAGTTTATTAAGAAAGAATGATTAAAGATTATGGATTATTTGGTAATTTATGATTGTATTATATCTCCTTTTATTTCAGATTAAAGGAGCCCTGGTGGCACAGTGGTTAAGCACTGGACTGCTAACTGAAAGGTTGGTAGTTCGAACCCTCCAGCCACTCCGCAGGAGAAAGATGTGACAGTCGGCCTGGAAACCCTATGGGACAGTTCTACTCTGTCCTATATAGGGTCATTATGAGTCAAAATCAACTTCACAGCAATGGGTTTGGTTTGGATTATTTCAGATTGCAGTAATCTTGATCAGAAACTGCATTTTCTTGTGATAAGAATTTAAATAAGAAGCTGCTGAAAATTATCCAAGTCTTTAAGTAATATTTTTAAAAAGTTAACAAAGCAGTAAAATTAGATCCCCTAGGAAAAGAGAACTGCAGTTTTCCTGACAGAATTTTAAATTATTTTAGAGACGTAGAACTTTTTCCTTGTTTCCTCAGAAGGTCGTAACCCAGAGTTTGTTATCTTGTCTCTTTCTGTCAAGAACTGCTTTGGTTCTCTCAGATGTCTTACAAAAGGCAAAACCACACACTTAAAACTCACCTTCTACCAGGATTGAAGGTGGGCAAGTAAATACGGGCTTTCTGTGGTTGGGAAGGGGAGGATCACATAATCATCAGCTCTACCAAAAAAGAAGAGATTATAGAATTCCCTGATAAAATCCAAGGAAAGTATAACCAAGTTCTTATTTTGCCATTAACAAAACAAACAAGGTGCCATTGCATTCTTTTCAGCAAATTAAACAATTTTAAGTGATCATTTTTAGACACTTCTAAATTTTCCGAATAGTCTCTTTATTATTGGGTTTTGTTGTTTTTCAAATGTATTTGGAGAAAACCAAGTACTGAGTAGATCTGAGAATAGAAGTAAGCCCTTCATAAATACAATTGGCGTTTTGCTTAAGACAATTCTTAATAGAAATCTTTTAAAAAATGACACGTTTTTGAATGAAAAATATTAACAAATGTTGGAATATCGAGACCTGGATGTATAAAAAGACTTTTTCAGTCTTTAGGATTAGGCAGCTCAGCGCCATCGTAAAGCAATGGGTATAACTGCTGCTTTGCGATATTCGTGCTACTCAAATGACATCATACTTTGACTTTCAAACACTTGTCAAAAAGGCAAATCCCGAAAAGATCAGTGAAAAGCAAGCTGTTGAAATATTAACTATACAGAACAAGTATACCCCTTAGCCAATAAATTTCCTTTTTCGTTTAAAGAGAAATTTACCGAGGTCAAATAAAGGCTCTTTTGCCGTTGAGGAGAAGAGAGTGGGGGAGGGGGGAAGGGGAGAGGGAAGACACGCGACAAACGTAAAACAAACGGGTGGCATTCAGTCAAGAAGACAGGTAGCGCTCCGGAGGCGGGTGAGTTGTACAAAGTGAGCTGGGCGCACCACAGCTTTCCACAGCCGGGCTGGTCTCGTGCTTCTTTGCTTTTTCCTTTAAACCTGGCCCTGTTTCGGAGGAGTCCAGCAGCAGGGGGAGTGTTCGTTGTTGGGAGGCGGCAGGTAGGAAAGGGAACCTGATCTGCCCCAAAAGGCAGCAATTAAAGTCTTAACGGCGACCCATCTGTCGTGGGACTGGGACCCCCTCCCCCCAGCAAGCCGGTCCCGCGCCCTTTGTCTGAGGGGGGGAGAAGAAGAGACAGGTTCTGCGGCCCTAACAGCAAAAGGAAAGAATATTTCCAGCCTGCGCGAGCCCCAAGTGGTTGCGACCGGGCCAAGGACGCTCCGAATTGTTGCCCCGGGATGTGGCGCCTTTTCCCGGGCTCGGCCCCAGCGCTCTGCGCTTGCCTCCTTCTGCGCTTCTCTACGGCTGCACACTATCCTCCTAGCCCGAAGCCGCCCTGAAACCTGAAAGGCCGGTCGCAATCTAGACCTTCCTCCAACCTGGCCCTTTGACCGCTCTCAACTTTCAGCGGGACTCACGCCCCCTCCCCGAGTTCCTCAGCAAGTGGGTTTCCCCTCCACCATCCCCCAGCTGGCCTGCTTTACCGCTGGGCATGAGGCGCTTTCCTAGCCCGGGAGCTCTCCGTTTCCAACCCTCTCGGCTCGCGTGGCCAGGATGGAGCAAACCCTCGCGAAAAGCCGGTGTGGGGCCGAGGGATCCGGGTTGCTGGTTTGGAAAGTTCTTGGCGACCGCTCGACCGCGATAGGGTAGAGAGGAGGCCAACTGGGGCCAACTTCCTCCGTTTAGGGTCGAACTTGGCGTCTTTGGGTGGAATTTGACAAAGGCGTGACAATCCCAGAGTTGCTAGTCCGCTTGCATTGCAGGAAGGGGACACCCACAGCACGCCTGCCCCGATTCTGGCACCAGCCACCTCCCCCTCTACGCGCACTCACTCTGGGTAACTCACCACACAGATGACACCCTGGGCTACTGCGGGAGGCCACCCACCGGAGCCGCCAGGCCGCATGGTCCCGGGAATCGCAGCTCTGCGCGCTCCCTGGGTCCCCCGGCGCGAGCTCGCGGCCGCCGCGTCCTCCAGGCCGGCGCAACGCCTTGTGCGCGCCCGGCCCCGGGGCTTCGTTCCGCGCGGTCGCAGCCTTGCGCAGGGCTAAGCCAAGGAAGGTGAGCGCCACTGCACCCCGCGCGCCCCACGCTGCACCCACCCAAACGGCGGGAACCCGCTCAGCCTGAGCCGGTGCCAACATCGTCTTCCAGGAACACTCGTTTGCTCGACCGCTTCGCCCTGGGGGTCTGGACTGAGGGCCACGCCTGGACGGGTGCCCATATGGGGGGCGCTGCAGGGGTATGGCCTCCTCACGCTTGTTAGGAGACGAAAGAGCGGCAGTGGACACGACTCTCGCGCCCCCGGGTCGCCGTGCTCGCCGTCCCGCGGAGCACAGACACCTTGGCTGCCGCCTGCGCTGCTTCGGGGAGGCATGCGGGCACCGGCAGCCGAGGGGTGGAGGTGGAGATCGATAAGTTCAGTTTCCCTTCTCAGCTCGCCATTCAGTACTTAAAATACTCCGAGAGAGCTCTAGCTGAGCGCAGATAGTTAAGAAAGAAACGCTCTCTTTCCGGGCTCTCAAAGGAAAGTCATACGAGCGCGCGCGGGTGTTTGTGTGTCTCGGGGGTAAGGTCCCGTCCTAGCCGAGGTTTCTTTTGGTGTGACACTGCTTATTCCTTGCAACTCCTCCTTAATTTTGTGGATGCGTCTTTCCCAGGCCTATTGTGACGGGCATCGCAGTTACAAAACCACAAACACATAACAAGCCTCCCAAGGCCTTTAATTCTCAGGGGCGTTTTGAGAGGCCAGTTACCTGCTGGCGTCTTCCAAGAGTCCAGATTCGGTTCAGGCAGCGCAGAGTCTGGGACCCCGGGAGCGCGCAGCCCTCCGCCCTGGAGGAAGACAGGGCTGCGAAGGAGGCGGTCCTGGCTGGGCCCGGACCGGGCGGAACCACAGGGGAAACCTTGGAGTCCGTTGCCGGAGACTCCCTGGCGGTGGCTCTCTGGAGCCTGGCGTTTGATAAATATAGCCTGGCGTTTGCCCCTGAATTAGGCTCCATTTCCTTATTTAGCCCTTGCACAATGATTTTAGATGATGTCACTTAGAGCTAAACGAGAAAATTGATCTCAGATTTGCTTGGCCTCTAAAGCCTGGTTAAGCAGATTGAGAATTAAAAAGACAGAGGAAAAAGCCGTGGGGGGAGGGGTTGGGGAGCGAAGTGTGAGCTCGCCAGCCTGTACGCGGAGGGGAGGGCGCGCCGCGCGGCCGAGAGCGCCCCCGCCTCTTCTGGGCGGGGGCACCTCGCTCACCAATGAAAAGTAGTCGCTGACTGCAGAGAAAAAAAAGTTTTCCTGTTGACTGTTGGAAGCGAATTGAGCAATTATCTAGTTTACCTTCTCCTCTTGGAAGTTAACGATTGGCGAGATCTTGGCTGCGTTATTGACACAACACTTTCTATTGATAGAAATAAGTAGTGATTGTCCCCGAGTCATGGGCTGGCAGGAGTCCATTGGGCTGGGCAGGCAGGTTCGGCTGGTGATGCTGGGGAGGAGGCGGAGGAGGCTGCTGGTGGTGATGGTGCCGGTCCCCCTCTCCGCAGGTCTGTGACAAGGAGGGAACAAGGCAACGACGGTGCAGCCCTGCTCCGGCTGACGGACGCTGGCGGCTCAAACATGGACAGTAGCTGCCACAACGCGACCACCAAAATGTTAGCGACTGCTCCGTCCCGAAGCAACATGATGAGCACTTCCAAACCCTTGGCTTTCTCCATCGAACGAATCATGGCGCGCACCCCCGAGCCCAAGGCCCTGCCTGTCCCCCACTTCCTGCAGGGAGCCGTGCCCAAAGGGGACCCCAAGCACTCTCTGCATCTCAACTCGCCAATCCCCTGCATGATCCCCTTCGTGCCAGTGGCGTACGACACGAGCCCCAAGGCGGGAGTGACCGGCGCAGAGCCGCGGAAGGCGAGTCTGGAGGCCCCGGCTGTACCGACAGCGGCGCCCTGCGCTCCCGCGTTCAGCTGCAGCGATCTGCTCAACTGCGCGCTGAGTCTCAAGGGCGACCTGGCCCGCGACGCGCTGCCGCTGCAGCAGTACAAACTGGTAAGGCCGCGTGTGGTCAACCACTCTTCCTTCCACGCCATGGGCGCCCTCTGCTACCTGAACCGAGGGGACAGCCCGTGCCACCCGGCGTCCGGCGTCAACATCCACCCGGTGGCTTCCTACTTCCTCAGTTCCCCTTTGCATCCGCAGCCAAAAACGTATTTAGGCGAAAGGAATAAACTGGTGGTCCCAGCGGTGGAGAAGTACCCCTCGGGGGTAGCTTTCAAAGACCTGTCCCAGGCGCAGCTGCAGCATTACATGAAAGAAAGCGCTCAGCTTCTGTCGGAAAAAATCGCGTTCAAAGCCTCGGAGTTCAGCCGAGTCTCCCCGAATGCCAAACCCAAAGTTTTCACTTGCGAAGTGTGTGGAAAGGCAAGTACTATGCAGAAGGGAGCTGCTTCCTTCTTCCTACCTTATTTCTTTTCTTCCTTCCTCCCTTTCTTCCTTCCTGTCGTTTTTTAAAAAAATTTTATTTGGTAATTATTTGCATACATTTGTTATAAGGTTCTCCCTCCCGCTTTGCCAGATTTAATATCAAAATGCTAGTTCTGCTAACCTCTTCTACGTGTGTTTAACTTTAAGGTCTTTAACGCGCACTATAACTTAACCCGTCATATGCCGGTGCACACAGGAGCCAGACCTTTCGTTTGCAAAGTGTGTGGAAAGGGCTTCCGGCAAGCCAGCACCCTGTGCAGACACAAGATCATCCACACCCAGGTGTGTACGTCTGTTTCAATTCCACCTGGTTTACTTCGGGACTGTTTGTAGAAAAGTGGCCGATAAACCCCCACTCTTTAGCATGAAGTATGTTTAAAAGGTGATAGCTGGACAGGGGTAAATGCCCTGTATTGGTTGCCTTTGTTCTGCGTAAAAGCGTTAGAGGGTCTACTATTGTGTCTTTTGAGCTTGCAAGACTCTTCTTGAACTCAAAATACCCTAACTTCTCTGCTTTACCTTCCTCCCGTTTAGGAAAAACCTCACAAATGTAACCAGTGTGGCAAAGCATTTAATAGAAGTTCCACTTTAAACACGCATACCCGAATACACGCAGGCTACAAACCGTTTGTGTGTGAATTCTGTGGCAAAGGATTTCATCAAAAAGGTATCGACCCCACGCAATGTCGTTTCTCACGGTGCTCTCACCGAACACCCTAGTTAATTTTTTTCGGGATATTTTAGAAAACTATCTTAAAGTGCAACTAGATAAATGGCGCGTAAGTCGTCATTCTAACCCATTAGGCTTCTTGTTATTAAAGAAAGTTATGCTCTGCATTCCTTTTTAACAGCAGTTTCTCGTTTTATATAATCGGATTAATAAATGTATATTACAATGTGGAGGCAAGAACGGCCTCATTGTTGATGTTAAAAAATAAACTTGGAGAGAGAAGTGCAGGCACGGAGCACAGCGGTGGAGCCGCCGCTCTCATGACTAGCTCTCCTTCCACCTGTCGGCTCCTGTATTTTTCAAGCCCGGTTTCAGAACCACGTCCTTGTCATTTGTCTGTTTCAGGGAATTACAAAAACCACAAGTTGACC
>NW_004444103.1:2389761-2403703 GCF_000243295.1 Trichechus manatus latirostris
TTTCTCTTTTCCTGACCTCTCCATGCCCCATTTTGTCCCTTGTTGAGACCAGATCCGAGTTAGATTTGACTTAGGAAAGCGATGGAGGGTTTTGGAAACCATAATTGGGTGGATTCGGAATCCTTGCGGGCCGCAGAAGTGCCATCTCTCCCTGAGTAGCGCAGCCAACCTGATAATCTTATCCCAGGCGCTGATCGTGTTCCCTCACAGCTGCCCCCACCGCCGAAGTTTTGGGAGATGCACTGGGAGTTTAGGGGTAACCGCCTTTTAGCAGTGGCTTGATCAGATCTTGAAAGCAATTGTTCCCTTTAAGTCAGCAGAGTGAGGTCAGGGATCATTACGATCAACAACGTATATATTTAGGTCAAAGGGCAGAAAATGGCTTTGCTCCTTGAATTTGTGTTTGAGCTTATTTTCAACTCAAAACTCCAGGATGTAATTCTTCTAGACTTTCAAAGTGTGGTGATTTTACTGAAGGAAAAAAACGTAAAATACTTCCAGTTAGGAAGTATCTAAGTGCCGTGTTTTCCACTTTCTAACCTATGTCAGTTGGCTTTGACTTATATATATATATTTTTTTTCTTTTTTTATTGTTGTACTTTAAGTGAAAGTTTACAATTCAAGTTAGTCTCTCATACAAAAATTTATACATACATTGTTATGTGACCCGGATTGCTCTTCCTGTACTGTGACAGCACACTCCTCCCTTCCACCTCTGATTTCCTATGTCCATTCAACCAGCTCCTGACCCTGTCTGCCTTCTCATCTCACCTCCAGACAGAAGCTGGCCATTTAGGCTTTGACTTATATTGAAAATAGAAGTCTTCCATGGAGGGGTAGAATTGGTCAATGGCAATATTAAAAAAATCAACACCACCCCCCCACACACACACAAAAGAGAAAAAATTGAAAGTAGAGGAGCTGTCATTGCAATCTGGGATGACTTTGTATAAAGTCTGGTGTGGGATGGTGCAATGTTCCAGTGAAGGCAGGCACAAGGAAACTGTTGTCTATCTGATCACAGGTTTGAGGAGTCTGGAGTGTTGGTGATCAAGCAGGGGAAACCAAAAGGAAATTCTCTAAAACTAAGCACTGAAGAGAACTACTTATTGGGAGGGGAGTTATGGATGAACTTGATTTATGACAAAGCTTTAGAGCTTACTAAACATCGGGAGGATCTCCTTAAAGGCAGTACGAGCTTAGAGGTTAAGTTTGTTGTTAGGTACCGTTGAGTCAGGTCTGACTCATAGCAACCCTGCGTACCACAGAAGGAAACATTGCCCGGTCCTGTGCCATTCTCACAATCATTGCGACGTTTGAGCCCATTGTTGCAGCCACTGTGTCAATCCATTTTGTTGAGAATCTTCCTTTTTTTTCACTGACCCTCTACTTTACCAAACATGATGTCCTTCTCCAGGGACTGTTCCCTCCTGTTTACATGTCCAAAGTACACAAGACAAAGTCTCATCATCTTTGCTTCTAAGGAACATTCTGGCTGTACTTCTTTCAAGACAGATTTGTTCTTCTGGCTGTCCATGGTATATTCAACATTCTTCACCAACACCATTATCCAAATATATCAATTCTTCTTTTGTCTTCTGTATTCATTGTCCATCTTTTGCATACATATGCGGCAATTGAAAATACCATGGCTTGGGTCAGGTGCACCTTAGTCCTCAAAGTGACATCTTTGCTTTTTAACACTTTAAAGAGATCTTTTGCAGTAGCTTCGCCCCATGCAATGCATCATTTGATTTCTTGACCACTACTTCCATGGGTGTTGATTGTGGATCCAAGTAAAATGAAATCCTTGATAACTTCAATTTTTTTCCCATTTATTATGATGTTGCTTATTCGTCCAGTTGTGAGGATGAAGTAAAAGAGCTGAACAGAACATTTCAAACGGTGGCTTGAGAAGACAAAATAAAGTATTATAATGAAATGCACAAAGACCTGGGGTTAGGAAACCAAAAGGGAAGAACATGCTCGGCATTTCTCATGCTGAGAGAGCTGAAGAAAAAAATTCAAGCCTGGAGTTGCAATATTGAAGGATTCTACGGGCAAAATATTGAACCACACAGGAAACATCAAAAGAAGATGGAAGGAACACACAGTCACTGTACCAAACGAATTGGTCAACGTTCAACCATTTCAGGAGGTAGCATAGGATCAATAACCTACGGTACTGAAGGAAGTTGCACTAAAAGTATTGGCAAAAAACAGGAGGCTCCAGGAATTGACCAAATACCTATTGAGATGTTTCAATAAATGAATGCAATGCTGGAAGCTCTCACTCATCTATGCCAAGAAATTTGGAAGACATCTACCTGACCGACCGACTGGAAGAGATCTATATTTGTGTTCATTCCAAAGAAAGGTGATCCAACAGAATGCAGAAATTATTGAAAAATATCATTAATATCACATGCAAGTCAAATTTTGCTGAACATAATTCAAAAATGTTTGCAGCAGTACATCGACAGGGAACTGCCAGAAATTCAAGCCGAATTCAGGAGAGAAGGTGGAACAAGGAACATCACTGCTGATATCCTACGGATCTTGGCTGAAAGCAGAGAGTACCAGAAAGATATTTACCTGTGTTTTATTAAAGATATTTACCACAGGCCTTCGACTGTGTGGATCATAACAAAGTATGGATAACATTGCGAAGAATGGGAATCCCAGAGCACTTAATTGTGCTCGTGAGGAACCTGTACATAGAACAAGAGGCAGTCTTTCAAATAGAACAAGGGGATACTGTGGGGTTTAAAGTCAGGACAGCTGTGCGCCAGAGTTGTATCTTTCACCATACTTATTCAATCTGTATGCTAAGCAAATAATCCGAGAAGCTGGATTATATAAAGAAGAAGGCGGATCAAGATTGAAGGAAGACTCATTAATCATCTTAGATATGCAGATGACACAACGCTGCTTATTGAAAGTGAAGAGGACTTGAAGTGCTTACTGATGAAGATCAAAGAATACAGTCTTCTGGGGTTAAGTCTACAGGGGGAAATTGATGAAGAGGGACACTTAGCTAATAGTCAATGGAAGACCTTACAATTCTCCTCCAATGCACGGAGGAAGGTGGTATTTTCCTTAAATATCTGAGATCTGTGTGAGTGTGTGTGCACGTGCAAGTCTGTGTGAATTGGCTTTGTCCAAGTCCACCTTCTTTTTACCAGAAGTTAACCAACAAATTCTCTCATCTTAAGTGAGGAAGAATGCCAGTGTACTGATTATCTGCAGTGCTAGATGGTTTATATTCAACTCTTCCTGTTGGAATTAATTTTTCATAAAAAGAAAGATGGCTCCTAGGGCTGTAGGGACCAGTTTTAGAGTCAATGACCCACTGGAGCCTTATGCTTTGTTTAGTCTTGTTAGTCAGAATGTAGAGCAGAAATACTAATGTAAGTAGTTAATTCATGCCTATTTTATTTTAGAGCACAACCCAACTCCTGATTTCCAATAATCTCTTCCTAAAGGTTATATTTGCTCAGACTTTCACAATGTTAATTTGAGAACAAGATATTGAAACACGTGAGGTTAGGACTAAGTTGTCAGTTTTTTAGTAGTAAACGAAAGCTATATTTAGGGGCCTCATCAAAGTAGTTACCTGATGGTGATATTTGAAATTTAGTGAGGTTTTTACAGAATTTTGCTCCTTTCCAAATATGGAAGAAATTAATCCAAGAGGTGCAATGAATCCAAGTCAGTGAGTAATACCCAGAATCCGTGCACCCTGTTTGATAGATTTCACTTCCTATATTAGTGGCAGTTATCAACATCAGAAATCATAATTTTGCTAGAGCTGGTGACAACTCAATGCACTGAGTTATAACTGTAATGTTTTGTCTTTGTAAAGCATTCATCCCAAAATATACAATATAGAATATAAATGATCTAACATTCAAAATAGAGGCAGAAACAAAATGTGCTGTCACTTTATAAAGACTTCCAATGGGTAAATCTTTGTTACTTAGGAGGTTTGTGATTTAAGAAACCATGATTTAATCTGTTACCAGAGTGCTTTTTTTTTTTTTCATTTTTAAATTGTGGTAAAATATACGTAACATAAAATTTGCCATTTTAACCATTTTTAAGTGTATAATTCAGTGACATTAAGTATAATCTCAATGTGTAACCATCAACACTATCTATTTCCAGAATTTTTCGTCACCCCGAACTAAAACTCTTTGCCCATGAAGCAATAACTCCAACTCCCCCCCCTTCCCCAGCCCCTCATAACCTCTATTCTACTTTCTGTCTAGAGCATATTCATAAAAACATGAAAATTAAGACTAACCTATATCTCAATGAAGTAGTTGGGTGGTCCAGAAAAAAAGTAATTTTGAAACAGACAAAACATTTCTCTTATTATGATTTTGCCAGAAAAACAGATTACTTTCACACAAGAAGCTATATGTTTCTGGCTAATTAAAAACCAATAAAGAAAAGAAAAGAAATTTCGTATTTTGAAACTGTATTTGTAAGTCGAAGATGCCTGGTTATGAATCCCGTTGCTTCTAGGAATTAATGTATGCATCTATTCTAACTTCAGGGCAGATTAAAAACAAATCAAGACATACTAATCAAAACACTGGTCATTTGTATACTCTTGGTGTTAAAGCTCTTGCCAGTTCAAGCCAGCCTAGGTTATTCTCTCCATGCGATAGAGAAGAGGAAGCCTAGTGTTTAAATGACCTTGATAGGCAAATTCGTCTCTCCTGTTATATTTTTCTGCTTGTATTGTGACATGTTGCCCATAACGAACTTTGAGAAAAAGTCAAAATCCATTATGCACTTGAATGGGCATGAAGTTATCATAAATAACCGTGTAAATTTTCTGTTCAAGTCTGAGGCGACATTGGTGTCAAATAAAATCATGTTGCCATTGGTCTTATGGAGATTAAGTTATGAAGTAAAGATGAAATAAAATTATGCCAATACAAGTCTCCAGAGTTAATATTTTACTGTCAGACAAACAAATGTTGCTCATGGGTACGAAGGGGTGGGAATGGGGAGAGAAAGCATCATGCATCAGTTCTTAACTGGAGCTAGAAATCTACCACAAAATGACGAGCAGTGCTTTAGTTTGATTTAACTTCCTCCTTGATAGCAATAATACAGACTTTTTTGTGTGTGAGAGTACTGGTCACAATAACAAATGTAGTGAAGTCTTTTGACAACTCACTATAGAAATGTAATTTTATAGTTAAACGTGAACCGGGTCTGGAGTGAGTGAAATACGTCACAAGTGTAGCTTGTTTACGCACATTTCTGAATAGGGAGATGCTGAATTCTTTTTCCTATTTATTTATTTTTATTTTTTTCCATACAAAAAATTATACATACATTGTTATGTGACTCTAATTGCTCTCCCCAAAATGTGACACACACTCCTCATTTCCACCCCTGATTCCCCATGTCCATTCAACCAGCTCCTAACCCTCTCTGACTTCCCATTTCACCTCCAGACAGAAGTTACCCATTCAGTCTCTTGTATCTACTTGAGCTAAGAGGCGCACTCCTCATGAGTATCACTTTATGTCCCACAGCCCAGTCCAATCCCTGTCTGAAGAGTTAGCCTCGGAAATTGTTTTAGTTCTGGGCTGATAGAGGATCTGGGGGCCATGCTTTCTGGGGTTCCTCCAGTCTCAGTCAGACCATTAAGTCTGGTCTTCTTACTAGAATTTGAGTTCTGCACCCCACCTCTCTCCTGCTCCCTCTGGAACTCTCTGTTGTGCTCCCTGTCAGGGCAGTCATTGGTGGTAGCTGGGCACCATCTAGTTCTTCTGGTCTCAGGCTGATGAAGTCTCTGGTTTATGTGGCCCTTTCTGTCTCTTGGGCTACTACTTTCCTTGTGTCTTTGGTGTTCTTCATTCTCCTTTACTCCAGGTGGTTGGGACAAATTGATGCATCTTAGATGGCTGCTTGCAAGCTTTTAAGACCCCAGACACCACTCACCAAAGTAGGATGCAGAACATTTTCTTAATAAGCTTTGTTATGCCAAATGACCTAGGTGTCCCCTAAAAGCACGGTCCACAGACCCCTACCCCTGCTACTCTGTCCCTCAGAGTGTTTTTTCATCTAATCTGCCACTATCTGTCTCTTTATTGGTGCATTTAGTTCATTTACATTCATCGGTATTATTGATAGGTATGAGTTTAGTGCTGTCATTTTGATGTCTTTTTTGTGTCTTGTTCACAATTTCTTTTTTCCACTTAATTTTCTGTGCTGTGTTGTTTTTCTTCCTGTATTATGTTTTAATCTTTTTCATTGTTGTTGATTTTGTATTTGCTGAGTCTTTATATTTTTCTAGTTTTTTATTTTGACTAGTAGGATTGTTAGTTTCCTTTGTGGTTACCTTAATATTTACCCCTATTTTTCTAAGTTTAAACCAGTCTTTTATTTCTTTATATCACCTTGACTTCTTCTCCATATGAAAAATCTATGTCTACATTTTTTAAGTCCCTCTTTTTTGTTTTAATGTTGTCATCTTTTACATATTGACATCTGTTTCCCTATTTCCAGTGATTTAACTTTGATTTACTTCAGTGACTTCCCTATCTGGGTTGATATCTGGTTGCTCTGTCCTTTGTTCTAGTCTTGGGTTGTTATCTGATGTTACTGATTTTCTAACTGGAGGACTCCCTTTATTATTTCTTGTAATTTTGGTTTGGTTTTTGAAAATTCTCCAAACTTCTGTTTATCTGGAAATGCCCTAATTTTGCCATCGTATTTGAAAGACAGTTTTGCTGGATATAGAACTCTTGGCTGGCAGGTTTTTTTCCTTCAAGACTTTATATATGTCATCCCATTGCCTTATTGCCTGCATAGTTTCTGCTGAGTAGTCCGAGCTTAGTCTTATTGACTCTCCTTTGTAGATGACTTTTTGTTTATCTGTAGCCACTCTTAAAATTCTCTCTTTAGCTTTGGATTTGGCAAGTTTGATTATAAAATGTCTTGGTGACTTTCTTTTGGGATCTACCTTATGTGGTGTTTGATGAACATCTTGGATAGATATCTTGTCATCTTTCACGATATCAGGGAAGTTTTCTGCCAACAAATCTTCAACAATTCTGCCTGTATTTTCTTTTATTCCCCCTGTTCTGGTACTCCAATCACTGATAAGTTACTCCTCTTGATAGAGTCCCACATAATTCTTAGGGCTTCTTCATTTTTTTAAATCCTTTTATCTGATTTTTCCTCAGATAAGTTAATGTCAAATGCTTTATCTTCCATCTCACTAATTCTGACTTCCATAGCCTCAATTCTGCTCCTATGACTTTCTACTGAGTTGTCTAAGTCTGAAATTTTATTGTTAATCTTTTGGATTTCTGATTGCTATCTCTCTATGGACTCTTGCAGCCTGTTAAATTTGTCATTATGCTCCTCTCTAATCTTTTTAATGTCCTCTCTTGTGTGTTCTGCATTTGGCTTAATTTTCCTTCCTAATCTCTTGAAGAGATTCTGTATATTAATATTTTGTATTTGGCCTCTGGTAATTCCAAGAAATTTTCCTCTTCTGGAAAATTTCTAGATTGTTTATTTTTGGAGCTTGCTGAAGCCATCATGGATTGTCTCTTTATGTGATTTAATATTGACTGTTGTTTCTGAGCCATCAATATGTTATTATATTTATTTCTTTTATGTTTGCTTACTGTGTCCTAGTTTCTTGTTTTGTTTTGTTATGCCCAAATAGGCTGCTCATAAGAGCTAGTTTGATTTTTGGCACCTTTGAAGAGCTAACGTCATGTCACCAAGTGGTTAGATCTTTTACTAGGTATGTGAACTCAGGAGTCCATCCATTCGTCCTGTATGGATTCAGTTCAGGTGCCCAGGTAGATAGCCACCAAGTGTGTGGTGTAGGCTCTCACTTACAGTCCTAGAGAGGCATGGGTGACTCATGTAGGCGCAGGCATCTGGCTGCAGCAGGGGGACACACTCTGAGCAAGGCGGAGGGCTGAGAGCTGCCCTGAGTGTTCAGGAGGAAGGCATGTCCCTGTTCCCTAGAATGCATAAGTGAGTGGGTTTTGATGCTGGACTATGAGCACCTAATGCAGTTGGCTGTAACAACTGGGGCCACCTCTTATTCATGGGCCACTCTTGCAGGTTGCTAGGTGTCATGGGTACAGCCACCAGTCCTCAGGCCCCTGATGTGGATAGGTGAAGACCCTGCTTAATGGGCAGAGCAGAGTCAAATGTCAAGAACCTGCCACTTCACAGCTGAAACAGTTGAAGTTAGACTTCTGGTATACACCCTGTTGTACTGCGGTAATGAGGGTCTATTCTGTTGAGATGGGCCCACACAAGTCTATGCAGGGGGAAAGGCGCTCAAAGTTCATGGATCCCTTATGACTGTGCCTAGGCAAAGGAGCTGTGCCTACACTGGGTTCCTGGCTTAGGGGAGCCGGCAGTTTACTTTTCCCCCTGTTTGCTAATTTGTTCACACTCCAAGGCAAGGAGAATGGCTCCAGGCGTGTGATAGATGCTACTTTCGGCCCAGCGGACTGGGCAATTGCTGAAACCATTCTGGGACTCAGCACACAGCAGGGAGCGGGGAGGTAAATGGGAGAGAGCTTTTTCCCTAAGAGGGGTGTTTTTGATCTATGCAGTAGGCTGTACGCAATTACTTATCTTTCGCCAATCCAGGGCTGCGTCTCACTGATTCTGGGTGGCCATGTAGACTCTCTGGTGCTGGGTCTCTCCCGGTGTGATAATGCGCCTCCAAACACCACTGCTTGCCTGCCTCACCGCTCACCTCCCTTCCCCCGCCAAGCTGATCAGGCCTGAAGGGCTCAAGCTCTTGCCGGGTCAGGTCTGGCAACTCCTCACTGCTTCCAAACCATCTCTCCCTTCCCCTGCCACTCAGTCTGGTTCCTCAACTCTGCCTTTGATGTTCTGGGCTCTCAGACGGCCATATATAATCAATTCACTTGTTTTTTCGGATCTTTGTTGTAAGAGGGTCCACCGGAAGCATCTGACTACGCTGCCATCTTTCAGATTTTGCATGTTTAACGTTTCAGCAAAAATCTGACTTTAGGTACATCTATAAGACAGACCACTCAGTTTCTTAAACAAATAAATTCTAAGAGGGAAAAAGAGAGAGAGAAGGAAATGAAAAAAAACCTATCATTGTTAAAGTGTTGTGTTTAGGTGCCATCAAATCAATTTTTGACTCATAGAGACCCCACATGGCAGAGTAGAAATGGCCTGTAGGGTATTCTAGGCTATACCTTATAGGAGCAGATTTCCAGTTTTTTCTCCTGTGGAGTCTTTAGGTGGGTTCAAACCACCAACCTTTAGGTTAGCAGCCACGTGCTTACCCATGTGCCCCCAGGGCTACTTATCAGTTAAAATATATTTCAAAAATAGAATAACTAATTGCCATATATGAATATTTTTTCAATCTCAGTTCAATCAAATAAACAGTTAAAAAAAAAAAAGAAAGAAAAAAGCATTTATGACATCTGAGACAACTGAAAATTTGAATGCCCACTAGATATTTAATAAAATTAAGAACTTATGTTTACTTTTTAAGATACTAAAAAGATATTGTGTTTTTCTTAAAAAAATAGTTTTTCTAATTTAGGGCTATGTATCCAACTATTTAAGGGTGAAATGATACTGGATACTGTTTTGCGATTTCCTTAAAAATAATATGGGAGAAGGGGGCTGATAAAAAAAATAATATGGGAGAAGGTACAGATCAAAAAAGATTGGCTATGAGTGGTAATTGATGGTACATGAAAGTATATTGTACATTCTGAATAGTTTTGAATAAGTTTGAAATTTCCCACAACAAAAAGTTCTAAAAAATCTTTTTCAGTAAGTTGTATCTTTTCACAAAAAGACATTTTTCCATAAACTCTCATAATCCTATCATCTTAAAGCATCAATTGTATTTATTTTGATATCCTTTCTAGTCTTGTTCCAGGATAAATACCATTTCAACAAAGAACTTTAAACATTTTGATCTACTATAATAAGGTCAGTAAAAGGACTTGAAGTGGGAAGGGAGACAGGACTTTTAACAGACACAAAAGATATCTTTAATAATTGCGTTTATGGCATAAAATAAGAGAACAAATGGATCTGTTAGTCTCCTGAGAAGAAGAGAAAGTTGAGAGCAAATGACAATAGAAAATGTGTATTGGTTAGGCTCTTTCAGGTAATGAGGAGGTAGCTGGGGATTTATAGAAAAGCAGTCCATGAAAGGGAAACTACCTCAGCAGTCTACAGTCACTTTGGTTCGCTAGCCTGAGATGTACAGCAGGCCTTCCAGAACGGCAGAACTAAAACCCAGCATTCACTCCTTCAAAGTGCAAGGCACCAGCCACCAGCTTAGGTGCTGGGTGTGCAACAGGGAACAAGACACATATTGTTTTCTCCTCTTAGAATTTGCATTCTAGCTGGGAAGACAGAAATCAAATTGTGATTTATTAACTTTTATAAATGTGAACAGCATGTTCTGTGTTCATGTAACAAGAGTATCTTCAGGTTAGCCTGAAACCAAGTGATCTATTTTTTATTTATTCAATTAGAGTCCTGGTGGTGCAATGGGTAAGAGCTTGGCTGCTAACCAAAAGGTTTGATTCCACCAGCTGCTCCTTGGAAACCCTATGGGGCAGTTCTACTTTGTTCTATAGGGTCACTATAAGTCATAATTGACTCGATGGCAACAGGTTTGGTTTTGGTTTGGTTTCATTTAGAGCAGTGATTTTCCAACTTGGGGACAATTTTTTCCCTCAGGCACATTTGGCAATGTCTAGTGATGTCTTGATTGTCACAACTGAGGGAGTGTGCTAGTGGCACCTAGTAAGTAGAGGTCAGGGATGCTGCTAAATATCCTATAATGCACAGGACAGCCCCCCTACAACAAAAATATATCAAACCCAAGGTATCAATAGTGCCAAGGCTGAGAAGCTCTGATTTAGAGGTCCTAGTTCCTGATGAAAGATCTGATGGGGACAGTTTGACTTCTTCATCTGACCTATTAATTTGGGTACTGATTCTTGGTCCACTCACTTGTTGCCAGAGCACAATTTAGGTTTCTATGGACTTATTTTAAAGTTCACTGAACTTTTCCTCTGCAGTGCCTAATATGCTAGTAAGCCTATCCAGTGAAATTTTTATTTCAGATTTTATATTTTTCAGTTCTAGAATTTCCATTTATTCTCCTTTCATAGTTTCAATTTTTATCTGCTGAAATTTCCCATGTGTTTACTCATTATGTTCCATATTTTTCTTCAAATTTTTGAACATTTTTATAGTAGCTGTTTTACAGTCGTTGTCTGCTAATTACCATATTTGTCATCTTGGGATCCGTTTACAATGCCTATTTGTTCTACAGATTATATGTTGATTTTCTTGCTTTTTTGCCTGTCTACTAATTTTTTAATTGTACATTAACCGTTATGAATATTATATTTTGAGAGTCTGGATTTTTATTTTTCTTTAAATAGTGTTAAATTTTGTTGAAGTAGGCAGTCAATTTAACGGTAGATCAACTTGATTCTGTTGAGCCTTGGGTTTAGGTTATATTAGGACATTCTATAGTAGCCCTAAGGTCCCTGCGTGGTGCAAATGGTTTGCCCTTGACTGATAACCTAAAGGTTGGCAGTTTGAACCCACCCAGTGGTGTCATAAAAGAAAGACCCGGAAATCTGCTTCTGTAAAGATTACAGCCAAGAAAGCCCTATGGAGATGTTCTACTCTATAATGCATGGGGTCGTCATGAGCTGGAATCGACTTGATGACAATGGGTTTGGTTTTTTGGTTTATAGTAGCCCTAGTGTAAATGTCAGTATGGGTGGCTATGATGTGGGCAGTAGTTTCTAGCACTATCCTGACCACTAGGACTGACTGTAACGTGAACTTGAAGTATAGTACAGGTCTTTGTTTTTTGCTCTGTCGACTCTTCCAAAAGTTTTCAGAATATATAAATTCTGCTTTAATCTATGTCTACTAGATATATCTAATGTGGTTTTTTCTTTTTCCTGCACTGAAGAAGTGTAATATCTGTGTTAGGACACATGAATAGAAAAATGAGAGCCCAGAAACTAACCCTCTGATATAAAGAAACTTGACTGTCATCGCAGCAGATTAATGAGGGAAAAAAGGCCATTCAATAATGATGTTGGGTCAAAGGGTTAACATGTGCAAAAAATAAAATTGTATCCCTACCTCATACCACACACAAGAATTATTTCCTGATGAATCAAGACTTATATGTAAAAGGCAAAGTATTAAAATATTAAAGGATATTTTTCTATTTTTTATTAAAAACTCTAGAGTATAGATCTATTTAAAATATATGAAAAGCTAAAATATGAAGAAAAAGTTTGATAAATACTACCACATTAAAATCAAGAGCTTCTCAGGAGTTCCGGCAAAATGGCGCTCTAGGCAGAAGCACCACACTGTCCCTCCACAGCAAAGATCTGAAAAACTAAGCCAAACAGAGAATACAACAATTCTGAAACCCTAAAACATCAAATGAAGAGATAAAGAACTCAGCCAAGCACCAAATGGAGTGAGAATACTGAAAGAGAACAGAGAGCGAGGAGAGATTCATGCAGAGGTCCCCTACCAGCTAACGCAGCACGGATCCACCATCTTGGACTCCTATCAGAGACCAGCAAACAGGGGTACGAGAAAGCAGCCTCATGGAGCGTCCAGCGGGAGACAAAACAGCCAGTAATTTGCAGTGTGCGCTTTCCCAACCCCCACCCCTCTTTGCCCTGGCTCGGCCTCCTCTGCTTCCCATGGCCACCGTCTCTTGAACGGGAAGTGCTGGCTGCTTGGATTCCACACACCCAAGCGGGCAGCTCTCTGGGTGCCATTTGTTGGCTGCTAGTGTTGCTTTTTTTTTTTCTGCCTCTTTTGATTTATCACTTGCCTCTCACCACCTCCCCCTCCTTTCACTCAAGTGCCTGCCTCCGTGCGCCATCTTTGCTTCTTCCAGAGGGGCTGCAGAGCGCCAGCAATTTGTGATATATGCTTTCCCACTCTCCACCGTTCTTCACCCACACTCGGCCTCCTCTGCTTCCCGCGGACACAGTCTTTTGTCCAGAAACACCAGCCTGCACTGGCTGGCTCTCTGAGTGTCATTTGTTGGCTGCTGGTGTTGCTTTTTCTTTTTTTTCCTGCTTCTTTTGATTCTTGCTTGCCTCTCGCCACCTCCCCTCCTTTTGCTCGAGTGCCTGGCTCTGAGCGCAATCTTTGCTTCTTCCTGAGGGGCTGCAGGGCTCCATTCGAGTGTGCAGCTGCTTCCTGGTCTGGGCTGCCGTGCTGGTGGGATCCTGGGGCTTTTGTTTGTTTGTTCCTCTGCTTCCCGTGGCCACAGTCTCTTGCCCGGGAGGTGCCGGCTGCTTGGATTCCACAAACCCAAGCGGGCAGCTCTCTGGGTGCCATCTGTTGGCTGCTAGTGTTGCTTTTCCTTTTCTGCTTCTTTTGATTTCTCACTTGCCTCTTGCCGCCTCCCCCTCCTTTTGCTCGAGTGCCTGCCTCCGTGCGCCATCTTTGCTTCTTCCTGAGGGGCTCCAGAGCACCAGCAATTTGTGATATATGCTTTCCCACTCTCCACCCTTCTTCACCCACACTCGGCCTCCTCTGCTTCCCGCGGACACAGTCTCTTGTCCAGAAACACCAGCCTGCACTGGCTGGCTCTATGAGTGCCATTTGTTGGCGGCTGGTGTTGCTTTTTTTTTTTTTCCCCTGCTTCTTTGGATTTCTTGCTTGCCTCTCGCCACCTCCCCCACCGTTCGCTGGAGTGCATGGCTCCGTACGCCATCTTTGCTTTTTCCTGAGGGGCTGCAGAGCTCCATTCGAGTGTGGAGCTGCTTCCTGGTCTGGGCTACCACGCTGGTAGGATCCCGGGGCTTTTGTTCGTTTTGAATTGTTTGTTTATTTTCTTTTCCTTTTCTTGAGTTGGGAG
>NW_004444103.1:2408322-2410560 GCF_000243295.1 Trichechus manatus latirostris
CAGAAAAGGCATTTGACAAAGTCCAACACCCATTCCTGATAAAAACTCTCAATGACATAGGTATAGAAGGGAAATTTCTCAACATATCAACAGCCAACATCATTCTTAATGGAGAGAGGCTGAAAATATTCCTCTTGAGAACAGAAACAAGAAAAGGAAGCCCTTTATCTACACTCCTATTTAATATTGTGCTGGAAGTCCTAGCTTGAGCCATAAGGCAAGAAAAAGAAATAAAGGGCATCCAAGTTAGTAATGAAGCAGTTAAACTGTCCCTGTTTACTGATGATATGATACTATACATAGAAAACCCTAAAGACTCCATGAGAAAATTACTGAAACTAACAGAAAGATTTAGCAGAGTAGCAGGATGCACGATAAACATACAAATATCTGGTGGTTTCCTATACACCGATAAAGAGAACGTTGAAAAGGAAATCAGGAAAACAATACCATTTATAATAGCCCCTAAAAAAATAAAATACTTAGGAATAAATGTAACCAGGGATGTAAAAGACCTATATAAATAAAACTACAAAACACCACTGCAAGAAACCCAAAGGGATCTACATAAATGGAAAAACATCCCATGCTCATAGATAGGTAGACTCAACATAGTGAAAATGACAAACAATTCTACCCAAAGCAATTTACAAATACAATGCAATCCCAATCCAAACAACAACAACATTCTTTAAAGAGATGGAAAAACTGATCATTAACTTTATATGGAAAGGGAGGAAGCCCCGGATAAGTAAAGCACTGTTGAAGAAGAAAAATAAAGTATGAGGACTCACACCACCTGAACTCAGAACCTACGATACAGCTACAGTAGTCAAAACAGCCTGGTACTGGTACAACAGATACATTGACCAATGGAACAGAATTGAGAACCCAGATGTAAATCCACCCGCCTACGGTCACCTGATCTTCGACAAGGGCCCAAAGTCCATCAAATGGGAAAAGACAGTCTTTTTAACAAATGGTGTTGGCAAAACTGGATGTCCATCTGCAAAAAAATGAAACAGGACCCATACCTCACACCGTATACAAAAACTACTTCAAAATGGATCAAAGACCTAAATATAAAGCCAAAAACTATAAAGTTCATAGAAGAAAAAATAGGTTCAATGCTAGAGGCCCTGATACATGGCATTAACAGGATACAAACCATAACCAACAACACGCAAACTCCAGAAGATAAGCTAGATAACTGGGATCTTCTAAAAATTAAATGCTTATGCTCATCAAAAGACTTCACCAAAAGAGTAAAAAGAGAACCTACAGACTGGGAAAAAAATTTTGGACATTACAAGTCAGACAAAGGTCTAATATCTAAAATCTACAAGAAAATCGAACAACTCTACAACAAAAAGACAAATAATCCAATTAAAAAATGGGCAAATGAAATGAACAGAAACTTCACCAAAGAGGACATTCAAGCGGCCAACAGACACATGAGGAAATGCTCACGATCACTAACCATTAGAGAAATGCAAATGAAAACCACAATGAGATACCATCTCACCCCAACATTACTGGCACGAATCAAAAACACTGGAAATAACAAATGTTGGAGAGGATGCGGGGAGATTGGAACTCTTATGCACTGCTGGTGGCAATTTAAAATGATACAACCATTTTGGAAAATGATATGGCACTTCCTTAGAAAGCTAGAGACAGAAATACCACAGGATCCAGCAATACCACTCCTAGGAATATATCCCAGAGATGTAAGAGCTGTCACATGAATAGACATATGCACACCCATGTTCACTGCAGCATTGTTCACAATAGCAAAAAGATGGAAACAACCTAGATCCCATCAACAGATGAATGGATAAACAAACTATGGTACATACACACAGTGGAGTATTATGCAATGATAAAGAACAATGATGAATCTGTGAAGCATCTCATAACATAGATCAAACTGGAGGACATTATATTGAGTGAAATAAGTCAATCACAAAAGGACAAATATTGTATGAGACCTCTACTCTAAAAACTCATGAAAAAGTTTACACACAAAAAGAAACAATCTTTGTTGGTTAAGAGGGTTGGGAGGGGTGGGAGGGAGAAATACTACATAGAAAATAGATAAGTGGTAACTTTGGTGAAGGGTAAGACAGTACACAATACTAGGGAAGCCAGCACAACTTGTACAAGGAAAGGTCATGGAAGCTCCATAGACACATCGAAACTCCCTGTGGGACAGAATTGCTGGGTGGAGGGCTGTGG
>NW_004444103.1:2411203-2450199 GCF_000243295.1 Trichechus manatus latirostris
GTTAACCATTGTCATAAAACAATACGTGTACTAACTGTTTAATGAGAAACTATTTGTTCTGTAAACCTTCATCTAAAGTACAATTAAAAAAAAAGTGTTGGAAAGCAAAGATGTCACCTTGAAGGCTAAGGTGTGCCTGACCCAAGCCATGGTGCTTTCAATCTCCTCATATGCATGAGAAAGCTGGATGATGAATAAAGAAGACTGAATAGATGCCTTTGAATTGTGGTATTGATGAATAATATTCAATATACCATGCACTATCAAAAGAACGAACAAATCTGTCTTGGAAGAAGTACAACCAGAATGCTCCTTAGAAGCAAGGATGGCAAAACTAAGTCTCACATTCTTTGGACATGTTATCAGGAGGGATCAGTCCCTGGAGAAGGATATTATGCTTGGTAAAGTAGAAGGTCAGCGAGAAAGAGGAAGACCCTCTATAAGATGGATTGACCAAGTGGCTACAACAGTGGGCTCAAGTATAAGGTGCAGTATGGCACAGGACTGGGCAATGTTTCTTTCTGTTGCACATAGGGTCACTATGAGTTGGAACCAACTGGAGGGCACCTAACAACAATGACAAATGTCCTTTACTGTGTTCCAGGATCCCATCCAGGATACAATATTACATTTAGGCACCATGCCTTCTTGGGTTCCTTTTGGCTGTGATAATATCTCAGACTTTCCTTGTTTTTGATGACCTTGGCATTTTTGAGGTATACTGGCCAGGCATTTCGTAGAATGTCCCTCTATTGACATTATTTTGATGTTTTTCTCATGATTAGACTGAAGTTTTGGTTTTTGGGAGGAAGACCACAGAGGTAAAGTACCATTTTCATCATGTTGCATCAAGGGTACATACTATCAACATGACTTATCGCCATTGATGTTGACCTTGATCACCTGGTCTCAGATAGTGTTTGTCAGGTGCCTTTACTGTAAAGTAACTCTCCTCCCTATCCTTTCCATACTTTATTCTTTGGAAAAGAGTCACTATGTGCAGTCCATGAGTGGAGAGTTAGGTTCCACCTCCACGAAAGTGGACTATCTATATAAATTATTTGAAGTTCTTCTGAATGGGTGATATGTATTTTCTCCCCCATTTATTTATTTGTTCAATATTTTTTGTATCAGTATGGACTCATTGATACCTATTTTACCCTTTGGGTTATAATATGATACTACTTTATCTATTTTGTTGCTCAAATTGTTCCAGCTTTGGCCATTAGGTGCTTTTTCAGTTAACTCCTGTGTTCTTGTGTTTTTGTTTTGCTTTGTTTGAAAATTTCCTTACATGCTGGCACTACAAGATACACTAGGCTCATCTTGCATATTTTCTACCCCAGTCCTAGAATCAACTATTTCTCTAAGAGCCCTGATTCCTTTTATTGCAGAACAGTTTTAGAAATCAAGATTTGGTCTTTAGGTGTGCTTGCAGCTACTGGGATGTCATTGCTTCTAGGCCCTCTCAGCTGACATACCAAGGATATATATCTACCTATACTAACTCATGTATGTATGCATATCTACAAATATTTCTCTATATATCCATCTGTATCAATATTAAACCAAACATGAGTTTATACTGATGTCTCAAACATAAATCAAGTACTACATGGGTTATTCTAGTCCCTTCTGGTTCCCAGCATCCACTGTCCATTTACTTATTTGTTCATGTGTAGTGGTTTCAGAGTTGCTAACTCATAAACCCATTAGATGAACTAAATCAACTAGAGTACAGTGCTTACGTAAAGTTCTTTTTGCTTTAAGTCTTTCAGATTCTACTCATTTCCAAAGTTACTTTAGCCAGCACCTTTCCTCCCAACTTGTTTCAGTAAAGTTGTTTCAGGTATTTGTAGTGCAGTTAGATTTTCTTGTCATAGTCTGCTTTTCTCCCTGGAATCCCAAGACCTCCAGTGAATTTTTTTCCTTTTTTAATTTGCAGACGTTAAAGTTTACTCCCGGTGCTTAGAGTTCTATGCTTTGAAAAATTCATAGTGTAACGTAGCCATCATTACAGTATCGTATGGAATAGCTTCATCATTCTAAAAAAATCACCTATTGAATAGGTTGACTAGATAATTAACCGTTTCCTCCCTCCAGCCTGTGGCAACTACTCATCTGTCTCCAATTCATAAACATAAACTATGTTTTCATTTATTTAGATATCTTTTAGTTCTTTCATCAGTGATTATCAGTTGTATATAGTTTTCTACATACAGATTCTATAAATATTTTACTTTTTTTTTTTCTTTTTTTTCATTTTCTGGTGCTATTTTAAACAGTATTTTTTTTTTACAGTATTTTTTTTTTTAAAAAATTCAAATTACAGTTGTTCATTGCTGGTATATAGGAAAGCAGTTAAGTTTTTTACATTCCCCTGGTATCCTGCGACTTTGCTCTGCTCGTTTGTTAGTTCCTCGAGTTTTTTTTGAAGATTCTTTGAGGTTTTCTATGCAGACAGTCATGTCATTTCTGAATAAGGAATGTTTTATTTCTTCTTTTCCAATGTGTATACCTTTATTTCTTTTTCTGTTCTTAGTATACTAGCTAGGACTTTCAGTAAGATGTTGAATAGTAAAGAGAAAGGGGATCTCCTCACCTCATTCCCAGTCTTAGAGGAAAAGTATACAGTCTTTCATTATTAATTGTGAGGTTAGTTGTAGATATTTTGTAGATGTTATTTATCAAATTGAGGAAGTTCTCCTCTATACCTAGTTTGCTGAGAGTTTTGTTTTGTTTTTTTAATCATGAATGGGTGTTGGGCATTATCAAATGCTTTTTCTGCATCTGTTGATATGGTCATATAAATTTTCTTCTTTAGCCTACTGATATGATGGATTATATTGATGGATTTTTGAATATTGAACCAGCCTTGCACACTTGGAATAAATCTCACTTGGTCATGGTGTATAAATCTTTTTTTTATGTATTATTGGGTCACAATGCACTATTAAATAATTTAGGGGATGCAAACTGAATAAAAACCATCTCCTGCCTTAAAGCATCTAATGGTCAATTAGAGGAAAATAAAGATAGGTTCACATTTAACTACAATCCAAGGCAGTACATAGCTGTTATTCTAAAAGTGGGAAAAAGTCTACAGGTTTTTTAATGGTGGGAAAGATCATATCTGGTGTGGAGGAGTTAGGAGATACTAGTATGTAAAATGGAGACCGTGTGTGGTACAGATGGTTAAAATGCTCAGCAGATAACCAAAAGGTTGGAGGTTAGAGTCAACCCAGAGGTGTCTCACATGAAAGGCCTGGCAATCTACTTCTAAAAAATTAGCCATTGAAAACCCTATGGAGCACAGTTCTACTCTGACACACATGGGGTTGCCATGAGTCAGAGTTGACTCCATGGTAACTGGCATAGTGTGTAAAATGTGGCTAATGTAGAATCACCAGGCAGTGTTTCGTTCTGTTGTACGTAGGGTTGCTCTGAGTTGGAACCAACTCGATGGCACCTGACAACAACAATGTAGAATCAGAATTTGAGAATTGGAAGGAACCTCTGGATCATCTAATTCAAACCCTTGCCTTCTCTTATAAATGAGGTAGTGCAAAGTCTACCACTACAGTCTCACTAAAGAGCTTTGATCTCAGATGCCCCGTCTTTATGTCAGTAAGCTTTCTTGTGCCTCATACAGCCACCCACTTAAATAGGTGACTTAAATCTGTTTTCATTGACTTTTAATTAGCTTGTTTAGAAAATAAGCATGCTTTTTCATTCGAATTTCCTCATTCCTTCAATAAAAAGAAAACTGGAGGTATTAGGTGGGTATAGAATTGCCTAACTGCAATTGAGTAACACCATCATGTTCTAGTTACTCAGACCAATAAAGCTAGACAAAGAAAACATAATCCCCATCTGCTACAATCTGTAGCTGTCCTGCTTCTCCCCGAGGGAGGTAATTCCTGGCTGATGCAGCCATTACTGAATGTTCTCTGCATGGACTTGCCTTTAAGATATGAGTTAACTCTTTTTTCTAGATTCGAGCCAATTCTTTCTCCCCCCTACAGAAAATGTACAGAAAAACTTAAGCTGGAGTTCACCCGTGTTTGTTCTTT
This sequence comes from Trichechus manatus latirostris, assembly GCF_000243295.1. Lineage (NCBI taxonomy): Eukaryota > Metazoa > Chordata > Mammalia > Sirenia > Trichechidae > Trichechus > Trichechus manatus. The sequence continues at coordinate 2,415,277 of NW_004444103.1, forward strand.
GTAATTTCAAGAAGTGCAGTTCAATTTGCCCTAAGGACATTTTAAATAAGGAGTTTGCAAAGCCTTATCCCAAGAAAGGAACAATTTTGAAGGTTGTTCAAAATGCAAATAGCACATGTCCTAGTTAATATTACTGCTGATAATTGACTTCCTTATATCATTGCTGTGTTCAATAGTGGATGGCTGGACCTCATATAGAGAAATAATTTTCCTGAACTAAAACTTATAATGATAATGATAGTGATGATGATAGTGGCTAATAGTTATACTTAATCGTACAATATACTAGGTACTTTTGGTAGATGATTTTATTTAATCCTTTCAACCACTCCATGAATTGTTAGTATCATCCCCATTTTAGAGAGTAGGCAAATTTGCCTTGGAATCCCTGGGTGGAGCAATCGGTTAAGTGCTCTACTACTAACTGAAAGGCTGCTGGTTTGAACCCACCCAGTGGCACCTTGGAAGAAAGGCCTGGTGATCTGCTTCTGAAAGATCACAGCCATTGAAAACCCCATGGAGCAGTTCCACTCTGCACACATGGGATCTCCATGAGTCAGAATCAACTCCATGGCAACTGGTTTTTGAACTGTGCCTTAAATAAGGTAAGTGACTTGCCCAAGGTCACATAGTTAGTAAGTTATTGTTGTTAGGTGCTGTCAAGTCACTTCCAACTCATAGCGACCCTATGTACAACGGAACGAAACACTGTCCAGTCCTGTACCATCCTCACAATCGTTGTTATGCTTAAACCCATTGTTGCAGCCACTGTGTCAAATCATCTCGTTGAGGGTCTTCCTCTTTTTCGCTGACCCTCTAATTTACCAAGCATGATGTTCTTATGTTAGTAACTAGCACAGCTAATATTTTAGCCATGGTCTGTCTGACACCAAAGAATTTCAGTTTTAATCATGGTTCGCTAATGCTCTACTGCCGCTTACTGGTAATCCCTAGTCATCCTAAATCCTTGGGACAACTCCCATTTCTGCAGGCCAGAGACCCCCTCCGCACACACACACACTGTGGCTTCCAATTATCCTGACATTCTAATTCCTCCATAGTCTGCCCCCTCCTCTACAGTCATGTCTCCACGTGAATTCTTCAATCCACCCTAAAGAGTCACTTCGTTTTTCCTTCTCTGTAAGTCTCACCTTTGCTCAAGCAGCTTCCGTGGGCTGCAATGCCCACCCCCACCTCCTCTCTGCCTGTCTGCATTCTAACTAGGTCAACTCCAAAGAAAAATTCCCAAGGGTGGAAAGAAGATAGGCAGTGGGTGGCTGAGCCCAAGGTGAAATAAAATAATGTTTTCTTTTATTGATTTACCAATGTTTGTCTTTTAATTTCTAGAGAGCCTCTATTGCATGTAAAAAATGTTAATAGGAGTTGAAGGTCTCTTATTCACACAGTTCCAATCTATTCTGCAAATAAAAAGCAGTGAAAATGATTCGTACATGAATAATTCCCCCAAACCTTTGCTTATTGAAATGGATCAGAGATAATTACTAGGTTGGAGAATTTGCATCCACACAATTTTCTGGTCTCACAAACATAATTTTCTTTAAAATGAATAGAAAATATTTGCTCTTTTAAAAGCTGTTGTGAATGGTGAAGCTGTGTTCTTTCCGGAGCTGCAGAAATTTGGCTGCACTGTCCGTGGCTGCTATGCCTCATAGCTGGGGATTTCTCTCTCCTTCCAACCTCTCCACCACTTCTAAGCTTAGTTTGTTTGTTTTAAACTCTCAGCTTAGTTTATTTGTTTTAAACTCCCGTCTGTATTCATCTCAGTGTGGAGATCTCCGTGTTCTCTTGGTCATTACATCCACTAAGAAGAAGTCAGTATAATCTTAATAGTTTGGTTGTTTGTGATTTTTGCCTTCAAGATAACATCACATTCACATACAAATTGGAAGGATAAGGATAACTTGTTACATCTCAGGAGATTTTTCAACAACTTAGCTCTTAGTATTTAGCTGAGAGTCTGAGGAAATTTTAACGGGATTTGCTTTGAGGAGGGGGTGGGGATGAGCGTTTTTTTCTTTTGGTCTGTGATCCTTCAGAACCATCTGGAATACACATGAGATTCGTTTTCTGCTGTTGTCTTGCCAAAGCATCGGGCTGTTGTTCCAGGTGTGTGAAGTGCCTGTATGGCTTAGGTTTAATGCTTGATTTTCATTATACCCAACAGCTTGGTCCTTTATTCTCTGAGGGATGTGTTTTCAATACCACAGGAGATTTCTTTATGCCCAATCAAATTAATCTTTACAAACAGCTCAACTGGTGTAAGGCCTCAGATGGGCTTAAGGGACCCACAAAATCAAAGTTTATGTGTATTAAAGGCATTTTGAATTTCTCTGTTCTGGTTTTCTAGAAAAACAAGCACCTCTCCTCCTGACACTAAAAAATTTCCAGGGTTCCTTGACAATGTGTTGGAAAAAAAAAATAGCAAGGCACATACAAGATACTGAGAAAAGTAAATGGAGATATTGTGGAAGAGGAGAGAAGAAAGGAAGAAGGAAATGTAAACATTTTTAAGGAATAGGTAAGAAACAAAAAAGCAGATATCTCTTGGTAAATTTCCAGAAATGGTTGTGTTGCTCAGTGTTAACACATTACACTTAAAATAAAACAACAACAAGAAAACAAAACAAACCAACAAAAAACAAGAGTCATTAATACAAATGAATGAACACAGCTACATATGACAATATGGGTGAAACTTTGGAATATAATTTTTAGTGAAAAAGTCCTCAAAGATTACATCCTGCATGGTACATTTAAGTAAACCTTTTGTAACTGTGAAATATAACATATTAAATGTGGATAAAGAGATCCTTTATATATACTTAAAAACAACCAACAAAAAAATATATACTATTAGTAAATACACATTAAGTGTAATAAAACTATATTAAAAGGAAAGCAAGGTAGTGGTGAACACACATTTCAAGGTTAGCAGAGCAATGGGATGGGTGAGAATCACACAGGTGGATGTAAATTATTGTCATTTGTTCAAGTTTTCTGTAGGGTGGTGATTTCACAATTGTCTTATATTATTAAAACTGACAAATGAACAGCAGATAAATAAAAGGGAGCCTTTTAGGTACAAATGATGAGAGCCTGTAATGAGTTTAGGATTACGATCAATGCAGTGTGTGCACCGGAGGTCCAATTTGAAAAGTCTCGCAAAGGAAAGGGGAAAGGAAATATTTGTCCTTTGAAAAACACACTCCAAGTTTGGCTGATGCTCTTCCCCCTAATATTGGGCATTAGTTACCCTCCTTGCCTTTACACATACACTTATTTATTTATAGGATATACATAGAAGTATATATATATATACAAGGATCCCTGGTGGTCCAGTGGTTAAAGGGCTCAACTGCTAACCAAAAGGTCAGCTGTTTGAACCCACCAGCCACTCTGTGTGAGAAAGATGTGGCAGTTGGCTAAAGATTACAGCCCTGGAAACTCTATGGGACAGTTCTACTCTATAGGGCTGCTATGAGTTGGAATTGACTGGAAGCAGTGATTTTTGATTTGTATACACACACACACACACACACACACACACACACATAAAATAAGTGGATCTCTAGAGAACTCACGATTCCACCAGCAAACATTAGCCTTTTGGGAGCTAGTCTACCTGCCACAGAGAAATAGTGAGAAAGTCATTTCTTCCGCTTGTGTTCCGGGAGAAAGCGCCCTCTGCTTTCAGGCAGGGGAGTAGCAGTCCCGTGTGTAACTTCACCAAGTCTATACTAGACGTCAAAGCACGTCTCCACTTTCAGAAAGAAGAGAACTGAAAAACCAGTATTAAAATGGACTATTTTCATTTCCAGGCAGGACTGACATTCCTCCTTGCCCCTCTACAAACTTTCTAAACTGCTGAACTTATAATCTTGACTTACTACATTGATTGTTTTTATTCGTTGTTGTAGATTGGGTTCCCCACAGAGTGCTCTGAAGCTGGGATAGCTCTTTGAAGATGTCCTGAGTTCAGGCAAGGTGGGCGGTGGTGCCTTTGAATACCCCTTCCCCAGGGGCAGCCCGCATTCAAGCCTGCTATTGGAGAGGGCTTCCCTGTCACAACTTTCTTTCCCCCTCCGAGTGAGGATGTTGTACAGCAGCAGCCAAGTTTTGGCTTGCACCCATATACTGAGTCAACCCATCTATGAACCAGGCTTGGCCTTTTATCATCACTGTCCTCTGGGCATAATGTACCACCCACCATATGTGTGAGCTGAAAGATACCAATTCGATACTGATGGATGTCCTAGGAGTCTGGGTCATCAGCTTGTGCAGCCTATTAGTGCCTCGGGCCTTGCTTATGATTTATCTCAGATCTTAGAAGTACCACTTTCATTTCACTATGGTTAACTCTCTGCTGCAGATTTCATAGTCTTACTCTAGAACTCCAGGTGTCTAATTTATGATTTTCCTACTGGAACTTGCCACAAAATCCACACAGCATCTTTTTTCATCACAGATTCCTCTAGTACCATAGGCCATGCTGGGTTATATGGCCCAAGTGGTAAGGCTGCTGATACCACAGTTGATGGTTAATATTATGTGTCAGCTTGGCTAGGCTGTGATTCTTAGTGGTTGTGGCCAGCATTGGAATTGTTACTCTTCCTTAATGTAATATAATGTAATCACCTACCATGATGTGATCTGATATGATCAGCCAATCAGTTGAAAGCAGTGTTTCCTTGGGACTATGGCCTGTCTCCAGTACATAAATGGATGTTTTGGCAAAGCTCAATCGTGTACTCTTCTCATCAGCTGATCTCAGGTTCTTGGGATGTAAGCCTGCAGAAGTCTCCAGCCTGCTGCCTGACCTGCAGATTTTGGATCCACCAGCCCCTGCAACCCTGTAAGACACCAGAGGTCTCCAGTCTGCCACCTGACCCACAGATTGGAGACTTGTCAGCCCCTGCAGTTGCACGAGCCATTTCCTTGAGGTAAATCTCTCTCTCTCTATATATATATATAGATGTATATGTTTCACTGGTATTCCTTCTCCAGAGAACCCAGACTAAGACACACAGCCTGGACCTGCTCTAGATCCTTTCCTTCTTTCGTCCTATTAAAAGCTTTCAGCCTTTTATGTGACTCAGTAAATGGGTTGGAGCAGTATTCACAAATGTGAAATATGCTGCCTCCAGAACTTGAAGTGTGAAATGCAGTAATTTACCATTTATTTTGTAGAGGATAATCCTGTCATACCCTAGGCCACTAAAATCCTAAAAAACTTCACTGATGTGATGGACTTCTGAGTCTTCATAAAGTTTATCTCACACTCTGAGCACATGTGTTTTATCAAGGCCTCTGACATACTAGCTACTTTTGTTCATCTGGTCCAGTTATCCTGCTATCATGATATCATATTATGCAGAATGTCCAGAAGGTTCAGGCCTTTTTGGAATTCCTCATGACAGAGAGCAAAAGAGTTAATATAACCTTGAGAAAAGACCATAAACGTATACTATTGTCCTTCCTACATGGACGTGAATTGCTTCTGATCTTCCTTGAGAGAGATACAAAACAACGCATTTGTCAGACCACTGGTTGCATCTCAAGCATCTGAAACTATGCTAATCTGATCTAGAAAATATTTCACATCTGGTACCACAACTGCAATTGAGACTACTATTGGATTGAGTTTGAAGATGTCTCCTGTCATCTTTTAAGCTTCATCTGTATTGTAGGGGTCACTGGTGAATAAGAACAAGTGTGTTGAAGACTACTATCCCTGCAACTTTTAGATTTCTAAGAGTGATACAAATCTCTGACATTTCTCCAAGAATGATACATATTTTAAACTGGTTAATTAATTACTTTGATTGCTTGGTTTTGAACGAAGTAGAACTCACATACAATAAAATGCATAGAGCTAAAGTATATAGTTCAATGACTTTTGACAATACTATACAACTGTGTAACCTACCACAATCAAGATACAGAGTATTTCTATCCCCCAAAAAGTTCTCATATGCCCTTTCCAAGTTAATTCTGCCCCACAACCCTGAATCCAGCAATCATTGATTTACTTTCTGTATAAATAAATATATCTATATATCTATATAGAAGCCCTGGTGGCACAGTGGTTAAGAGCTTGGCTGCTAACCAAAATGTTGGCAGTTTGAATCCACCATCCTCTCCTTGCAAACCCTATGGGGCAGTATATATATATATCTATATACATATCTCCTTACTATTAATTACTGGGCCTGAACTTCAGATTTTTTTGTCCTTCAGCTGTATGAGCTGATAATCTTTTCATATGCTGCCAAGAAGGCATTTCAACTTTCACACTTAGCCTAAATTGGGGATTAATCATAGCCTTTTTATTATCTTTCTCAAGTGCGTCAAGAGTCTCCAGCTTAAGTTATCTGATTCCATTATCCTTATAATTACTACTTCTCCCCAAACTCTCAAATTCTCAGAATATTGCACCCATTATTAGTACATTTCCTTACACCACTATTCCACCCCAGTTCACCACTGGGAAAAGTTTTAGTAATTGCCAAGTCCTTGCATGTGAAGTACTATCAACACTCTATCTACCATTCACTGCCAACCAGAGGCAGGTGATCCAGCTCCAAAACCTCATTATAGATCCTGCCATCTAGAATCAATTTCTGGTTCCAACTGTCAAATGTCAAGTTCCCCTGGAAACAGATTCTGAAGATGGAGATTTGTATGCATATAGCTTATTGTGGGAGTTTATTGTTCTCAGGAACAACTTCTGTAATAAAGTGAGGGAAGCAGAATTGGGCAGAGGAGAAGTTGAACTGTGATACAGTAGCATAGGCCTTGGCTGATTCCACAGGGAGTTCTAAAGCTTGTATGGCCTGTCAGTAATGTCCTGTATTAAGACAAGGTGTCTGGGCTTTTGTTGTCCCATATGGACCAGTCATGGGATTTAGGACAGCCCAGGGAAGAGCATAAACTTGGATGAAGCAAATCCCTTGTTTGAGGGCAATTCCTGGGGAGGGACTCAGCTGTGAGCTGTCAGCAGACAGCACTCCAGCAGCATGTAACTCTTCTGTCCTAAAGGGGGAGGGTGCATGATGGCATTATATGGCATCCATATTACTTTTATAATTTTCGATATTTTCATTTTCCTTGGTCCTTTAATGACACAGACACAAAAAGCATTTCCCTTTTTCTATTCCATTAGGCCAGTTCCATTTTAGGCAACATAGTCAGGTTGGGTAGAGTGTTTATATTAAAATATGCAATGGTTAATGAATTCATTTTGGGTAGTTATACGTCTTGGGCCTGACCCAAACCATGGTATTTTCAATTGCCTCATATGCACGTGAAAGCTGGACAATAAATAAGGAAGACCGAAGAAGAAGCGATGCCTTTGAATTATGGTGTTGGCGAAGAATATTGAATATATCATGGACTGCCAGAAGAAAGAACAAGTCTGACTTGGAAGAAGTACAGCCAGAATGCTCCTTGGAAGTGAGGATGATGAGACTTCGTCTCATGTATTTTGGACATGTTATCAGGAAGGACCAGTCCCTGGAGAAAGAAATCACGCTTGGTAAAGTAGAGGGTCAGCAAAAAGGAGGAAGGCCCGTGATGAGATGGATTGACACAGTGGCTGCAACAATGGGCTCAAACATAGCAACGATTGTGAGGATGGCGCAGGACTGGGCAGTATTTCGTTCCATTGTACATACAGTTGATATGAGTCAGAACCGACTCAACGGCACCTAACAACAACAACATCATGGACTCAAAGGTCCCTAGGTGGTATAAACGGTTTGCGTTTGACTGTTAGCCTAAAGGTTGGCAGTTTGAACCCACCCAGAGTTTCTGCGGAAGAAAAGACCTGGCAATCTTTTTCCACTAAGATTACAGCCAAGAAAACTCTATGGAGCAGTTCTACACTATAACACATGGAGTCACCATGAGTTGGAATCTACTTAACAGCAACTAACAACCACAACATCATGGACTCATACCAGCAATCATGAAGATGGCACAGGACCGAGTACTGTTTGGTTCTGTTATACATAAGGTTTTCATGCGTTAGAGCTGACCTGATAGCACCTAATAACAACAATCATGAGCCAAGACTGTGCTGGGTGCTTTATATGTATTTTCTTTAATTTGCACAATAGTCCTATAGTCATCTGATGAGGAGATAAAAAGTCAGAGAAAGTAAGTAATCTGCTCCATGTTCCACCGTTGTTCAGGGGCAGCAGTCTGACCCCCTCTGAAGTCCCTTTGATGACCTATGCATTCTCCCATGTTTCTAATGTATAAAGCTTAGTTTATCATCTGGGTTAGAAATCAGACTAAAATAAAAATTTTACAACAATTTAAAGACAAAATGATAGTTTCCTTTCACCAGTTGGTACTTTAAATAAAAAAAAAAAGCCAGCTGGTCAATTTTGTAACAAACTGGTATTTTTATTCCATATCACCATACTTTCCAGCAGCCTACCTTCCTCGGCCTCCAACAGTATTCTTAATCCATTACCCACACACCTTTGTGATAAAACCAAATGTTATGAAGTACATTAGGGATGACCCACAAACAAAGGTAACACAGATCAATATGTTCAGAAATTCACATTGCAAAATAATTAGAAAGGTGATAGGGAAAATAACCCATGGCCTAAGCCAGCTTTATACCTATGCTCAGAAAGTGGCAAATGCACACGAGATCTTGAAATTTTAGTAGGAGTTTTGATAAATGCTTTCTTGGGTCACAGATTGGAAGCTGACTCCGAAACTCTGATGAGCATGGGAGGTTTCATAGGAGTGCCCTTGGAATCAACACCTGTGGAAAAGAGGAGACGAGAGCAAGACTGGGCAAAGGGAGAGGCTGGGCTGCAGTGCAGTCCCACAAAGACCTCATCTAACCCCACAGGGAACTTGAGCTGGGACAGCCCTTCAGAGTTGTCCCAATTTAGGGAAAAGTGGCTGGGACTTTTAAACCTCTGGTTGGTCAGTCATTGATGTAGGCTGCCCTGAAGAAGGAGAGGTCTTGGACGAGACTGTTTTCTTCAACTGATGCAATCCTAAAGAAGTCTGATAGCTGTGAGCCATCTTCCAGCAGTATCCCAGCATCTGCAAGAGGTCTGAGTGTCACAGCACATGTTCACCATACCTAACTTGTAGGATGGAATTCATTACTTGTATACAGCATTTAAGGAGCCCTGGTGGCACGGTGGTTAAAGTGCTTAGCTGCTAACTGAAACAAAGGTTGGTAGTTCGAACCCACCAGCTGCTCCGAGGGAGAAAGATGTGACAGTCTGCTTTGGTAAAGATGACAGCCTTGGAAACCCTATGGGGGCAGTTCTACTCTGTACTAGAGTTGCTATGAGTCAGAATCGACTGGACGGCAGTGGGTTTTTGCATTTTTATTCAGCATATACAGAATGAGTCTTACTTTTTTTTAAATTTACATGTGGAGAAGGTGACATGGTAGAATGACAGAAATAAGAAATACATGATTGAATTAAAACTCTTGAACCTGAAGATGGAAGCCTGGGAGAAAGCATATGAATTAGGATAAAAGGTAAAAAGAAACAGAAAATATATCACCATGGAAGAAATCTATTGACCTCCTCACCAATCAGAGTCAAAAGTTGTATAAGTAGAACATTGCCCAATTTTCCTGCTATCACTATTATCATAAGTTTATCAAGAATAAAAGTCAAGGTTTGTTTAATAGAAAATACAAAGAACAATATTAACTAAGTTATTGACATTGATAACTAAAATTCCCCATGCTGCCAATCACTCACTCCCCTGGATGTTCTTCCTGTCAGCCCTGGTGGCAATGGTTCAGCCCCTCCAGCTCTACTCTGGGCCTCCATTTCTTCAGACAACTTTAGCACCATTACTTTCAAGCCCTCAGCTGTGTGCTTGGTTCCTTGGATTAACTTGGAACCTACCACTTATTCTCCAGAGCCTGAATGAAGGAGAAGGGAGAGAGAAAAAAAAAAAAGGTTCTTTCTTTGCTGTGATGCCATGGGCCCTATCATATGCCCACTCACCTTCCCATTTGTCTCAGTCATCTAGTGCTGCTATAACAGAAATACCACAAGTGGGTGGCTTTAACAAAGAGAAATTTATTCTCTCACAGTCTAGTAGGCTACAAGTCCAAATTCAGGGCATCAGCTCCAAGGGAAGGCTTTCTCTCTCTGTTGGCTCTGGAGGAAGGTCCTCCTTGTCAATCTTCCCCTGGACTAGGAGCTTCGCCACTCAGGAACCCGAGGTCCAAAGGACATGCTCTGCTCCCAGTGCTTCTTTCTCGGTGGTATAAAGTCTCCAACTCTCTGCTTGCTTCCCTTTCCTTTTATCCCTTGTAAAATAAAAGGTGCTACAGGCCACAGCCCAGGGAAACTCCCTTTACATTGGATCAGGGATGTGACCTCAGTAAGGGTGTTACAATCCCACTCTAATCCTCTTTAACATAAAATTACAATCACAAAATGTAGGATAAACACAATAGTGGGAATCATGGCTCAGCCAAATTGATACACACATTTTTTTGGGGACATAATTCAATCCATGACACCATTCTAAGTATTTAGGTGAGAGGTTGCTAGGAAGTCACTTTTAGAATTAATTTTACAGTCTTTCCCCAACCAGTTGGCAGATCCTGAACCACCACCACCATACTTAACAGTTTTTTACAGTTCTTCACCAGTGACAACCACAGATAAGCTTGTTTCAGCATTGAGTCGATTCTGACTCATGGCGACCTCATATGTGTCAGAGTAGGACTGTGCTCCAAAGGAGTTTCAATGTCTGATTCTTCGAAAGTAGATTGCCAGGCTTTTCTTCCATGATGCCTCTGGGTGGACCTGAACCTCCAACCTTTTGGTTAGTAGTGGAGAGTGTTAACTGTTTACACCACCCAGGGACTCCAAGTTTGTTGATTACAATTTGTTAATTGAAGCCCAGCCCAATTCTACTTCTACCTAGCCCCTGGTCTGGAGACCAGCCCACCTCCCTCTACGTCCTCAGCAGAGGGAGTGACACTGGGGGAGAGACCAAAAGACTGTTTTATTCCAGTTCACCAAGGTTCTTGAAGACAACCTCACTACTAGTGGAACTGGCCTTTCTGATTACCTGCCAATTCTAAGCTTACAGTGAATTAGAAAAAACGGAATCTTTTGATGGTGACTGACTCCATGTGAAAAGCACTGGTGAGTTCTTTTCACAGAGGGTTCTGACCTGAATGCAGTCAGAAGCTGCTTTTTATGATATCTGCTATAGATTACCTTAAAACAATTTAAATAAAGTTCCTAATAAAAGTTCAACAATGCCATACCTAATTTTAATGGACAGTTCTATGTATTTGAAAGGCTTTTAAATAGTAAGTAGTTAATTAATTTGAACTTTAAAAAAAGGCGGGCATGATTAGAAACATTTTAATACTAGGAACATCTTTATTTGTCATCGTTGTTAGGTGACTTCGAGTCGATTTTTGACTCATAGCAACCCCATGTGTCAGAGTAGAAATGTTCCATTGGGTTTCCTAGGCTGTAATCTTTATGGGAGCAGATTTCCAGGTCTTTCTACTGTGGAGCTGCTGGGTGAGTTTGAATGAGCATTATCTAGTAGACCACAAACGTCCCAATTAAGAAATATGTATGTGTTTCGTTTGAAGGCCCATGGAGGTTCATTTCTGTTCACTGAAAAAAAAAAAAAAAAGGCAAAATCAAAGATAGAATTAAGTCTAAAATCTCAAGTATTATGTCTCACCACCTCCAGGCAAATTGTGTAGAATATAGTCATCATTCTTTTTCTTTTGAAAATTACTATTAAACAGGAAGTGATTGAAAGAGAAATGTTTAAATGTGCAGTAAAGCCTTGAACTGTTGCAAATATATTTTTTCTTTGGAACTGAGGGAAAAAGTGAAGCCAAGGCAATAAAAATAAGTAAAAAGACAGATGAGTTCTTTTCAAGATATCAAAGAACATAACCAGAACATCTTAAATATATTACAAGCTTTTATGAAGCTACAATGACCAATAGCTAGCTTGGCTGAATATTTCCTTAACGGATTTGTTTGGTAATTTTTTTTTGTTTCTTTTTTTTTTTTTAAATAAATATTTTATTGTGTTTTTGGTGAAAGTTTACACAGCAAATTAGGTTCCAATTTATCAGTTTCTATACATATTGTTCAGTGACATTGGTTATGTTTTCCACATTGTGTCAACATTCTCATTATTTCTGTCTGGTTGTTCCGTTTCCATTAATCTAGCTTCCCTGCCCCCTCTAACCTTCTCATCTTTGCTTTAGGGTAAATGTTAACCATTTGGTCTCATATAGATGATTTTTTTTTTTTTTAAAAGGAGCACAGTACTCACGAGTGCTATTGTTTATTTTATGAGCCAATCTGTTATTTAGCTGAAAGGTAACCTCCAAGAGTAGATTCAGTTCAATTTAAAGAGTATCTCAGGGCGACAGTCTTGGGGGCACCGCTAGTCTTAACTGGTCCAGTAAGTCTGGACTTTTTTTTAAGAATCTAAGTTTTAGTCTATGATTTTCTCCCATTCTATCCAGGGCAATCTATTGTGTCCCTTGAAGTATGGTTGGTTGTGTTAGCTGGGCACCATCTAGTTCTTCTGGACTCAGGATAAATGAGGCTGATTGTTTGGTAATTTTAAGACCTAGTTTTTCTCCAGAAAGGCTCTGCCAATTATTGTGCATTCCTGGAAGTAATTAGTTGCTGTTGGTTGGCATTGAGTAGATTCTGACTCATGGCGAGAGTCAGAGTAGAACTGCTTCCCAGAGTTTTCAAGGCTGTGACTTTTTGGAAGCAGATAACCAGGCTTGTCTTTCTAGATGCCTCTAGATGAATTCAAATTGCCAACCTTTTGGCTAGTAGTCCAGTGCTTAACCATTTGTGCCACCCAACGACTCCTTCTTAATGGACTTGTTTGATCAGATAAACAGCCTGGATTGCTGCAACATGGATATATCTTAGACTTTCTAAATCTGTCTGTGTTTTGCTGGAACTACTTTTCTTTGAATTGCATATTTGTTAACTTCTGGCACTACGGTACACAGTGCAAGGAGGCAATATAATGCCCGGTTCCTAGGCATTATCTTTAATGCAGTATAAAAACTGACGACTAAAATGAGCATTTGCTCTCCTGAATATAATGACAGCCTTACTTCTGTAGTCCAATTAGGTAAGTACCAGTAACTAGTATAAGTTCTCCTGATAGATCTAATTGGTAACAACTAAATTTCACCAGCAGGTCTATTCCATCTTATTTAAAAATGTACCATCCCAACTTATCCACAGGTATAGATGCTGTTCTGTAAAGGACTCTCAGATGTAAGGTGATTTTGCAATTACAGGACAGCATGAAGCCTCCATTTGTCTGCCTTTCTGTACTCAACAGCCACAGTCCTTGAGTTTCAGCCAGCTAACAAAAGACAATATATTGCCATCCTCCTTATTAGATTATGCTGTTGACAGTAGGATAATCCACATGTGGGCAAGGCTGAGAAGAAGGTGAGTGAACAGAATTCCCTTTCACTCAGCAAGCCTGTGAAGAATGTCATTTGGATTTTGGCAAAAGACCCTGTCCTATGAGCATCCCTGGCTGTAGTTCTGCGTCTGCACTGTTCAGATTGCATCCTTCAAACAGCTGCTTTGTTTCTTTGGGCTTTGCCACCCCTCCCCCATGCTGTCAGCTTCTTGGAGGCAGGAAATACAGTGGGGTATTCCTCTGAGATCCCTTGGGGTCTGGTGATCTTCTCCGAACAGTAAGTAAATAAATACAGACTTGTTAGGCTAATTTGTTTGCCACTCTTGTTTGCCAGCAGTTCACAGCTACACCACATTGCTTGATACAGAGCTTCCGTGAGTCCCTTATGAGTCCTTTTGTCTTAGTCATCTAGTGCTGCTATAACAGAAATACCACATGTGGATGGCTTTAAAAAATAGATATTTATTTTCTCACACTTTAGGAGGCTAGGGGTCCGAATTCAGAGTGCTGGCTCTAGGGGACAGCTTTCTTTGTCTGTTGTCTGTGGGGGAAGGTCCTTGTCTCTTCAGCTTCTGCTTCCAGGTTCCTTGGAGATCTCCACGTGTCTTGGCATCTATCTTACCCCATCTCTGCTCACTCACTAGCCTGTTTAATCTCTTTTATGTCACAAAAGAGACTGACTCAAGATACACCCTACATTAATCCTGCCTCATTAACATAACAAAGACAACCCATTTCCAAATGGGATTATAACCACAAGTGTAGTGGTTAGGATTTACAACATATATTTTGGGGGAACATAATTCATTCCATAATACCTTGTAACCATCATATAATGGAAAAAGCATGAGACAGAAGTTCCTAATACCTGGATTTTGGTTCCAATTTGCGGCTAACTTAGGTGCTCAGAAAAATTGCTTCATGGGGTTTCAGACTCCTTGAAGTCCATTCACATAGAAATTTTAATGTCACCTTTTTGGTGAGGCCTCTCCTATCACCGTACTTAACATTACAGCCACCACCACCACGTCTAACGCAGAAGGCCCTCTGCCCCCTTCCTTGCCTTATTTTTCTCCATAGCACTTACCCCCGTCTCATGGATAATATATTTTTCTTATTTATTGACTGCCTCCCCTAAACAGAAGGTAAGCTCCATGAGAGCAAAGATTTTGTGTGTTTGAATAAAAGTATCCCCAACACTTAGAACATTGCATGGTTGATTGTAGACTCTCAATGAATTATTTGTTGAATGAGTGAGTATCTTCCTACAGTTGCATAACTATCATTCTACTCATGAGGAGCAAATGGAATTAATAGATTGGGACTTCAGTCAATTATTCTAATGCAAACTACACCAAGATTTGTGGGCTTCTTTCTCAGAAGATAGGTTACATATTTCAACAAAGGAGAAGAACATAATGTTTAAAAATTTCCTATCACAAGTCTCTTTTTGTTTAGAAATTATGCAAACTTAAGGGGTCATAAAGTTTTCCCTTTGAGAAATAGCACTTTAAGATGACAGAGGCTCAGTTGGAAGGTTTAAGAACCTCTGCTTTAGTTCATCCCCAATCCTGAGAGAATAAGGTCAACTCAAGACCCAGAATCCTAAAATAGTTGAAGAATTCCACCTTCAGTCACCGAAAAGAATTGGTCGACATTCAGTCATTTTAGGAGGTAATATATGATTAAGAACAGATGATATTTAAAGAAGTCCAAGCTGCACTGAAGACACAAACAAGCCTCCAGGAACTGCTGGAATACCAATTGAGATGTTTTAACAAATGGATGCAGTGCTGGAAGTGTTCTCTCTATGCCAAGAAGTTTGGAGGACAGTTACCTGGCCAACTGACAGGAAGAGATCCATATTTATGCTTATTCCAAAGAAATGTGTTCCAACTGAATGAGGAAATTATCATAATATCACACACAAGTAAAATTGTGTTGAAGATTATTCAAAAGCAGTTGCAGCTGTACATGGACAGGGAAATGCCAGAAATTCAAGGTGGATTCAAAAGAGGACGTGGAATGAGGGATATCATTGCTGATGTCAGATGGATCCTGGCTGAAAGCAGAGAATAACAGAAAGATGTTTCCTGTGTTTTATTGACTATGCTAAGGCATTCAACTGTGTGGATCGTAACAAATTATAGATAACATTACGAAAAATGGGAATTCCAGAACACTTAATTGTGCTCATGAGGAACCTGTACATAAATCAAGAGGCACTTGTGCAAACAGAACAGTGGGATAGTGCATGATTTAAAATCAGGAAAGGTGTGCAGCAGGGTTGTTATCCTTTCACCATATTTATTCAATCTGTATGCTGAACAAATAATTTGAGAAGCTGGACTACATGAAGAAGAATGTGGCATCGGGATTAGAGGAAGACTCATTAACAACCTGCATTATGCAGATGACACAGTCTTTCTTGCTGAAAGTGAAGAGGACTTGAAGCACTTACTGGTGATGATCAAAAACCACAGGCTTCGGTATGGATTGCACCTCAACATAAAGAAAACAAAAATCCTCACGACTGGGCCAATAAGCAACACCATGATAAACAGAGAAAATATTGAAGTCATCAAGGATTTCATTTTACTTGGATCCACAATCAACACCCTTGGAAGCGGCAGTCAAGAAATCAGAAGACGCATTGCATTGGGCAAATCTGCTGTAAAAGACCTCTTTAAAGTGTTAAAAAGCAAAGACATCACTTTGAGGACTAAGGTGCGCCTGACCCAAGGCATAGGTGTTTTCAATCACCTCATATGCATGTGAAAGCTGGACAGTGAATAAGGAAGACCAAAGAACAATTGATGCCTTTGAACTGTAGTGTTGGTGAAGAATACTGAATATATTATGGACTGCCAAAAGAACGAACAAGTCCGTCTTGGAAGAAGTATAGCCAGAATGTTCCTTAGAAGTAAGATTGCAACTCACATACTTTGGAAATGTTGTCAGGAGGTACTAGTCCCTGGAGAAGGATATCATGCTTGGTAAAGTGGAAGGTCAGTGAAAAAAAGGATGACTCTCAATGAGATCGGTTGACACAGTAGCTGCAACAATGGGCTCAAACATAACAACGATCATGAGGATGGCGCAGGACCCGGCAGTGTTTTGTTCTGTTGTACATAGGGTTGTTATGAGTTGGAACAAACTCAAGGGTACCTCACAAGAACAGTAACAACTTTCAGGCACAGGGCAATAAACAGCAATGAAATATCTCAATATTGCTTGGTATTCTATTTGAAAGGGAGTAAATGGACTGAAAAACTCTTTAGCTTGTTCTGTCTTTTGGTGTCCTGATATTTTCCATTTTATTATAATTTAGAAAAATCAAAGAACAATCTAGTGAGAGAAGTACTAGAGAGAAGTACTCCTAATTTTAGCCAATCCTAAGAGTACATGGGCAAACCACTGCATCTCAGGTTCCAAATTGAAGGATTAGACTAGAATGATGGTGGCCCTGGTGGTGCAATAGTTAAGTCTCAACTGCTGACTGGAAGGTCAGTAGTTTGAACCCACCAACAGCTCCATGAGAGACCTGGTGATCTGCTCCCATAAATATTACAACTTAAGGAAACCTATAGGACAGTTCTACTCAGTTGTACAGGGTCACTGAGAGTTGGAATCAACTCGACGGGACACAACAACAAAAACAGACTAGAATGAGGTAGCATATTAGTTTTCATTTCAGATGCCAACTCCAAACTACTGGTTGCTTGGATTGCTGGATTGAAAATGACTGATACCACACTTGAGAGCACTGGAGAAGAAAGCCATGATCAATTATCTATGTCCACCATGGCTTCGGGAAAGGGAAGTGGCAGCAAGACTGCCATGTATTTGCCAACCTGAACTGGATCATCTCAATGGTGCTTTCCAGCACCTGTTGAATAACATGCGTATTATACAATAGGTTAGACGATCGGGATAGAAACATGTCTGGAGGAAGAAGGAAGCCTGTGGTAGAGAAGGTCCAGAGGAATGGAATCCTTCTTCTGAGAATCTTTATATCTGGTCACGTATATTTTGTTATCCAAGGAGACTAATAATGATATTCATGGCTTTACATAACAATCAATTGAATTATGGCACCAATGGTCATTTAAAGTAAATAATCTGTGTGACTGGTCAATATCCACGCAGTAAATTTTTTCTCAAAATGAATACTCTCTAGTCATAATCTTGCTAATTTACAATAATAGCTGTTCTGATGACCAAAAGCCAAAACCGAACCCACTGCCATGGAGTTGATTCCAACTCATAGCAACCTCATAGGTTTCCAAAGCTGTGAATCTCTATGGAAGCAGACTGCCTCATCTTTCTCCCATGGAGCCTCTGGTGGTTTCAGACCACCGATCTTTCAGTAAGCGATCAATTGCTTTAATCACCGAGCCACCAGGGCTCCTGTTCTGATGACAATGGCTCTTAATTATCATGTGCCTTTGGAAGACAGAGCACTCATGTAAAACTTTCTGTCTGGCTTAAAGTGTTGTCACTGTCATCACCAGCAAACAGAGGGGTATAATTGTTCAATATGACTTTAGATTTAGAAAACCAAAATTTAGATTGATAGTAATTCATAAAGATAATTCATATATGCAGGGATTGAAAAAAGTGCTAATGATATAAATTGGTATAAATTAGACAAAATTGTCCAAATTATACTAAAGATAACAAGAACACATTAAAACAAAACAACAACAAAAATCCATACAGCAAAAAAAAGACTATGGAGGAGGAATTAGAAACTTAGCATAAAATAAGAGAGAGAATTAAGAGCCAATATATCTGTCATATCAGTAACTATAAATGACGTAAATTCACCTGCTAAGAAAAATTCCCATACTGGGTAAATTTTTTAATTTGTACATTGTATACAAGGTACACATCTAAAACAAAGTAATTCAGAAAAGGTTAAAAATGACAATATGCAAAGACAGTTATGCGACGTGAACTAAAGCAAAGCAGGAATTGAATTATAATCTCCTTTGCATAAATAATATAGTCCACGTTCATTGACTGCTATATTCCAGAAATGTTTTTTACATAAATAATGCATTTAATCCTATAAACTATCCTCTGAGGCCTCCAGCCCAATTTATAGGAAAAGGAAGTGAAGCACAAAGAAGTTAACTAACCTATACAGCCACATAGCTGGTAAATAGAGATGAGATTCAATCCCAGATTCTAGCTGTAGACCCTGATTGCCTGACAGCCCTATGCTATCTTTATAGAAAAAAAAATTAAATTATGTACTTTTACATGCATAGAATATTTTCAGAAAGGATACATTGAAAATTCTCCAAATAGTTCTTATGTTTAATTTAAGGAGAGTAAAAGTTTTTACCTTTTAGTGAAATCTCTTTTTTGTTGCTTTCTTTTTTTGGAAGAGGAGTATAAAGTTGACATTAATGTAATATTGGATCCATACAAAAGTGTCACAGTGGCGATGGTTGTCGGGGCGGCAGAGACAATAACCAATGCCACAACTCTTACAGAGGAGTGGGGCCAGGAGGGTCACTCTGAGGAGTCGAACCTCGACTTCAGTCCCAGGAGTTTATTTTATAGTCGATACAGCCAACAGTGAAGCAAATAACAGAACAATGGGCTTTGGATGAATAACAATAATTTTCGGGCAAGGGAGGAGGAATTCAGGTAAACAAGCCAATCAGTAACGGGTTTGGGAAAACAAGTCGCGACAAGTCTCAACATGTTGGGGACAAGTCTCAACATGCTGTGCAGCATAGAGGCCTGTGGGAGCTGCAGCTGTCAATAGTGCAGCCATGTTTAAATGGCATATATCCCCACACAAAAGAATATATGTAGCATGCATATATATTTTGAAGTATAACAATAAAGTGAATCTGTGTAAATCGCCCAGCTTATAAACAGGAGCATTACCAATGCTATTACATTTAGAGTTCTATTTTAACTTTCTAACCATGTGAATGTTCTACTTTAATTTTTTTTTAAATTAAAAATGTCAACTGGAGGTATTTAGAGGGTATGACTATACCATTTTGGCTTCTTTATTCAACTCTAAATATTTTTGAAAGAACCAAGAAATAAAGTAAAGGGTAGTGGTGGATGGAAACGTTACATTCTCTAAAGTGTAATGGCTGTGGGTCGAAGTCACAACCAGGGATGTGACAGCACATTAGACATAGCAATGCCCTTGGTTAAATCTATGTATACCTCACTTAGGTTAACGTGAGTCATTATTGAAACATCTATTGTAAGTGTATATAACAGGCTATTTTACAACCTCAAAGGGAAAGTGAATTCCTATGAGGAGGGAAGCAATTTTATGCAAGTACTTTGCTTTAAAATAATAAATGTATGAAAAATTATCCGTATCTAGAGACTCTTATTACTACTAAGGATAAAACGTGAACTTGTCTCCATAGGTACCATCAGCTTTTGCCACTTTGCTCTTTGTCTTTGCCAACATCACTTTTGGTTTAAAAAAATTGAAAACCTTGAAACTCAATAATCTTTCCTACATGATTCTGGAGCGAACAAGCAAGTATTGTTCAACTATTCCATAATAAGGTTAAGGACCTTTAGTAATAATTTTAGCACACTGACAATATGGTCAAAAGCTTTATTCTAGTTCGAACAAAGGGCAGAATAAACTATGTCATCTGTGCTTTTAGGTGTTCCTTTAAAAATCTTTTTCAATAATCTGGTGCCATAAGAAATCTTTAGCACTTAATGGAGAAGTTTCAATTCTTCAGACAACTACTCACATAAAATATTTTTCACTAGCAAATTGAGCTCGAACAAAAAAATGTTTTCAATACATTCAAGTTTCTTAGAAATATCTTTGTATACTACATTATTTTCAAGTGATAGTTCACTTCTTTCACTGCAAACTGCTGAAATGATAGTTCAGGAAACTGGATGTGAAGATGCTGCTTGAAACACTATTAAAAAACAACAACACACCTTTGATCCTTCAGCATAATCCTGGCACTGCCAGCATACATGTGACTTTGGCAGAAGAAGTTAAAAGTATAAGACAGGGTGTGCCATGTTCCTAGAATAATCCATACCCTGCTACCATCATACCTTAGAATACATTTTAAATACATAGAGTCCCTTGAAATAATTGATCGTTCTAGTTCCATATAAGGTACTTATTTTGTTATTGTTTATTATAATATTTTCATTATATAAATAAAATTTATGAGGGGCTCTTGATATTGCCTTTTCTATCACAAAAAATAACAAGTGTCTATTATCTAGAAAGTGATACCCCCTCCCTCCTCCTCCTATCCCTGGTAACCATCAAAGAATGTTTCTTTCTGTGTGTATATTTATTCTTGGCTTTTTATAATAGTGGGACTGTACAATATTTGTTCTTTTGTGATTGACTTATTTCACGCAGCGTAATGTCCTCCAGATTCATCCACGTTATGTTTTGCGAGCTCCTCATTATTCTTTATAGTTGTGTAGTATTCCTAATGTACTTTAGTGGTGGTTTGACGTCTACATTTCCTAAGCTGAGGTTAGGTTAATATACAATTTAAAATGAAACATTTAGATGGCAGAAAATAACTAGTTGTTTCTTTCTCTTTTTTTGTATTGAAATGGCAGTTGTTTCCTACTGCATGAATAGAGACTGTCTGCTTGGTGTAAACACCCTCAACACTCTCTGAGTGTCTACCTAACGTTGGTTCTGTTCTGAACTGACAGCTTCCCTGAGGCCAGCTCTGGCAGCCATCTGGCCCAATAATTTTCCTCCTTTCTTCTACATCCTACATGAATTGAGAATTGGGTACACAAGCTGCCTGACCTGCCTTCCTCTGTCTTTCCCAGTTATAGGAAACTTAACTCCACTGTCTTAGCCAGGGTTCTGTAGTGAAACAGTAAGTGTTAACAAAAATTGAGAAGAGATCGAACAACATTATTAAAAGATAGAGACTGTAAGATTTGGCCAAAAAGCATAACTTATCACAACAGACCTTTGTTAAATAATGATAAAGATTAAAAATGAACAACTGGCAAAACAAACAACAACAAATCAGCCATTGAAAACCCTACGGAGCACAGTTCTACTCCGATACACACGGGGGTCTGCATGAGTAGGAATCAACTCAATGGCAACTGGTTTTGGTCATAATACGAACAACCTTTGGAAGCAGAGTGATGTTTTTAGTCCTGAGATTCAAGCTCCTATGAACAGAGGAAAAAGTCATAAAAACAACCACCATTAATAATAAATACTTTACTTGAACATGCGCTTTCTAAATAAAATACTTGGAACATGAACATTATTCTCTCTTTACCTGCTGTTGATGAAAGAATCCCATCCAATCACTGGGCTTCTAAAGCTGTGATAAATAATTGCAACAGTTTGATTTTTGATGGCTTATACAGGGAGGCAAACTGCCTAACACTCCAAAGGGATTCTCTTTATACTGTGAAACATATTGCCTGACTTTACATTAAATAGCTTGAAAATAATGTAACCACTGATGCATGGTTGTCGTTAAAGTGTCTTAGAATCAAGGAAAGAAATTAATAAATAAAAAACCTAATCTTAAGAGATCTCTTCTCATGGTTTTCTAGTTAAGAAAAAATAAATTAACTCTCTCAGCAGGGGGAGAGCTGTAGATTGCGTGGGGTTCTTTTGAAAAAGAAGAACTTCACTCCAAATGTTAATTTAATTTGCATGCACTTCTGGGAGTCATTTATCATCTTACTATGCATATACCATGAATAATATTTATGCTTCTATATGAGCTTTTAATAAAAGATTCTTCTATCTCTTGCAATATCAATTCAAAATAGGTTAATACGGGAAACAATTGAAGGGAAATTTCAATAAGGATTTAGTATAACCCCTGGGCATATCATTTTAGGGGGTGTTTTCATTAGCATCATGATAAAAGGCTGAGCACAAGAAACTGCTTGTACTTATCGTCTCCTTGTGCAATTTAGGAGCCCTGGTCGTGCAGTGGTTAACTGTTTGGGTGCTAACCAAAAGGTTGGCAGTTCGAATCCACCAGCCGCCCCTTGGAAACCCTATGGGGCAGTTCTACTCTGTCCTATAGGGTCACTGTGAGTTGGAATCGACTTGACGTCAATGGGTTGTGCTATTTATGGTGCCCTGAGCTTCTCTTCTTTGGTTCACAAAAGTCATGCTGTTATTAGCACGGTGACTTCACTTGCAGTACTCATGGATTTGTGGAGCTCAGGTAACTTAAAAAGAAGACTAAAGCTGGCTTTAGTATGGAAGCAGCAGTCAAGAAATCAGATGACTCACTGCACTGGGCAAATCTGCTGCAAGAGATCGCTTTGAAGTGTTAAAAAGCAAAGATGTCATTTTAAGGACTAAGCTTCGCCTGACCCAAGCCATGGTGTTTTCAATGGCGTCATGTGCATGTGAAAGCTGGACAATGAACAAGAAAAATCAAAGAAGAATTGACGTCTTTGAATTATGGTGCTGGTGAAGAACATTGAATATACCATGGACTGTCAGAAGTAAGGAGGGCGAGATGTAGTCTCAGCATACTTTGGACATGTTATGAGGAGGGACCAGTCCCTGGAGAAGGACATCATGTTTGGTAGAATAGAGGGTCATTGAAAAAGAGGAAGACCCTCAAGGAGATGAATTGACGCAGTGGCTGCCACAGTGGGCTCAAACATAGCAAGGATTGTGAGGAAGGTGCAAGACCAGGCAATGTTTTGTTCTGTTGTACATAGGGCTGCTATGAGTCGGAATCAACTCGATGGGACCTAACAACAACAACGAAGCTGGCTTAGCTTGCAGTTCTGGGCAATATTACTGATATCAATGTGAATTTTTATTGTTAGCTGCCCTGGTGTCGACTTCGACTCATGGCAATCTTTGCACAACAAAACTAAATATTGCCTGGTCCTGCGTTGTTTTCACAATTGCCAGCGTGTTAGAGTCCATTGTTGTGGCTATCGTGCCAATCTATCTCACAAAATTCTCCCTCACCCTGGCTAGTCTTCTACATCAACAAAGATGATGTCCGCTCCAGCTATGATCCCTCCTGGTGAGGGATGTCCAAAGCAATAGAGTCGGAAAATGTTCTGTTGTGATCTATAAGGTTTTCATTAGCTAATTTTTGGAAGTAAATCACCAGGCCTTTCTTGCTAACGTGTCTTAGTTTGGAAGCTCCGCTGAAGCCTGTCCACCATGGGTGACCCTACTGGTATTTGAAATACCAGTGGCATAGCATCCATCATAGTAATACTCAAGCCACCACAGTACGACGAACTGACAGGTGATGGCAATGCAAACTAGGGTATAAGTAGGCTTAGCTTAGCTCCAGAATAGATATGCTGAACACACAATTATATAAGAGAGGAAAAATGACTTCCCCCTTGTTACCATTGACACGTTTATGCCTAACTGGGATTGCTTTTGTTGGGACATCTTCTCCTAAATCTTATCCTCTTCACGCCCTTGTGAGTTCTCAGTTCCATGTCCCTCTCTGTTTAAACAATAGATGTGTCTGGTCTTTACTAGATATCTTACCGTTTTGTTTCCTCTCAACCCCTTGAGCTGCCCCCGACCCATGATGCTCAGAATCAATAGATCAGATCATCAAAATTGCTTTCTATTTCATAGGAAAAAGGTGAAGGCCATATGTTTGAAGACCAAAGCAACTGCAGATGTTTAGTAGATAAGGACACATCAGATGACAGAGAAGGCTGTGACATTGCTGGATTTCCTAAGTTCAAGTCCCTGTACCTCAACACAGTAACACTGAGACTTTGGCTAAATTGTTAACCTCTTCAGTCCTCAGTTCTTTCATCTATAAAGCAAGAATACATCTAATGTCTTGGGGATGATGAGAGGGTTAAAAGCAAACCTACAGGAACAGCGCTTACTAATTATAGTGCCAGGCACATTCAAAGTGCCTAATAAATATTAGTGTGTATTTCGTTTTTTTTAAGTTGGACACTTTTTGGACCTGTTTGACATCCCTCCCCCGTCAGCTGGGAGAACACATAATTCACACACAGACAATCAGAGTGTCCCAGCCCTGGCCACAGTGATCAGTTGAGGCTGGGTAAGTGACTAAGCTGGGTCAGTTCCTCTAGGTGGTTTTTCCTCCTTTAAGCCATATGGTTGCTTAATACAGCTGTTATCATTATTATTTATTTAAATGCCACAGTGAGAAATAATTAGTCCATATGCTTATAGAGAATTCTAGTAAATAGTAATGAACTAATATATCACATTTTAAGGAGAGAATGGGAAAGCAGGTCTAATATTAGGTGGACATTAAACCAGTTGCCTTTGAGTCGATTCTGACTCATGGTGACTCCATGTGTATCAGAGTAGAACTGTCCTCCATAGAGTTGTCAAGGGTTGATTTTTTGGACTGCCAACCAAGTTTTTCTTCCAAGGTGACTCTGGGTGAACTGAACCTCCAACCTTTCAGTTAGCAGCCATCCAGGGACAACCCAGGGACTCCAGGCAAACGTTAGTTTCTGAAAATAATTTGTGAAAGTAAATCTTTCAGACACAGTAAAAAACAAACCTGTTACCTTTGAGTCAATTCCAACTCATAGCAACCCTACAGGACAGCGTAGAACTGCCCCATAGGGTTTCTAAGGAGCGGCTGGTGGATTCAAACTGTTGACCTTTTGGTTAGCAGTCATATCCCTTAACCACTGTGCCATCAGGGCTCTTATGTCTCAAAGATACCAAGGTGAACAAGGAACAGATGCAGCTCTTGAGGAACTTACAGTCTTTGCTTTTACTCACACATACACCCTTTCTGGTAAAAGGGTCGTTCGAATAGAAGGGAAGTAAAATAGAAGAACGAAGAGGGAAAGACATTGGGGGAATAGACAGGGAGATAAATACACAGACCAGAGGCACACTAATATTTATTAGGCACTTTAAATGTGCCTGGCACCATAATTAGTAAGCACTGTTCCTGTAGGTTTGCTTTTAACCCTCTCATCATCCCCAAGAAATTAGATGTATTCTTACTTTATAGATGAAATAACTGAGGACTGAAGAGGTTAACAATTTAGCCACAGTCTCAGTGCTACTGTGTGGAGGTATGGGGACTTGAACTTAGGAAACCCAGCAATGTCACAGCCTTCTCTGTCATCTGATGTGTCCTTATCTACCAAACATAATGCAGAAGAGAGAAGACCATGGAAAAAATCAAGAGTGGGGTGAAACAGAGGTAAAAGAGAGGTGGGCAGAGGGGCAGAGGGCTTTAATGTGAGCACCAGAGGTGATGGGCATTCCTCACTATGTACGGCGCCTGTGGGCCACTCGCAAATCCTTAGTTGTTCGAATTTGTAAACCCTGAGTCTGGCTCTGAAAGAGTGCAGTAAACATGCTTTTAATGTAAGCTCAAAATTGCCCCACCTCAATTTTTTGGGAAACTATGTGGTTCTAGCATTCATTGAGCCTGGGATCTGAGTTGGGCCAACTATAGCCTCTAGAATTGGTCCAAAGATGAGCATGTGACTCAAGTCAACTTTAGATTCCCCCCCAAGAATATTTCAAAACTGAGCTGGGGAAACAACGCTTTTGTGTCTGGACATGACACCACAAAGCTATGAATGAGAGTTGTAGTGGCCACATACTCTTCCATCTTGGGGACAAGGAATAAGGGAAAGTAGCCATCTCACAGAGGGAAATGGAAGTGAGAGATGGCCCAAAGGAGCTTCCGGTAGCACTTGAATTTAGTTTTCTCTAAGGTCAGCCCTATCTTCACCCCTGTTTGTTATATGAGCCCATGTAGTTCTTTTTGTTTTAATTCTTTAAGCTGGTTTGAGTAAGAGAGCTGTCACTCAATCCAGAAAAGTCCTGACCAATACGAAGAGATAATCGGAGAAGCCCATGTCCAGAGACATTCTTTAGTGGGCTCTAGGAGCAGTGCCCAGGGAAACTTAACCATAAGAAATCAAGCTGAGGGCCAGATTTGGGTCCTTAATAAAATCCACAGCATGTAGTCAATTTTGGCAGTGCAGATGAAATTGACAATGTTTCCTTTGAAGGCTTAATTTTCACAAAGCAGATTTGGCAAATCTCAAATGCAGGGATGCTAGGATAAATAATAGTAGAAGTAAGAGGTTGCACCTTCTTTCCTTTGTAGGAAGAGCTGCTTCTCCCAAACCCCTGTCCTTGCTGCAGGTCACATGTCTCATGGCTGAATGTCTTCTTTGATATGTTGTAACATTCATCAGTTTAGTTAGAGTTCCCTACTGTTCCTGAACACAGATTTTAAAATTCTATCTCACAGTTAACTAAAATGTATTGTTTGGCAGCTACTGAATCTTAAGTCTTGATAATTATTTTGTTTGCGTCTCTCATCAGAAGTTTTAAATGGAAATATAAATTCTGATTTTTTATTTAGAAATAAAGCAGTATGGACTGATGAACAGATTGACTTACATGAGGAATTTTAATCCTATATTTTCCTTATGCCCACTTTCACCTAATGGTGGTCATCTTCATACAATCTTAGGTTTCGGTACTTGATTTTGAAAATAACGATTCCAGAAAATCTGATGTGTTGATGATAATAAGACTGGCCAGTAGTGACGTTTAACAGTTGTGACTTTGTCCTTTATCTAGTTTTCCATTTCAGTCAAAACCGTGTGGTTTCATTGGTCATTCCAGTATCCATTCTTTTATTTTTTTTTTCTACAGGAAAGAAAATTTCCTATATTAGAAAACACTGTCAGTAGCCGTGGGCTCTGGGCTCCCAGCTGCCATTTGAATAAATAATGCTTTTTTAATAAAAAGATAGTGCAGTTTAAAGGTCACAGTATAATGACTCGCTTATGTCTCTAATATGACCAGCTATCAGAGATGGATTTAGCAGTGAGATTTGGATAAGAAAGATCCACGATTCTGATTTTCATCTGTTCTTCTCGGCAACAAGTACCAAGAACAGTGTGAAGGAAATTCCAAGACTAAATAGTCAATAGCATAATACATTTTCCAGCATGTTGAGAAACAGTGAGTGGAGAAAATTAAAGCTCCAAATGGTTTCCTATGAAAGAATTCATACATTATTTTCTCGTACAAAAATGAAGTTGAAAATAGCTCTCATAACATTTTGTATACTTGTACCAGGTTTAGAACTATGACAAAAATTTAACATTATGAGGGTATTGACTCTTACAAAGCACATTTAAATATGAGCAGCAATAATTTTATTATAACGTGTGCTGAATACTTATTATTTGCCAGGAATTGGACTGAGTGCTTTATAAGAGTTAGCTTAGTTAATCGTCACAATAACCCAATTGTGATAGATATTAAGAGCTTCATTTTACAGAAGAGAAAGTGAGTCTTATAGAAGCTAAGAGTTTGCCTGCGTCTGCCCAGTACAGGAGCCAGAGCTCCAGCCCAGTTCTTTTGACTCCTTAACCTCAACTTTTCTTGACAATGTTGTTGCATGGAAAAGTTACGTTTGTTAATTTGCTGTTTTCTCTACAAACACTCCCACATTTATCACTTCCCACAACTCAACACAATTAAGAAATGTTCAGTACACACACACACACACACTTACACTTATTTTTAATCTTTTTATTTTGAAATAATTCTCGATCCACGGAAAGTTGAAAAACAAAACAAAACAAAAACACTATAACACCACAGGGAGGTTCTGTGAACTCTCCACCCAGCCTTCTCCAGTGATGTAACATCTTGCCTGACCTTAGTATACTCTCAAAATCAGAAAACCAACACTGGTACATTCCATGTAGCTTATCCAAATTTCACCAGTTTTATAACTAGAGTGTGTATGTGTGTGTGTGTAGTACTATCTAATTTATTTGTAACCACCATTGCAATCAAGATGCAGAATAGTTCCATCACCGTAAGCCTCACTTGTGCTACAAATGCAAGGGTCTTAAAAAATATTTTTTATTATAATAGCCATGTTTGCTTATTGAAAAAAAAAATTAGGCAATAGAGAAGAATCTTGAGTAAAAAGTTAAAGTTCTTCACAATCCTCATCCCTGCTATTTGTATCTCTTCCCAGGAGATAACCACTGTTAACCATTTGGAGGGCATCTTTTTCCAAGTGTGATTATATATACCTCAATTCATGTGCTGGGCTGAGGTTTACTTAGAGGTAGGTATATATGCCCAGGTCTGAGCTTTGAGAGAAGTCAGTTTTCTACTACTGTGATTGCTCTAAATCTAGGTATTAAACCCAAGGCAGCTAAATAAATTCTGAGACGTTTGCCCACAACATTGGGAAAGAAAATCTTTCCATGAATTGCTATGCTAGCAAAATTTAAAGCCAGATCTGCCCATCATATCCAAAAAACTTGCCTGAGAATGAAGCCAACGTAGATGGTAGAGTTGAGAGATGGCGGGAGTGACCAAGGCTGATGACATCATTTGAGTCCTGAATCCAGCTGTGTCTGTGTGTTCATCCCTTGAACTACATAGTTACCATTTTAGCTGAAGCTAATTTGAGCTTGGTTTCTGTCATTTACAGCTAAGAGCCCTGAGCAATAGAGAAATTCAATGCAGATATGAAAACATGCAAGGAAACTTACAAAGCAACATAACCCATCTTCAAGAAGTCTGGAAGTCCATTTCTGTTTCTAGACAGAACTGTTCCAATCCTGGTTCACACAAACTGCAGCGGAACTTTGGGAGGAGATGATAGGTACCAGTCCAGTTTTTTAAAATACTCTTAGTGATTGAGGTTCCATTGGTCTTCAAAGATAATGGGACCAAAGATTTAAATAATAGGATTCCTTCTCATGGCTAGTCTGTATTAGGTATCCTGTAGTTTCAGCATATTTCCTCTAGTTGTATCTTTGGGCCATAATCTGTCTGTCTGTTTGTTGTACTGTGGTGGCTTGTGTGTTGCTGTAATGGAAGATATGCCACCAGTATTTCAAATATAGCAGGGTCACCCATGATAGACAGGTTTCAGCAGACCTTCCAGAGTAAGACTGACTAGGAAGAAAGGACTGGCCATCTGCTTTTGAAAATATAGCCAATGAAAACCCTATGGACCGCAGCAGAATATTACCTAATATAGTGCTGAAAGATGAGCCCCCTAGGTTAGAAGGCACTGAAAATATACAGTGGCCGCAACAATGAACTCCAACATACCAAAGATCGTTAAGACAGCACAGGACCAGGCAACATTTTGTTCTGTTGTACACAGGATTGCCACTAAATGGAGTTGACTCAATGACAACTAACGAACAAAAATATCTTTCAGGAGGAAGTACAAATGGAATTGAGTGAAAATATGGAGTGAGAGAGTTAATTCTGGTGCAAGGATTAAGATTTAGTGGGCAGTGTTAAGGCATAGCAGGAATAGTCTTGGGGTGGGAATGACCTGCAGAGGGCCTTTCTTCTGCTGCCCCCTGCTGCTTCCTGTCTGGTCACTGGGAATATCTGGTGGGCACAGAACACCTCTGCCTGCCCAGACATCTTCCTTGCAAGCCTGCTGCAGGGCTGAGATTCCAAGCATCAGTGCCTCTTCTTTGCTTCAAGACATTGCAATTATGTTTACAATGGACATTAGCATCATACACAGAGTACAGTTGGGTCTTTGAGATCAGTTAATAAAACTCCCTGGCATAGAACTGGTAAGCTTTGATATGAGTGAAGTGGGGCAGGTGGTGGACTCTGGGACATGGAAAAGGACAAGTCAATGTGGCCTCTAGCGTCTCTGGGGCAGCAAGAGAGGGTGTTGTGGTGAGAACAAGGGCACTAAAAATTATGCTCATCTACATTTCAGTCATGGCTCTATTGCTTACTGGCTGTGTGACCTTGGCCCTTACTAGGAGCACAGTGTCCTCATCTGTAAAATGTGGGTAATGATAACACCTAGCTCATATGATGATGGGAACATTTCGTAAGGTAATGGCTGCAGACCATGGCGCCTGGGCATATATAGATGCTCAGGGTGGCACAAACGCTTTGTGATCGACCGCTAACCTAAAGGTTGGTGGTTTGAACCCACCCTGTGGCACCACGAAAGGCCTGGCGATCTGCTTTCGTGAAGACTATAGCCAAGATTTAGCTTAACTAGTAAAGAATGTCTACCTTGAGCATTATGCTCTTCTAAGATCTATCTACATGGGATCAAATTGACAACAGCAGCTCTAAAGATTAGATAGCACCTTAGTGGGCAGTGAGGGTATGTTAATGAGGGAGGAACAACTCAGAAAAGAAGGATAAGAATGGTTACACAGCTTGAAGAATGTAATCAATGTCACTGAAACGTATGTGTATCATCTTGAATTGAATGTATGTTTTTGCTGTGTATAGTCTCAACAGCAACAACCTCAATAAAACAAATTATTAAAAATAAAGACTACAGCCAAGTAAACCCTATGGAGCAGGTCTACATGGGGTCGCCGTGAATTGGAATTGACTCAGTGGCAATGGGTTTGGTTAGCTGTTACTATCATCATCATCATCATCATCATTTTTGTGGTTACTGTTGCTTTTATTACAGTAAGAAAGATAGATGCTTTAAGAAAGGAACTGTGCTGCAGGCAACTTATTTCAAATAGCTTTGGGCAAGATATATTTGGTTAGAGCAGCACTGTTCCCTTGAGAACCGGATGAAGCTGGGTGAGAAAGGTGAAATGCATGTATGCTTGGGACCCAGTCATTTTAGAGAAGAGTAAGAAGACGGAATCCTACCTCAAGGAAACGAACTTCTGCTATTGAAAGGGAATTAGCAGCCTTATTTTTTTTCTCTCATTACTACAAATACATAATAGATTATGTATATAAACAATACCTGGGTACTTTACCTAACCTAAATAAATGTATATTTCTAATACTAGCACAGGAGCTTGGGTGGCACAATGGTTAACTGCTCAGCTGCTAACAGAAAGGATGCCAGTTCAAAGGCTGGAGAAAAGACCTGGTGATCTGCTCCTGTAAAGACTGAACCCAAAACCCACTGCCATCAAGTCAATTCTGACTCATAGCAACACTATAGGACAGAGTAGAACTTCCCTATAGGGTTTCCAAGGCTGTCATCTTTACAAAAGCAGCCTGCCACATCTTTCTCCCTTGGGGCAGCTGGTGGGTTCCAATCATCGACTTTTCAGTTAGCAGCCAAATGCTTTAACCACTGCACCACCAAGGCTTCTAAAGTTTACAGCCCAGAAAACCCTATGGGGAAGTTTTTCTCTGGCCTATAGGGTCGCTATTAGTTAGAATTGGCTTGCTGGCACACAACAACAATGCTAGCAGTTTTCATTCTTCCTTGGATTACAAATACAATAATTAAGAGAAGTCTCTCCATGCGAGCATTGTATGTGCTTAACCACTTCTGTTGGTCTCTAGGCCAAACATAAAAGACTCAGTCCATGGTTTATGACACAAACCCAGATGCTTCTAGAGATGTGGAAGCATTGGCCATGTGTTACTGTGAAGTCAGAACATTTAAATGCCTTGTTGTTGCTAAGAAAAGCACAAACCCAACCACAGTCCTGTTCCCAAATCCCAGCGAAGCCAATTAGCTTTCATATTCAAATGGTTTCATCAGTATTATTTATATTTGCCTCAAATGTGGACGTAGGAGAATGAATGCAGCTTTTGGAGTTGATGAACTTAGATTTGACTTTCATTTCATACATTTACTTACCATGTGAGATCCACCACGTTACTGCAGCTCTCTGAGACTCATTTGTCCCATTTGCAAAATGAAGATGATAATCCGTGCTGTGGTCAGGGGAGGTGAGGGTCATATTACAGCACTATGATTTCCATGTAGAACCCAGGAGGACTGGAGGAGAAGGCATTCTTCCTCAAAAAGAGGGGAGGAGTATAGACATGGTCACTAAGAGAATTGAGGTGACCACCCCAATTCATGTCTCTTATTCCTTGTGGTTGTTAGGTGCCATCCATTTCGTTTCAACTCATAGCGACCCTATGTACAACAGAACGAAACACTGCCCCGTCCTGCGCCATCGTCACAATCGCCGTTATGCTTGAGCCCATTGTTGCAGCCACTGTGTCAATCCATCTCTGTGAGGGTCTTCCTCTTTTTCTCTGACCTTTTACTTTACAAAGCATGATGTCCTTCTCCAAGGACGGGTCCCTCCTGATAACATGTCCAAAGTGTGTGAGATGAAGTCTCGCCATCCTTGCTTCTAAGTAGCATTCTGGCTGTACTTTTCCCAAGACAGATTTGTTTGTTCTTGTGATGGTTATGATTGGGTGTCAACTTGGCTGAACCATGATTCTCAGTGTTGATATGGGATCTGTTGTAAGTAGCCAATCAGCTGAAAGGGAGTTTCCTTGGGTGGGTGAATCTGAATATGAGTGGATATTCTGGCTATTGCCTACTGTGGATCCTGCAGCTGCCTCCTGTTCTTCTGCCATCTAGTTCTTGGGACTTGAGCTAGCAGCTTACCTGCTGATCTTGGGATTCATTGACCTTCACAGCTTGTGAGCAAGAGCCCTGCTCTCTGACCTGCTGATCTTGGGTTTGCCAGCCCCTGTGGCTATGTGAATCAGGAGAAACCTTTATCCTGATCCATGGACTTGGGACATTCCAGCCTCTAAAATCGATTGAGTTGTTTCCTTGATATAAATCTCTCTATATAGACATATTTATATGCTTTACTGGTTTTGCTTCTCTAATGAACCCAGCCCAAGACAATTCTTTTGACAGTCCATGGTATATTCAATATTCTTCGCCAACACCATAATTCAGAAGTGTCAATTCTTCTTCAGTCTTCCTTATTCATTGCTCAGCTTTCACATGCATAAAAGGTGATTGAAAACACCATGGCTTGGGTCAGGAACACCTTAGTCTTCAAAGAGACATCTTTGCTTTTTAACGCTTTAAAGAACTCTTTCGCAGCAGATTTGCCCTATGCAGTGCGTCCTTTGATATCTTGACTGCTGCTTCCATGGGTGGTGATTGTGGATCCAAGTAAAATGAAATCCTTGACATCTTCAACCTTTTCTCCGTTTAGCTGCTTATTGGTCCAGTTGTGAGGATCTTTGTTTTCTTCATGTTGAGGTGTAATCCATACTGAAGGCTGTAGTCCTTGATCTTCATCAGTAAATGCTCCAAGTCCTCTTAACTTTAGCAAGAAAGTTCTGTCATCTACATATCACAGGTTGTTAATGATGTCCTGATGTCCCATTATTCCTCATAAAGTCCAGCTTCTCTGATTATTTTCTCAGCATAGAGATTAAATAAGTATGGTGAAATGATACAACCCTGACGCGTAACTTTCCTGACTTTAAACCACACAGTATCTCCTTGTTCTGTTCGAACAACTGCCTCTTGATCTATTTACAGGTTCCTCATGAGTACAATTAAGTGTTCTGGAATTCCCATTCTTCTCAGCGTTATCCATAATTTGTTATGATCCACACAGTTGAATGCCTTTGTATAGTCAATAAAACACAGGTAAACATCTTTCTGTTACTCTCTGCTTTCAGCCAGGATCCATCTGATATCAGCAAACATATCCCTCATTCCACGTCCTCTTCTGAATCCGGCCTGAGTTTCTGGCAGTTACCTGTTGATGGACTGCAGCAGCCACTTTTGAATGATCTTCAGCAAAAGTTTACTTGTGTGTGATATTAATGATATTGTTTGATAATTTCCACATTCGGTTGGATCACCTTTCTTTGGAATAAGCATAAATATGGATCTTTTCCAGTCGGTTGGCCAGATAGCTGTCTTCCAAATTTCTTGGTATAGACGAGTCAGCACTTCCAATGCTGCATCTATTTGTCGAAACATCTCAACTGGTATTCTTTCAATTCCTGGAGGCTTGTTTTTTGCCAATGTCTTCAGTACAGCTTGGACTTCTTCCTTCAGTACCATCCTTTCCTTATCATACATTACCTCTTGAAATGGTTGAACATCAACCAATTCTTTATTTTTTTTTATGTTTCAAAAATTATTTAAAAATTTTATTTAAAAAGTTAAAAATTATCTTATTTAAAAATTATCCAAAGAACATCCACTAATTAACTGTATTTAATACTAAACCAAGATTTTAAAATAATTAAAGATCTTAGAAGTTATGTTTAAAGGGACACCCTAGACCAATTCTTTTTGGTATAAGGACTCTGTGTATTCCTTCCATCTTCTTTTGATGCTTCCTGCATCATTTAATATTTTCCCTGTAGAATCCTTCACTATTACAACTCTAGGCTTGAATTTTTTCTTCAGTTGTTTCAGCTTGAGAAATGCTGAGCGTGTTCTTCCCTCTTGGTTTTCTATCTCCAGGTCTTTGTACATGTCATTATAATACTTTACTTTGGCTTCTTGAGCAGCCCTTTGAAATCTTCTGTTCAGCTCTTTTACTTCATTATTTCTTCTGTTCACGTTAGCTACTCAGTGTTCAAGAGCAAGTTTCAGAGTCTCTTCTGACATCCATTTTGGTCTTTTCTTTCTTTCCTGTCTTTTTAATGACCTCTTGCTTTCTTCATGTATGATG
>NW_004444103.1:2450299-2469633 GCF_000243295.1 Trichechus manatus latirostris
GTATGAGCAATTGATGGTCTGTTCTGCAGTCGACCCCTGGCTTTGTTCTGATTGATGATATGGAGCTTTTCCATCTTCTCTGTCCACAGATGTAGTCGATCTGATTCCTGTGTATTCTATCAGGCAAGGTCCACATGTATAGTCACCATTTATGTTGGTGAAAAAAGGTATTTGCAATGAAGAAGTCTTTGGTGTTGCAAAATTCTATCATGTGATCTCCGGCATTATTTCTATTACCAAGGCCATATTTTCCAACTACCGATTCTTCTTCTTTGTTTCCAACTTTCACATCCCAATCAGCAGTAATTATCAATGCATCCTGATTTCATGTTCGATCAATTTCAGACTGCAGAAGTTGGTAAAAATCTTCAATTTCTTCATCTTTGGCCTTAGTGACTGGTGCATAAATTTGAATAATAGTTGTATTAACTGGTATTCCTTCTAGGTGTATGGATATTATCCTATCACTGACAGCATTGTACTTCACAATAGATGTTGAAATGTTCTCTCTAACGATGAGTGCAATGCCAGTCCTCTTCAAGCTGTCATTCCCAGCATAGTAGACCACATAATTGTCTGATTCAAAATGGCCAATACCAGTCCATTTCAACTTACTTATGCCTAAGGTATCTATATTTATACATTCTGTTTCATTTTTGATGCTTTCCAATTTTCCTAGATTCATACTTCGTACATTCTACGTTCCAATTATTAATGGATATTTGCAGCTGTTTCTTTTCATTTTGAGTCGTGTCATATTAGCACATGAAGGTCCTGAAACCTTGACTCCATCCACATTATTAAGGTCAGCTCTACTTTGAGGAGGCAGCTCTTCCCCAGTTGTCTTTTGAGTAACTTCCAACCTGAAGGGCTCATCTTCCAGTACTATATCAGACAATGTTGTGCTGTTATTCATAAGGTTTTCACTGGCTCATTTTTTTCAGAAGCAGACTGCCAGATCCTTCTTCCTAGTCTGTATTTTCTGGAAGCTCAGCTGAAACCTATCCACTATGGGTGACTCTGCTGGTATTTGAATACTGGTGGCATACCTTCCAGCATCACAGTAACACACAAGCTCCCACAGTATGACAAACTGACAGTCGTGTGGGAGTCTTATACCCTATGGCCCAGCAATTTCACTTCTAGGACTTTATCCTACAGGCATACACTCATCCACGTATCAGTAATTGGTATTCTCCTACCCCCAGTTATTCAAACTAAAATCTGGGAACTATTTCTGATTCCTCCCTCTTCCACTCCATCATCATGTCTGCTACATTCTACCTCCAAATATACTTTAAATTTTTCTGTTCTGTCCATCTCCACTGCCACCACCCTTGTAGTCTAGGCCACGACTGGTCTTTCTGCTTATGCTCGTCCCCACGTCCAATGAATCCTTTGCTACACACAGCCACAGTGATCTTTAAAGATGTAAATGGAATCATCTCACCTTGCTTCAGTGGAGTCCCATGGAGCAGAGTAAGTTCCAGATCCCTTACTGTGGTTTATACAAGGACCTGCATGGCCTGACTCCTCTGAAGTCCCACCTCTTCTCCCTCACTACCCTCAGCCACTCTTGCCACCATTAATTCCTCCAAAACACTTTCCTGCTTTGAGGCTGTTGCACATGATGTTCTCTCTGCTTGAAGTGATCAGTCTCCACTTCTTCCTGTGGCTGATCCCCCATCCTTCAAGCCTCTCATTAAATATTTCTTCTTCACAAACACCTTCTTGAACCGTCTAAGTAGGTCTTTCCTAAACTGTTTTAATTTTTAATCCTTAGCACTCTGCTTATTATCTTCACAGCACCTTTCTTAATTTGTGACTGTGTGTTTTGTCTGTTTCCCTGTGTACCGCCCACCACCACCCAATAACAC
Source organism: Trichechus manatus latirostris (assembly GCF_000243295.1). Classification (NCBI taxonomy): domain Eukaryota; kingdom Metazoa; phylum Chordata; class Mammalia; order Sirenia; family Trichechidae; genus Trichechus; species Trichechus manatus. The sequence continues at coordinate 2,452,177 of NW_004444103.1, forward strand.
CGTACTGCAAGCTCCATGGGGGCTTGCATGTTTGTGTTTCTCCATGTTTGTTCCTCCATGTTTGTGTTTCTCATTTCTGTGTACCTGTGCATAGTATAGAGCAGCCCTCGTAAGGCACTCAATCAATATTTGTTGAATGACTGACTGAATAAAGGATGAATGAGTGAATTACAGGTGAGACAGCAAAGCAAAGCGAGGGATTGTTCTTAGAGCCACCCCCTTCCCACATTCCAATAGCATAGACTCCCCTCTGGGTCTCATCTTCCCCAACATCCAACAACTTACTAGTTATTAGGATCAAAGGAGCTCTGGTGGCACAGTGGTTAAGAGCTTGGCTGCTAACTGAAAGGTCGGTGGTTCAAACCCACTGGCTGCTCTGCGGGAGATAGATGTGGCAGTGTGCTTCCGCAAAGATTACAGCCTTGGAAACTCTGTGGGGCAGTTCTGCTCTGTCCTATAGGGTCGCTAGAAGTTGTAATTGACTCGACGGCAATGGAGTTATTAGAATCAAAGCCTACTGAAGTGACCTGTTAACTGAATAAAGCTTCTTTTCTCATTGTTTAACCTGAATTAAAGCTCTTATAACAAGGGCAGGGAAATGTATAGCATCAATCCCAGCTATATCAGAGGTGGGTTGTCATTAAAATGCAATGAGTGCTTCAGAGTGAGCGCCTAGCCCATGACCTCCGGCAAGCTCCTCTACACTTGCTATCATAGAAGAGGGATAAGGAAAATACCTCCATAGCATAGTTAGATGAATTAATTACTTGTATTAAATGAATTAGGAGCCCTGGTGGCGCAACAGTTAAGCACTGAGCTGCCAACTGAAGGGTTGGCGGTTTGAACTCACCCAGCAACTCCGTGGGAGAAAGGCTTGGCAATCTGCTCCTATAAAGATTACAGCCTAGCAAACCCTATGGGGCAGTTTTACGCTGTAAAATGGGGTCTCTATGAGTCGAAATCATCTAACAACAACAACAATATTAAATAAATTAATACATGCAAAAAAGTTGATATGTAGCGATGGGTTAGTACACATGAAGCCCTTAGAATAGTACCTGACACATAAAATGCACAACAAATGCTATTGTTTTAAATTACACACATCAGAGCAATCCCAGCCAGTCATCTGAGGACTATATTCCACCGGTCTCAATGGGGATGGGTAAGCGTGGAATCAAATCAGTCCCATTCATCCTTGTACTGAAAGACCACTGGATCTTAATTCCATTTAACTGCAGTATTTTTAATTTGTTGATAGAACTCACGTTTCCATAGTCCTCATTAGATTGAAGATATAAATAAGGTCATATTAATAGCAATACCTTAGGTTCCACTGGCGGGTGTCTTAACCTGCATAACTTGCAAATTGAATACTCCTTCAATGTCCCAACAGTTACGTCTGGGCAACCCTCAGGAGTTTCCCATTGACTCATGGTTGTCCTCCTTATGTTTTCCTTTTCTGCTCAGTTGTTCCTACTACTTATGATGCCGTTTCAAGGCAGGTCTCATCTCTGGCCCCTGGTCGGTGACTGCTATGGGAAAGCTGATTCGCTGTCTAGGGCATTCTCTTCTGAACTGCCAAAGCCTCAGCTTCCTGGGTGCTCAAGCAGCTCTTCAGCCCTTTATCCTCTCTGTGTTGTGCATTATCACTCAGGATCCCCTCTTCTTCCATCCTTTCACTGAGCTCCCCTTATAGCATTTATAATCTCTGCTTGCAGCCCCCTCTGAGCCTTGGGTCCCACCAAAACCAAAAAAGCAAACCCATAATCATGAAATTGATTCATGGCGACCCCATGTGTTGCAGGGTAGAACTCTGCTTCATAGAGTTTTCAAGGCTCTGACCTTTCGGAAGCAGATTGCCAGGTCTTTCTTCCAAGGTGCCTGTGGGTGAGGTTGAACCCCCAATCTTCTGGTTAGTAGTCGTGCGCTTAGGCATTGCCACTCGGGGTGCAATTCCTGTGGAATTAGAAACCTGGGATGGGGGTTCAGGAATTCACATTTTTATGAAACACCCAGGTATTCCATGGCACACCAAAGTTTGAGGATCACTGATCTTTAGACATATGGGATAACTTCAGAACCCATTGCGTGTATACTCCTAGGAATGAATTAAAGGAACAAAAAGAAAAAATAGACCCACCCACCCCCAAAAAAGCCAGGCTATATTCCTACTCTTCTCCCTTTTCCTGAGAGAGAGAGAATTTTCACCTTTGTTTCACAATTGGGGTACAGAGTCCTCCTTTCCTTCTTTCCCAGTCTTAAGAGGCCTCCTTATGATGCACATCCTGCCAAGGTATAACAGGACGACTGTGGGTGGAATGTGTACATTCCCTTACTGCTGATCAGAGGGAAGAGGGAGCAGAAGTGTGAGCTCAGAACAACTGTATCTTGAAGGTTTACCGCCTTCAAGAGAAGGCCACCTTCATATGGAAATCAAAAGATGACTTCATTGACCACAACTTGGCTATGAAAACTTGTCACCGAGGCATGAGACATTGGAGTGAACTCTCAGAGCAGATTGTCAAAGAGAATTGGTGATTGTAAGCTTTAGTCTCTGGCCTGAATTCACGTGGTTAGAGCATATTTGCATTACTATCTGTGTCTCTGTACTTTGAGTGTCTTGTGACTTACGTATTTGAACATTTTTCCTTTGGATTAATCTAATTTCAAGTTTAAACATGTATTGCTGTTGTTATATACTGTTTACTTTGAGTCAGTACTTTGGAATTGTAATGTTTATTTATACACATATTTTGTTTCTTCTCTTATAAACCTGTGGTGCAAGCATGCTGGTTTTTAGCATTGACTTAGGGACTAGGGTGTGTTTTTACCTGATTAAAGTACTCAGTTCTTGGCTAACTCCTGTAACTGAAATATTTGCTTTACTGTTGTGCACCAGTTTCGATTTCAATAAAAAATGACGTTAAAAGGTAAAATTTGTTGCCATCCAGTGGCAAAACTGTGAATTGCAGTACAAGCACAACTGTGAGGAAAAAAATTTGAAATTTAAACTGTAACTGGTTTCTTATTACAAAGAACACAAACCCTTTGAGTCCATTCCGGCTCATAGCAACCCTACAGGGCAGAGTAGAAGTGTCCCATGGGGTTTCCAAGCCTGTAATCATTACGAGTGCAGACTGCCACATCTTTCTCCCTCACAGCAGCTAGTGGGTTCGAATTGCTAAACTTTCAGTTACCAGTTGAGCCCTTAACCACTGCACCACCAGTGCTCCTTGGTTTTTTATTATACCCTGCAATTATTATCAGAAATATCCATAATTGTAAAAGGAAAACAGTATCAATTTGGATTTACATCCACTGCAACATGAGGTGATATAACATAGAAGAACATGGAATTAAGAGACCGGAGAGAGATGTTCTGGAGTTGCTTCATTTATAAAATGGGAATATGTTACCTATGTGATGGCTGGGAGCTGGACATTTTAGATTTTTTTAAAGCCAAAATTCTAACCATATACCATACTTTGGTATCATCTACATTAGAGAGGTAATATTTTATATCACATTATGTTACATAATGTCTTTATATTTATGCATTTGGGTTTTTACAAAATGTTTTTTTTTCTTTAACAAGCTTTGCAAAAGTCTGAACTTTTGAAAGTCATTCACAGGGCAAAGTAGAGTATACATCTCCCCGGATGCTTTAATTAAGAGTGAAAATCTCCACTGAGCAAGGGACGATCACAGATGCATTTGGTTGAAGTACCAGTTTTTGTCATTGAGGTAGACTAATGATCACAGGTATTAAAAACACTTATTTGAATAGGACATACTCCTTCGGCAAGCTTATCTGGTCAGGACTTGTATTAATTGGTTGGGGTATGGGTTCAACTACCGAAATAATAAAAACAGTGAAATAAAAATTGTAAGACCCAATAATAACAGTGGTTTAAAAAAGAGAGGTAAATTTCTCTCTCATGTCAAAGTCTGAGTTGGCAATTTAAGATTGGCATTGTGACTCCACAGTTGGACACAGCCCAGGCTCTTTCTGTCTGTTCCTCTTCTCATCCATAGTTTCGTCTACAATTCTTCATCTTGAAAACTATAAAAGGCAGATGGGAAGAGGAGGGTGCTAGAAGCTGGTTGTATGGTTCAAGTCTTACTCTGCCCTGAAAATTTGTGCCTCTTTTTTATGGAAAGTTCTGCTACTGATGGACTATCTAGTGCAAGAAACAAATATATTCAATGATATCAATAAATCATTCATTCATACGAATATTAAGAAGGGAAGTAAACCAATGTAATGGATCCCATTGGACCAGAGGTTCTTAAAGCACTGGTTCTCAACCTTGGCTGCACATTGTAATCACTTGGGGAGCTTTAAAACTACTGATGCCTGGGATGACTGAGGGAACAATGAGGATTAGGTTAAGGCTTCCCTGACCCAGTTCTAGCTGTAGCTGTTCGTGCTTCCTACAATGTGAACTCTTGTGAGAATTCGACTTTTGTTGTTAGTGCCATTGAGTCCATTCCAATTCATGGAGACCCCATATGTTGCAGAGTAGAACTGCTCTGTAAGTTTTCAAGGCTGTGATCTTTTGGAAGCAGATCACCAGGCCTGTCATCTGAGATACCTCTGGGTGTGTTCGAACCACCAACCTTTCGGCTAGTAGTTGAGTGCTTAACCGTTTGTGCTAACCAAGACTATAATAGCTTTATTTGTATAACCTCCCACCTTAAGAAGAGAGAAAATGGCTTGTGTTTTCTTTTCATGTGCTAAAGTTCGGCAGAAGGAGCTAGAAGATAACTTTGCTCATGTCCAGGTCACTGTAGTTGATAGCCCTGATTTAATTAAGGAACCACTGACCTTTCTTCCAAAAGTTTTATAATCTGAATAAGATGGCCAAAGATACCAAACTGTCTGGAGGTTTCATTCTTAGAGCGGGGCAGGTCATTTCAGACTGTTGGATTCAATGCTGAGTGTATTCCAGTTATTCACACAGAACTGAACACAAACCGCCTGTGAATGCCTGTGTTAACCCTGCAGATGGAGGGTGTCTCCTAGAGAAATACTGTGAGAAATATGATCGTGGGTGTGCATTACTGGCTAAGCTTTTTGCCAGTGAGGGCCAATCTTTTAAAATTATTTTTCAAATCAAGCTCATTAATTGATACTAATAAAAGATTCAATGGAAATGACCTCACTAATAAACTCCATTTTTTTTAGCCTTTGAAATGAAGGGATATGTTGAAATTGTGTTCTGTGTATTATTTTGTAAATCCATCTTAGATAAATTATCAGGAACGAAGATAAGTTAAGGAGATGTTTTTCATTATTTTCTTTCTTCCTTCCTTTTTTATTTTTTCTTCTTCATTAGTTTTATTCTATAACATCAGAAAAATCAGTCTTGTTGTCTATACCTTAAATAAATGAGATCAAGAATCATGTGATTCTATCTACTATCTAACAGAAATAACTTACATTTGTATAACACCATTAAACTTTTCAAATTAGTCTCACAACTGCTAAGTGAATGTTTCTGGGTATTAGAAATTAGTGTTAGGAATGCTGATAGCTGTTGAATCTTCATACTGAATTGTTAAAAATCCATTTTAGAAGTCAGACTATATTTTAATGGAACGAGGCGGGGGAAGGGAGCAACTGTTCCTCATTTGGTGAAGTTGAGCCATACTCAAAAGTTTGCAATTTGCAGTTCACAAACAACAGCAAGTAATGGTTAGCCATGATCCCTCCTTTGTTTGGACTGCCAAATCAGAAGCTGTTTGTATCTTTATGGGTTATTTGCGACAAGAGACGGGAAAAGAAATAGTATCAAAATACAAACAACATCGATGTGAGACCACTTAAATTTATAAGCAACGCTACTGCTAAATATGACCACCATCCTTCATGAAAAATAAAAGAACGTTCTTTTAACTGATTGTAACGGCTGACATTTTTTCAGTGTTCTATAATAATCATTAGCCAAAAATAAACTCTCTAATCTTGCTAATACCAACAGTATACAGCTCTAGATGCGCTAACAGATCTTAACCAATAACAGATAACAGATCTTAAAAAAATATTTTTTGATCGTCTGCTTCAGATGTTTGAGTCCCTGGATGGTGCAAATGGTTAAGTGCTCAAGTACTAGCCGAAAGGTTGGCAGTTCCAACCTACCTTGCAGGGTCGGATTACTCAGTAAGCAAGGCAAACACAGGTTTACTTACTTACTAATCTGTAATGAACAATTTCAATGGGTTTCACCAAAGCAAGGTCAGCATAGGCTTACTTGTGCTTACTTAATAATCTGCAGTGAGCAGTTCCACAAGGGTTTCATCACATGTGAAATTGTTCAGTATAGATTAGTAAGTAAGCACAAGTAAACCCATGCTTACCTTACTTACTGGGCAATCTGCCCCATTAGGGATTGTAAATTTGAAAAGAGGTTTTGGTTCTGTAGGAAGCTGCTGTGGGGTTGGGAGAGAGACAGATGCCAGCCATACCTAAAAGGAGAATCTTTGATGTGGTAAAAAAAATGGGAAATTGTTTATTATAGATGATCTAGAAAGTGAGGTAAACATCATGCTTACTTTGCCTATTGGATAATCTGCCCCTAGTGCCTTGGGAGTCAGGCTTGGCGATCTGCTTCCAAAAGGTTACAGCCTTGAAAACCCTGTGGGGCAGTTCTACTCTGCACTCGTGGGATCGCCGTGAGTCGGCATTGACTCACCAGCAACTAACGACAGCTTTGGATGTTAACTGTAACATGTCTTTGCGAGTATAAATTCCTAAGTGTTATTTTTTAAATAAGTGCTAGTTTGAAGCAAAAAATTAAAAAAAATTTTACATTCATAATAAAAACAAAACAAAACTGAAGCCCAGATCCAATTCTCAGAGATTCTGATTTAATTGGCCTGAGGTGTGGTTTGGGCAGCAACAATTTTTTGAAACCTCTCCAGGTGATTGAGTGCAGCAAAACTGAGACCCCTGTCCTAGACCCTGGAGGGATCAGGAGGGATCATCTGCAGAACTGCTAAAATCTAAAGCGTATCTGCATCCCTCACCCCCCGTTCTTCGATACGCTGCAATTAACTTGGGGTGGGGCCCAGGCATCTGTATGTTTTAAGACGTTCCCCAAGTGGGATTCTAATTGCAGTTAGGTTTGTTAACAAATGTAAGAAATTCATGATTTTTTGGGTCACTTTATGTATTAACCCTTATGCTTGAATTTATATAGCTATTCTGTTGAATAAAATAAGCATTTTCTGGTTCTAGGAAAACTACAACCATTCTGTAATTTTAGCCCTCCTTATATAAAACCAAAAAGCACTGCATTAAAATCTCAACTGTCACCTGGGTTTAACTGAAGTGCTAAAGTAGTATCAGTAATAAAATTAACTACCTTTTTCTACACATCTGTATTTAGATATGATTTATTAACATTTTGAATTGTTGTTGTTATGTTGAAATTAGGTGCCATCGAGTTGGTTCTGACCCAAACCGACCCCATGAACAACAGAACAAAACACTGCCTGGTCTTGGGCCATCCTCACAACCGTTACAATGTTTGAGCCCATTGTTGCAGCCACTGTGTCAATCCATCTTGTTGAGGGTCTTCACCTTTTTTGCAGACTCTCTACTTTACCAAGCATGATGTCCTTCTCCAGGGACTGGTCCCTCCTGATAACATGTCCAAAGTACCTAAGAGAAGTCTCCCCATCCTTGCTTCTAACGAGCATTCTGGCTGTACTTCTTCCAAGACAGATTTGTTTGTTCTTCTGACAGTCCATGGTATATTCAGTATTCTTCTCCAACAGCACAATTCAAAGGTGTCAATTCTTCTTGATTACATTTAAATGGCAAAAACTTTGCTTTTATCATCTGAAGATCTCAGAGAGAACTGATTTTAGCGTTAGGAGAACTTTTAAAAGACTGTAGCCTTCCCCATTGTTGCCAACTTCTTAGATGTTCTGGGTTGGGTAAAGAGTTCCACATCCGTGCAAAAGAATTCTTTTCACCACTTACATCTCCTCCTTCCTTATTCTTGTATATCAGGTAGCCCACACACAGTGTCATCCGACTGTCGAACAGCCAGTTACATGGGAACTTTAGAATCTTGCCACAGTCAGTTTAGCCATGAAGTTATTGGCTTGGGTCATCTTTGTACTCCATGCAGAATTTACTTATAAGGTTGTGCTCCCCAATCTTACAAGCAACTTGATTCAGGGGTTGCTTGGAGCATTTTCATTGTTTGGGCTTTCAATTACAGGCCTGTCTGCCCAAGCTCCCTTTAACATCTAGCTCTAGCTGTAGATGACAGTCTCGTACAGGGAAGTATGTCTGATAAAATGTTGGAGGCCAAGTCTCTGCAAACTGAAAGGACTCCAATGAGGAGCTCACTGTTGATGATCGATGAGTTAGGTAATTATTTTTTATTTTTATTTTTTTTAAATTTCCATTTATTTTATATCCTGGATGAAGTTACTGAGAAAACAATTTTGAACAGTCTTAGGCTGATGGTAAAATCAATATACACATAAAAATGAGAGTAAGAACTTTAAATTAGATGTGGGATGCCACATATTTTCTTTTTAACTTTTTAAATGGATATTTTCTTTTTTCCCATACAAAAATTTATACATACATTGTTATGTGACTCTAATTGCTCTCCCCAAAATGTGACACACACTCCTCCTTTCCACACCTGATTCCCCATGTCCATTCAACCAGCTCCTAACCCTCTCTGACTTCCCATTTCACCTCCAGACAGAAGTTACCCATTCAGTCTCTTGTATCTACTTGAGCTAAGAGGCATACTCCTCATGAGTATCACTTTATGTCCCACAGCCCAGTCCAATCCCTGTCTGAAGAGTTGGCCTCGGAAATTGTTTTAGTTCTGGGCTGATAGAGAATCTGGGGGCCATGCTTTCTGGGGTTCCTCCAGTCTCAGTCAGACCATTAAGTCTGGTCTTCTTACTAGAATTTGAGTTCTGCACCCCACCTCTCTCCTGCTCCCTCTGGAACTCTCTGTTGTGCTCCCTGTCAGGGCGGTCATTGGTGGTAGTCAGGCACCATCTAGTTCTGGTCTCAGGCTGATGAAGTCTCTGGTTTATGTGGCCCTTTCTGTCTCTTGGGCTACTACTTTCCTTGTGTTTTTGGTGTTCTTCATTCTCCTTTACTCCAGGTGGTTGGGACCAATTGATGCATCTTAGATGGCCGCTTGCAAGCTTTTAAGACCCCAGACGCCACTCACCAAAACAGGATGCAGAACATTTTCTTAATAAGCTTTGTTATGCCAATTGACCTAGATGTCCCCTGAAAGCATGGTCCCCAGACCCCCGCCCCTGCTACTCTGTCCCTCCAAGTGTTTGATTGTATTTAGGAAACTTCTTAGCTTTGGTTTAGTCCAGTTGTGCTGACGTCCCCTGTAGTGTGTGCTGTCCTTCCCTTCACCTAAGATAATTCTTAGCTACTATCTGATTAGTAAATAACCCTCACCCTCCCTCCCCACCCTCGTAACCATCAAAGAATGTTTTCTTCTATGATTAAACCTTTTCTTGAGTTCTTATAATAGTGAGCTTATACAATATTTGTCCTTCTGTGACTGATTAAATTCACTCAGCATAATAACCTCCAGATTCCTCCATGTTCTAAGATGTTTCACGGCTTCATTGTTGTTCTTTATCGTTGCGTTGTATTCCCTTGTGTGGATATACCGTAATTTGTTTATCCATTCGTCCGTTGATGGGCACCTAGGTTGTTTTGAGTTAGGTAATTCTGAGTGAGTCAAAAAACAGGAGTTCAGAAATCTGTTTAGAAAATACCTACTAGGATCTCCAATTTATTTGTGCCTCAGATTTCCGATTTGCGGGCCAAAGTTTTTTTTTTCTGTTACACTAATTAAAATGAATCTCATGGGGGAAATCTAGTCAACATTTGGATAAAAATGACCAGGTTCTTCAAGAAGTTCCTCAAGGAAATCCCACAGTACAGTGTGTGGAATGTGTATGCCACTGGAGTATTAATAAATGATGCCACATGTTAGGGGAACACTTACCCCACTCCTCATATTTTCTTAGAAAGGTGGCCATTTTCTTTCCATTCCAAGGAAAGAAAGGCTACAGAAGAGACACTTCCAAGTTCTCCCTGCCCCTTTGCTGTCCCTCCCCATGGAAAAGGATTAACAAATCTGACTGGTGAGTTTTGAAGAAGTAATTGAATATTCTTGGCTGTAGTCCTTCAGATTCTCTCCTTTTCAGATCTGCCTGTGTAAAAAGGAGCTGTGTCTTGGTCCTATTTCCACAGTGCAATATACTGAGACAAAGCTCAAGTGCTTCTCCGTGATGATTCTACCACATTTCTTTAATCCTTCCACCCTCCTATTCTCCTAGATGAATATCTCATTCCTTCTCCTCTCTCCTCCAACTTCCAATGCTCCCTTCTCCAAAACCCATTATCAACTTCCTTCTTTGCTGAGAAACTGACACAAATTCCTGGAGACCCAAACATCACTTTGGTTCACTAGTCAGAGTGGGGGCTTATGGAGGTCAGGTGATCAATGAAATTTTGGCCCAGTGGGTTCCTGAACCTTTCTATGGTATTTCTGCAATTCTGGAATGTGTAATTAGAATAGACATACTCAACAGCTGGCAGAATCCCCACATTTGTTCCATGACCATTTATTCAATTATTGAGAGAATGAATAAATGCCTCTGCAGGAGAGACAAACAATTGTCCATCACTGCCTGTGGGTAAGTTTAATCTGGGGGCAAAGTGTTAGGAAATCCATTGAAGCGGAACATTTAAGCCACATTGTCCATTCTAGCTTTTATCAGTAATAATGTACATGCTTTGATTTCCATCTTCAGATTCCTGCATCTCTTAGGGGAGGAACGAGAGGGATGCTATCTGTTTGTCCCTTAAAGCTACAATGACAAGTTCGAGAAAAATGGAATAAATATGAGTATTTTGTTGTAAAATTTATACTCAGATAAGCCACTGTAGAGACATTTAGTGTAGGCGTCTAGTATTTACATACTTATATACTGAGTTCACTGAAGCTCTGGATTTTCAGGGATCCTCTCGTACAATTCTGTGTTCTATCTAGGAGCCCAGTCCAGTCGAGCCCTCACAAACATAGCTTCTAGAGAGACTTGAACTCCCAAAACTGCCAGAACTCAAGTTCCAGCCCCCAGAACTCAAGTTCCTTGTGGCTGATACGTATAAAACCCCAAATCTTTTGCCATTGAGTCAATTCCAACTCATAGCGACCCTATAGGACAGAGTGCAACTGTTCCATAGAGTTTCCAAGGCTGTAATCTTTACAGAAGTAAATTGCCACATCTTTCTCCTGCAGAGTGGCTGGTGGGTTTGAATCGTTGACCTTTCAGTTAGCAGCTGAGCACTTAACCACTACACCACCGGGGCTCCTTGCTGATAGGCAGCCCTTCTTCATTTTTAATTCATTACAAAATGTTTTCTTGTTTAAGACATTGGAAGAGAAGTTGTTACCAAAATATTCTGTGAATAGAAGAAGGTGATTGATATAAAAAGGTAAAGTAACAGCAGTCTTTTGCACTCAGCCTGGAACACATTTACTATATCTGAAATATTTTGTACTTTTTTTTCAATTATATGTGCATTTTCTGCTTTCAGAATACTATGGCAATTGTAAGCATAGAATTGCCAAATGTAAATGATGGACCTTTTTAAATAAAATTTCATTTAAAAATCATCTGAATCAGGATATAATAAATCTCCACCAAAGTCATTTATTACCTGTGTTGTTCAAAAGCAATTGCATATTTTAATTGCTAATAACAAGCTATACAACTAAAAAAACCACAAAAAGATCATCTAATCCAATCTAAATTCCTTTCTGAGAGAAGCAATCAATGACATTGCTAAGAAAATGGAATTGAAAAACTGTTCCCCTTGTAGCCATTATTACATATTCAGTGCTGAGACTTGTGGTTTGGTTTCCATTGAGGGATTTTTCTTTGAAAATGTGAAAATCAAGGTAATGGTTTATTGTCAGAATTTTGTTGCTATGGAAGTATTCATTATCCTGGAACACCTAATACAAAGGAAACAAAAAGAATTATTGGAGGCATAAATGGAATATGAACCTGTGACCCCCTACACTGCAGCTAGAGAAGTCTCTTTCTTTACCTTTCTTAATGAATTTTCTGAAACTGATCTTTGAGAATATGGGACAGTAGTTGGAGGGAAAACATGATGTCCCTGGAGAAGGACATCATGCTTGGTAAGGCAGAGGGTCAGTAAAAAAGAGGAAGACCCTCGACTAGATGGATTGACACAGTGGCTGCAACACTGGGCTCAAACACAGCAACGATTGTGAGGATGGCACAGGACCAGGCACAGTGTTTTGTTCTGTTGTACACAGGGTCGCTATGAGTTGAAACTGACTCAACGGCACCTAACAACAACAATAATAATGACAGTCACATAGGGTTGAAGTTAGGGAGTGGGGAAACAGAGACACGAAAAGATGAAAAGTTTGGGTGTTTGGCTTGGTGATGTCTATGTAGCTTGACTCTTGTGTCTTTAGGACCTTCAAGTAAATTATCCAAGTCCCAGTTTTGGTCTTTTCCTAGGTCCTTCAAATGGATCTAGGCAACAAAAAAGGAGCCCTTGTGCTGCAATGATTAAACACTTAACTGCTAACCCAAAGTTCTGAGGTTCGAATCTACCAGCTGCTTCGCAGGAGAAAAGACCAGGCAATCCACTCCCATAAAGCTTAGAGCCTAGCAAACCCTGTAGGGGCAATTCTACTCTGTCCTATAAGGTTGCTGTTAGTTGGAATCGACTTCACGGCACACAACAGCAACAATAGGCAGCAAATGAGACACACCACAAAGATCACAGGAAAGCCTGTTTGCTCTCATTAGCAGCTGTCTCCATAATAATCCAGACAGCATCACATGTACTCATTCCATCTCACTGTGTCCTTGATTTCATCTTATCTGACCCCTGGTTTCTGGCTCATAATACCAACCTTAATTCAAATCCTAGGTTTGACTTTTGATTCTGAAAGTGTCATTTTGGACATACTTTTTGTTCTCTATGAGCAAAATTTTGGTACTCAACTTTTAGCTGGGGTAGCTCTAGAATTTCGATATTGGAAATGCTTAGGGTGGCAAGAGGGTGGGAACCTATAAAGAAATTGCACTTATATAGCAAAAATTTTTTAAAATTTTAAAAAGGACTTTAAGCCATAATTAGAATACATGAGAAAATACCCTTATTAAAGCATACTGGTCTTTCTTAATACTTGTGATGGTTTAGAGAAGGACTGTTAATGGAGATTACATGGGGGAGCTATGAGTAGGAACCGACTCCAGGGCACCTAACAACAACAAGAACATTTGGGGGAGAGCAGTAAAGCCCTGTTATAATCCCAGACCTCCAGTTTCAAGCTTGACAGCTTCCAGTAACATACTGTCCCGTGTATCGCCCTTGAGTACCCATCATGGGAGAAGGATCTGACATTTACAACTACTAGCTGCACCCAGAAATGGTAGGGTATATTGCCTATACCACAAAACCTGCTATGATAAATCAGTCAGAGCTTTTATAGCTACAGGTGACAGAAAGTCCAGCCCAAGTTGGCTTAAAACCAAAAAACAAACCAACCAGCCTATTACTGTCAGTGGATTCTGACTCATGGCAACCCCATATGTTACAGAGTAGAACTGCTTCATAGGGTTTTCAATGGTTGTGACCTTTCAGAAGCAAATTGTCAGGCTTTTCTTCAGAGGTGCCTCTGGGTAGGTTTGAACCTCTAAACTTTTAGTTAGTAGCCAAGTGTTCAACCGTTTGTGCCACCCAGGTACTCCTTAAGTGAACAGGAATTTATCTACTCTCTCTCTATATATAAACGTACAGGGGTATTACTAGCTTCAGGGGCTGGGCATGATCTCTCTCTGTCCCTTGGTGTTATTCTATTCCACAGATTAATGTCATTTTCAGACAGACTCCCACCTTGCAGAGATGAGATGGCTGCAACAGCTCCAACTTCACATCCTCACCCTTAAGAGATCAAGAATATCTCTTCCCAATAACTTTGGTGTAATTCCATGAATTCATGATCAATGGAAAAACTTGGGTTTCATGCCCATCCCTGAACCAATTTTCATGGCTGCCAAGATGAAATTGTACTAGTTGGGTCTGTGCTCATCCCAGTCACCGCGGTCAAAGGAAGTCGGCACTCTAATACGTTTGCTCTGAGTTACATGTTCAATCCCTGGAGCTTGAATTAGAGCCCCCTCTTAAATTTGAGGACCAAAAGTGGGAGACAGTGGGCTTACCAAATGCAACTGAGGAGATGTTACAGAAAGAAGTGGGAATGGATGTTAGATAGCAAAACTACAAATGTGAAATATTTTCCTTCCTTATATTTCCACTTAGGTCTTAATTTCCATTTCTTCATTTTCTCCATTCCCCTAAATAACCACAATGAATGAAGTAGGATGTGTATGGATTTCTCTGCAGGGGGACTGAATGCCTGTCTTAGCCTGTCATTTCCAATTCAATAAATTTGTATTACGTACTCTTATGTAGGGCACTGTATTAGATAATGTTTGGCTGCAGAACAACAAGACCCAGAATTGTCTTTTTTTGTTTTTTTCATATAATAGGGATTTATTTCTTGGTAACAAAAAAGTTTCCGGAGAAAGTTCTTAATCGGCTCTCATCCATGCCGATAATCAGGAACCCAGACTCATTCTCCCTTGTGACATCACATGACTCTAGCTGGTGGAAGAGGAAAGCGAGGATGAAGAAGGCCCACCTGCTTCTTTAAAAGTCTTGGCCTCAAAGTAAGACGCTTTACGTCCACTCTCGTTTCATTGGTGAGAACTAGTCACATGGCTATACGTAGTTTCAAGCATGGTTGGGAAATATAGTTCCTTCCGTGGCTGCCACCGTGAAGGCGGTGTGGTCAGAAACGTGAAAAGACATAGGCGCTGCTCCTCTAGAAGGGGACGTTGCTTTCTATGGACACGACTATAGTACAAAGCAGATGATGAAAAATAAAAATTGAGCTTTAAATGATTATGGGAACTCAGAGGAGGGAGATTTTTCCTTCTGAAAAATGGGGCATTTTAGTGGTATTTCCAATTTTAACCTTGAGCGCCAGGTTTAAAACGTGTTGAACTTTCTTGGTATAGTGCCATTCGCAAACTGCGCACATACTGAAGTTTAGTAAATGCTGCTTGAGGGTGATGTTGCTTCTTTTTCCAAGGGTGGGCTCTGCTTCCTTTGAAACTCCGCAAATACCTGGTACAATAGCCTGCTAACAGCAAGCTGTAGGAGTAATTGGCAGGTACACCTGGAACCCATCTGACTCCAGGATCTTAACCAATTAAAATCTCCTTCCTGATCTTTCTCTTTCTCTTGCTCCTACCTGAGCTGTTCTTGGTCATCATCATGGCACTTTTTTTCCCATGACTATTTCTCCACTCTGACTTGACTTTCCTTCTGCTCAGAGCAATCATGCAATAATACATGCAGTGCCACTTACAGATCCATCATTCCCTGATTAAATCTTAGCAGCTAGATGATATTCCCTTAATATTATTCTGAATGAGCTTTCTAAATGATTGTCTGAGGATCTATCCCATTATACTGGAAATGGTTAGATTGTTGACTACTACCTCTACTCAGGTCATACTTAAAAAAACAAACAAAAAGAGAATATATCATTTCAGATTTTCCGTATAGCTGATGTGCTTTTTTTTTTTTAAGTGGGCCTCTGCTACAATCAATTTTAATGCTTTTTGCACTTCTCTACAGGTACCATTTACCCAAGTCTAATTTATTCTTTCGCATTTCAATCACCCGTAATTATCAATACATGCTGGTTGCATGTTCGATCAATTTCAGACTGCAGAAGCTGGTAAAAATCTTCAGTTTCTGCATCTTTGGCCTTAGTGGTTGGTGCGTAAATTTGAATAATAGTTGTATTAACTGGTCTTCCTTGTAGGCATATGGAGATTATCCTATCACTGACAGTGATGTACTTCAGGATAGATCTTGAAGTGTTCTTTTTGACAATGAATGCAACACCATTCGTCTTCAAGTTGTTGTTCCTGGCATAGTAGACCACATGATTGTCTGATTCAAAATGGCCAATACCAGTCCATTTCAGCTCACCGAAGGCTAGGATATTGATGTTTATGCATTCCATTTCATTTTTGGCGATTTCCAATTTTCCTAGATTCATACTTCGTACATTCCACATTCCAATTGTTAATGGATGTTTGCAGCTGTTTCTTCTCATTTTGAGTTGTGCCACCTCAGCAAATGAAGGTCCCGAAAGCTTGACTCCTTCCACATCATTAAGGTCGACTCTATTTTGAGAAGGCAGTTCTTCCCCAGTCATATTTTGAGGGCCTCCCAACCTGGGGGGCTTATCTTCCGGCACTATGTCAGACAATGTTCTGCTGCTATTCATAAGGTTTTCACTGGCTAATTCTTTTCAGAAGTAGACTGCCGGGTCCTTCTTCCTAGTCTGAGTCTGGAAGCTCAGCTGAAACCTGTCCGCCTGGGTGACCCTGCTGGTATCTGAATACCAGTGGCATAACTTCCAGCATCACAGCAGCACGCAAGCCCCCACAGTATGACAAACGACAAACTGACAGACATGTGCGCTGAAAACACTGGCGAAAAACAAGGCTCCAGGAATTGACAGAGTATCAATTGAGATGTTTCAACAAACGGAAGCAGTGCTGGAAGTGCTCACTCGTCTATGCCAAGAAATTTAGAAGACAGCTATCTGGCCAACTGACTGGAAGAGATCCATATTTATGCCTATTCCCAAGAAAGGTGATCCGAATGTGGAAATCATCAAACAATATCATTAATATCACACGCAAATAAAATTTTGCTGAAGATCATTCAAAAGCGGTTGCAAAAATATGTTGACAGGGAACTTCCAGAAACTCAGGCTGGATTCAGTAGAGGATGGGGAGCCAGGGATATCATTGCTGATATCAGATGAATCTTGGCTGAAAGCAGAGAATAGCAGAAAGATGTTTACCTGTGTTTTATTGACTATGCTAAGGCATTCGACTGTGTGGATCATAACAAATTATGGATAACATTGAGAAGAATGGGAATTCCAGAACACTTAACTGTGCTCATGAGGAACCTGTACATACATCAAGAGGCAGTTGTTCGAACAGAACAAGGGGATACTGCATGGTTTAAAGTCAGGAAAGGTATGTGTTGGGGTTGCATTCTTTCACCATACCTATTCAGTCTGTGTGCTGAACAAATAATCCGAGAAGCTGGACTATATAAAGAAGAATGGGGCATCAGGATTGGAGGAAGACTCATTCACAACCTACGTTATGCAGATGATACAACCTTGCTTGCTGAAAGTGAAGAGGACTTGAAGCACTTACTGATGAAGATCAAAGACCACAATCTTCAGTATGGATTGCACCTCAACATAAAGAAAACAA